>NC_134689.1:173869428-174209428 GCF_050947455.1 Rhinoderma darwinii | reverse complement strand
AAGGTAAGATACTTATTAGACAAAATTAAAAATATTGGTCACTCAAGAGTTTAGGGAGGTCACAAATGCGCGATAAAGGAAATGTAATATAAAACACCAAGCATCATATACTAAATGTAATATAGACTACACCGCAATGTGTATATAGTTTATCAATGTACCTATTATACTTGTTTCTGGAGTTTTTATTTCTAAACAAAATTCTTTATCTAATTTTAATCTGATGTGAACTAGTTTGCACTGCCTTCATAAGACATCCCTTAAAAGAGGCCACATATTATCTCGTAGCCATGGCTAAGACATTAATTCCATAGTATTATTCGGTCACAACATCTGTAGCGTTTTCTTTTGCTGGTATATTAAGAATAAAGGCTAGAGCCACAAATCCTTATTTTATCATCACTACTAAGGCTGGAGTTCAATGTTGGTTTTTGTGTTTTCTCATAAACCTTGCTGCAGATCTATATTGGAATACACTGTGCAAAGTCATTTGGGGATATTGGAATACATATTGCGATACATGTTTTAAGACCACGTTGGGATACAGAGCCTTTCCAATTTTTTTTTAAGATTATTGTGCCTGGAGAATTGAGACCCAAAAGCATTATTGGATTTCCACAATAATTACAGCGTGTGATTCCTACAGCTTTCCTCTAATTGCCAATAAACTCCTTCAAACAGTACAAAAGAAAGGACAATGTGTGGAGGATTGTACACTAATTAAAGGGATTTCACATAGAGTCTGGAACCTACAAAGGATATATCCTACTAGTGAGCTTTTTAATACACACAGAGAAATATGTAAACGGTGTGGTTTTACTTTGTACACACATGTAAATATAACTGAATGAAATGAAAATAACAAACCGATATCTAAATATATATTCTAGCCACACATTATAACTATACTTTATACATTGTGTATATATTTTATTTCAGCACCATGGACAGCTCCATACTATAGATTAAAGAGGCTCTGTCACCACATTATAAGTACCCAGTCTCCTACATAAGGAGATGGGCGCTATAATCTAGGTGACAGTAATGCTTTTTATTTAAAAAAACGATCTATTTTCACCACTTTATTAGCGATTTTAGATTTATGCTAATGAGTTGCTTAATGCCCAAGTGGGCATGTTTTTACTTTAGACCAAGTAGGCGTTGTACAGAGGAGTGTATGACGCTGACCAATCAGTGTTATGCACTCCTCTCCATTCATTTACTCAGCGCATAGGGATCCTGCTAGATCCTTATGTGCTGTCTTATACTAACACATTAACAATACTGAAGTGTTTAGACAGTGAATAGACATTCCACGGGATGTCTATTCACAATCTTTGCACTTCGTTACTCTGTCTGTGGTAGTTACAGCAGAGGACGCGTAATCTCGTTGTAACCTGTCATTTACTGCGTAATCTCGCGAGATTATGTGTCCTCTGCTGTAAGTACCACAGAAACAGTAACGAAGTTCAGAGATTGTGAATAAACATCCCGTGGAATGTCTACTCACTGTCTAAACACTTCAGTATTGTTAATGTGTTAGTATAAGACAGCACATAAGGATCTAGCAGGATCCCTATGCGCTGAGTAAATGAATGGAGAGGAGTGCATGACGCTGATTGGTCAGCATCATACACTCCCCTGTACAACGCCCACTTGGTCTAAAGTTAAAATACGCCCACTTGGGCATTAAAGGGATCCTGTCATCAACATCTTACCTGTTAAACTTGCCTGACACCTCAATGGCCGCAGCTGTTCAGAGTTTGTTCCTGTTCTCTTCTTTCCTGAAGTCCTCCTCTGTCGGTAAATATCATCGTTTAAACTCTTAATTATTTTTCCCTCTGGGACGCAGCTTCTTAACCCCACCCACCGCCACCACCTGTCCGGCCTTGATTGGCTAAGGAGCTGTCAATCAAAAAGAAGGAGGTGGAGTCCACTCTGAGACGCTGCAGGAATGAAAATCTGACTCTTTTCAGATGAAGATTTGACTCTTTTCTGCTCATTTGCATACGGTGTGGGACCACTGAAAAACGGAATACTAAAGGTACAGAGCTTACTTAGAACATATTTATAGCTTAGATGACAATGATTTTTCACCCACTTTCACCAGGTATTGCTGGTTTTATAGCTAAAATGCTGGTGACAGGTTCCCTTTAAGCAACTCATTAGCATAAATCTAAAATTGCTAATACAGTGGTGAAAATAGATCATTTTTTTAAATAAAAAGCATTACTGTCACCTACATTATAGCGCCCATCTCCTTATGTAGGAGACTGGGTACTTATGTGGTGACAGAGCCTCTTTAATACTCATATCTCTCTTAGCCACTTTGTGTTACATATAGAAAGACGGACCAAGCAGTTTAATTCATTGTATTAAAGGGTTTGTACAAGATTAGAAAAAGGGTCTGTCTTCCATGGGTTGTGGGTTTGGTATTGCAGCTCATCTCAATTAAAAAATGAATTTTCATTTTTTATCCCAGATTACTCCTTTAGGCCCCATGCACACGACAGCAAGAAACCTCAGTTTTTGCGGACTGCAATTGCGGTCCGCAAAAACTGAGCCATTCACTTCCATTGAACACTGACACCTTTCCGTAGCACTACGGAAGGGTGTCAGTGCCGTGGAAATGTTCCGGGAATTATGGAACATGTCCGTTCTTTCGCATTTTGCGAGCCGTGCTCCCATACTTTGTATGGGAGCACGGCCCGAAAATGCGGCTGTCAGTCAGCGGCCGGCCGTGCCTGCAATCGCGGGCTGTGATTGCGGGCACGGTCGTGTGCATGGGGCCTTAGTGTGCAGTATTTTGCCAGTCATATAAGTTCAAAAACTGTGTAGGACACCTCTTGCTTTACATAAGACCTTTTATTAAAAATATGAGAGAATTGTTAGGCAAGTGGCAAATAAACAGCTGCAATCTGGGTAGAGGTACAATTGGCAAGAGTGGCTACAATTTGTCCGTTGCTCCATCACTTAGAGGGAGGGCCCGTTAATAGTTAACGCCATGCTTTATATCACTTATAAACAAGTTAAGTAACTGCACAGAACCTTGGAGTACACCACATACAACAGAGGCTCATTTACAGTATGAATCATTGACCACAATGTTCTGGAATTATCCTTGAGCCAATTTTTTATTTAGATACAAAATATATTTGATTACTTAACATATGAGGCATCTATGAGGGACAGTGTCAAATGCTTTTGCAAAGTCCATGAAATGTATATCCACTGCTGACCCTCTGTCCAGACTTCTAGCTCACTATACAAAGAAAACAAATTAGATTTGTATGACAAATCTGGCGCTCATGATATTATTCTTTGTCACATACTCCTGTCTCTTAACAGAGCCTCAAATACCTTTTCTATTATAGATATAAGATGTAAAGTTTTATAATTACCTGGGGCTAGAACTAGATCCCTTTGTGGTCACTATTTTAATATGGGCCCCATATGTGAGGAAACGTCTGTTTCTTTAAGGTTGTCATGACTACTAGCCTAGTTTTTGTGCGGTTTTGGTTTGAGTTGCAGAGTCAATCTCATTTCTCTGTTTGCATCAGATTCTAGGATGGAGTATTTAAGTCTGGTCAGTTCCTTCACTTGTGCTTGTGAATTTCTTGGTGTGTGCAAGTATCAGAACAAGCTCCTGATTACTCCCTGTATCACCTGACTATTTGGATTCTTGTAATTGGACCTAGGATTTGTTTTTGGTTTAACCCTTTTTCTCACTGATTTGGACTTTCTGCTCTAGGCTGGTTTTGACCCCAGCTGCTCCTGGTATTCTTCTGTTTTGCGATTCAGACTTTTAGTATCTCCTTATTTTGTACTCTGCTTGCTGACTACCCCTCTGGCTTGTCTGGTTTTCTGTTCCGGTATTGCCTGCAGTTGCATCTCCTGTTCAACACCATATTCTGTAAAAGCAACCTGGGTTCCATGCAGCCAAATCCAACCTGCTTTGCGGTGGGCTCTGGTGAAGACCATAGAGTAGCCTTAGACTCTGCTGATCAGAGTGGTGACAGATTTGAGGTAACAAATCATTTGCACACTTAATCCAGACAGTCTCAAGCTGTCTTTGGGGAATCCCTTACAGGGCAATTCCGCAAACTTGCACTCTGGGGAATTGCTCAACTAGTGATTACATTACACCATATTTGCTTAGTAGCAATCCACTGGGGTCACTATGGCAGCTCCAGTTACAGGGTAAATGTAAATTGTAAAAAATAATAATGTCCCTCTTGCTGACCCTTTGGAATCCAAACAATAATTAAAAAAAAGTGAAAGTAAAAAAATAATAATATAAATAAAAATTACTAATAAACACTAATGACTAATAAAGCCCTCCCACTGAAAATATTCCCCTAATTACGCCATGTTATAGAAAAATAAACATGTATTTTAAATAGATTTTTCACATGCTAAAAGTCCAATAAAGATTCTTTATTTGGTATTTTATAAAAAATATGTGGCTTCTAGACTACCATATTCAAACAAAATGTTGGTAAGACACACTCATATCATTTCCATATAGATATATAAAAGAGACATATTATTAGATGATTTCCTTCTCATATTTCACAGCGAAATGATGATAAAAGGGCCATGTTTAAGGAATAAGAATATTTGCCAAGAAGCTCAGTTCTTTAGAGTTGGACCAGTAGTATGAGGATTATGCTACAGGACAGCTATAGTTGCTGAAAGTGGTCAATGCAACCCAATATACCGTAAATATATGTTCTATTATAGCTGTATTGTTTGTGGGCAACCTCCTATAACTTTTGCTTCAGGTGAACCCACTGTTTTTTTGGTTTGTGGGAACTATTGTGTGTAATGTTTCCTATTCATGATGCCAATAGGCAACCTTAGCCACTTATAAAGCCAATACTCAAAGACCTAATATGTTCTTACACACACTACATGGACAAAAGTATTGGGACACCTACACATTACACCTACAGAACCTTTTATGACATTCCATTCTAAATTCATAGGCATTAGTATGGAGTTGTCCCGCCCTTTGAAGCTAAAACAGTTTCCACTCTTCTGGGAAGGCTTTTTACAAGAATTTTAAATATGTGTCTGTGGTAATTTTTGCCAATTCATGCAGAAGCGCATTCATGAGGTCACACACTGACGCTGGATGAGAGAGTCTGGTTAACAATCTCTGTTCTAGCTCATCCCAAAGATGATTGATGGGGTTGAGGTCAGAGCTCTGTGTGGGCCAGTCAAGTTCTTCCACACCAACTTCACCACCCAACCATGCCTTTATGAACCTTGCTTTGTGCACTGGGGCATGGTCATGCCTGAACAGAAATGGATACAATATCCAAAATGTCTTGGTATGCTGATGGATTAAGACGTCCCTTCACTTGAACCCAGGAGCCTAGGCCAACCTCTGAAAAACAACCTCACAGCATTATCCCTCCACCAAACTTTACAGCTGGCACATTGCATTTAGGCAGGTAATATACTCCTGGCATTCACCAAATCCAGACCTGTCCATCAGACAGTTAGAGAAGCATGATTCGTCACTCTAAAAAACATGTTTCCACGCTACAAATTCCAGTGATGGTATGCTTTACACCACTCCATCGGGCACTTGGAATTGTGCTGTTTTTTTTTAAAAAAACGGTATAATATATGAGAAAAAAACATCAGAGCACTAAAAAAAACAAAAAAAACCCTAACCCTCCCACCCCAGTACGAATGTAGGCGAAAAATAAATAAAAAGGAAACACAACACTTGATTATGTAGGTAGTTCTCAGGACAGGTTCTCCCTTCTTCCTCTAGCTGATTAAACCATGGGCTCCATTTATTTGAGAACTTATAGCTTGCAGCTTTTTCTAGAAAGTACGACCTTTCACACAACAGAGTCCTGACTTTTCCATCCACAAAAATTAGAAACTCTAGGCAACATTCATTTTTTAAGGCTCTCCAATCGGGCTAAGAATAGTAATTGGAGAGTCAATGGGCTTGTGCCCTATTGTACAATTTGTCAATGTTTCTTGAATCCCCTAAAAGTCTTAAGGTATCATCTTGGTCAACGTGGTATGGTCATTTTAATACATTCTAGGAAACTAGTCCAGAATCAATGTCATTGTGCTTGGTGATGTAAGGCTTGCATACAGCTGCTCGACCATGGAAACCCATGCCTTTTGTGCTGATGTTAATATAAGAGGAGGTTTGAAACTGCATTTATTGAGTCAGCAGAGCATTGGCGACTTTTATGCGCATCAGCACTGGGTGGTACTGATCTGTAACTTTACAAAGTTATATATATAAAAGTGTTCAGTATGAAGCTAGTTAAAACTTGACTGGCAACCAATTTTTCTGTTGTCATATTTCAGCAGCTGCAAAAATGAGTATCAGGCTGCTCACGTAAAGCTACATTGATAAATGAGATATCATCTAGAATAAACTCATCTATGTATTTGATGTATACCTCGATTTTATCAGTTAGGAATATAATACAAACTGAAAAAGTAATTGCTTTGATTTATCCCATATTTGTTCTGTAGACAAATCCTAAGAGTACTGTATTGTTTATGTCCTGCTTAGAGAACCAGTGTCCTATGTCTGCCTTTGAAGATCACGAAAGTGACTTGCAAACCTTATATGTTTAGAATAAGAAACACAGCAAAATAAATTTATATTCTCACATTTCTTTAATTAATTAATTAAGAAAACATTCATAATGGTAATCTGACTTTTTCATGGTTTCCATCTGGAATAAACTGGAGAAGAGGATAACAAAAGTGTAAGTTACAGGTGACCTCCTGATGTAAACATTATGCTTTGGCTTTTTTCTCTGTAGATGGTATCATAAAATACATTTATTGGGATCCTGTAAATTAGCATAAATGAAATACTATTTTTTGCAAATATTTTTGTAAACAGGGCAGTGATCTGCCGACAAACTGACAAAATGTTCAATTGTCACCTGTTTTCATCTTTTATGTGGCCCAATAATTTAAATTTAGATGCCCAACTAACCGAGCAGCACTAGCATGACCCACTTGGCATCTATCTATCTATCTATCTATCTATCTATCTATCTATCTATCTATCTATCTATCTATCTATCTATCTATCTATCTATCTATCTATCTATCTATCGATCGATCTAAGAATAAGATGTACAGTATGCGTCATCATTTCTGTCCTGACTTGCACTGTATTCTACATATAAATAAATGAAAAGACTGCTATATTATGTACCTGTATTGTCAGCTCATTGGATATGAGTACTACACCTTTTAAATAATGTAATCATGGTTGTTATCACAGTGTACCTTTAAAAATCTATTGTTTTCCAGATTCAAGTACAATACTGATATAATTGTGTCAAATTGATGTCTGTTCATGAACCAAATTGCCTATTGACAATGAATTATTGTGAAGCTTTAAATACAATTGTCAGGGAGTTATAGTGAACAAAGAATGATAATTGTAAAAGGGCTAATCCTTTCTTTTTAAAATGACTTGAAGTAGTGATTTTATTGTACAGCCTTTTTAGTGGCCTCATTATTCATTGGGATTCATTGCTTGTATTTGATTACTTTGACACCCATCTGCCAACCATTAGTACTGGACTGTCTATGTAACTTGTACATTATAGCTGGGGATGCAGATTACATTTGTTTACATATGTATAAATAGGTTTAATTTGTGCAAGATGGTAAGTATGTTCCAGATTATGAATTCCCTTTTAGCTATGCCACTTGTTATAATATATTTTAGATTATAACAGTTCTCAAATGCTGTTTCCACAAATTAAAAAATTGTTCTTTGTTTATATATTGCTAAATTGTAGGTGTTTGGCATTTCAGTACTTTACTGCATAGGCTTAATATTCATTGTCGGAGGATGAGAATATATGCATTACATTCAATTACTGCATTTTTGCTTTAGTTTATTAATTTTTTTAAATCCCGTATTGCTCTAGATCAGGGGTCTCAAACTCGGCCGGGTAAGTGGGCCGCATATAGAAAAAATGGGAAGTTGACGGGCCGCATTACTTTCAAATTTGATACAATACAAATTATTGTTAATCAATTAGTTATTTGAATTACTATAACACTATATTACTATAATAATAGGTTTAAAATTTGAGATATTTCTCCACGTGCTTATTTCAACAATCCAGCTTTCCAGTTTAAGTTTCGCTAAATGCAGTCTGGCGGCTCAGTTAGCACACATGTCAAGATTGGGCAGCCCCTTTTTAGATAGTGCCGCAGTGCCCTCTGTGGATGATGCCGCAGTGCCCTCTGTGGATGCTGCCGCAGTGTCCTCTGTGGATGCTGCCGCAGTGCCCTCTGTAGATAGTGCAACACACCCCTAGATAAGGCCACAGTGCCCTCTGTAGATAATGCAACACACCCCTAGATAATGCCAGTGTCCTCTTCAGATACTGCAACACACACACTTGTAGATAATGCCACAGTGCCCTCTGTAGAGGCTGCAACAGTGCCCTCTGTAGAGGCTGCCACAGTGCCCTCTGTAGAGGCTGCCACAGTGCCCTCTGTAGAGGCTGCCACAGTGCCCTCTGTAGAGGCTGCCACAGTGCCCTCTGTAGAGGCTGCCACAGTGCCCTCTGTACATTCTCCCACAGTGCCCTCTGTAGATGCTGCCACAGTGCCCTCTGTACATTCTGCCACAGTGCCCTCTGTAGATGCTGCCACCAGTGCCCTCTGCAGATGCTGCCACAGTGATGTCAGGGACTTGCCCAGAGCTGGAGTCCCGGAGCAGAGCCGCTTCTGGCACTCTGCCTGGGATTCCAGCTCTGCTCCTGACCATCACTGTCCATATATGGACAGAGATGTCAGGGGCAACCCCAGAGCTGGAGTCCCGGGCAGAGCGCTAGTAGGCTCTTCCTGGGACTCCAGTTGTGCTCCTGACATCACTGGGACTCCTGCTCTGGGGAAGCCCCTGACATCATTGTCGATGTATGGACAGCGATGTCAGAGGCTTCCCCAGAGTCCCTGAGCAGAGCCGATAATAGCGCTCTGCCCGGGACTCCGCTCTGGGGAAAACCCTGACACACTGTCCATATATGGGCAGCGATGTCAGGAAATTCCACAGAGTCCCGGAGCAGAGCCGATAATAGCGCTCTGCCCGGGACTCCGCTCTGGGGAAGATCCTGACACACTGTCCATATATGGGCAGCAATGTCAGGGAATTCCACAGAGTCCCGGAGCAGAGCCGATACTAGCGCTCTGCCCGGGACTCCGTTCTGGGGAAGACCCTGACACACTGTCCACATATGGGCAGCGATGTCAGGGAATTCCACAGAGTCCCGGAGCAGAGTCTGTATTAGCGCTCTGCCCGGGACTCCTGCTCTGGGGAAGCCCCAGACATCGCTATTCATATGTGGACAGCGATGTCAGGGAATTCCACAGAGTCCTGGAGCAGAGCCGACACCAGCGCTCTGCTCGGGACTCCGGCTCTGGGGAAGCCCCAGACATCGCTGTTCATATGTGGACAGCGAAGTCAGGGAATTCCACAGAGTCCCGGAGCAGAGCCTGTACTAGCGCTCTGCCCGGGACTCCGGCTCTGGGGAAGCCCCAGACATCGCTGTTCATATGTGGACAGCGATGTCAGGGAATTCCAGTGTCTCGGAGCAGAGCCGATACTAGCGGCTCTGTGTCCCGCGGACCGCAAATGACAGCCCCAGGTGCCGCATGTTGCCCGTGGGCCGCGTGCTTGAGACCCCTGCTCTAGATGTTGCATTTTTAACATTTTAGTTGACTTGAATGTGGGATAAATGCAACATAGAAAGCTATATGTAAACTGTATGTGCTGTTTATGCATGGGGTAAGAAACTAAATACAATGGACCCTTGCATTGTCTGGGACGCACATAAATGCGTAGTTCGAGGCTTCCTGATGTAAAACAGTTTGCATGTCAAACGCGAGCATGCTTCAGCTGTGACAAATCTCCTTGCTAAAATCCACTACTTCTCCTAAGTGGTTACCGATTGAAAACATTAGAATTTCCTTTATACTAAAATGTGAATATGTGCGCACCCTCCTCAAATTTAGGAGTATTTTATACAAATACCATTGGCGTTATTATGAATATGGCAATAAATGTGGTATGTCCCTGGCCAGAGCACTAAGAATACAGCAATCCCGCACTTACATTCTGGAAAATGTACACCTCCACTCAATCCCACAAACATCTTTCCACTGATATTGTAGATGCATTTAAAGAATTCTACACTGCACTATATACTGCATATAGATCTAACCTTTCCTGCTTGTGTTCCAGATTACATTCTCAACTGAAATCCACATTTATTGAAAAATGCTGATATTGAGGCCTTAAAGGGATATTACCAGAATGGACAATTATCACCTATCCGCAGGATAGGTGATAATTGTCTGATCCTGATCGCTAGGGGCCCCACTGCTGGGACTCCCACCTATCACAAGAGCAGGGCTCCCAAACCCCTGATTTCTCCTCACTACACCCCCACAGTGAGGTGGAGCTTGAATGGAGCTGTGATTGAGCATGCACCTGCCACTATGTCACGATCTAGGGGTATGTGGACCCACTAGGCCGCTCCACCGTAGCGGAGTGGCAGCTGGCCAAGTCACAGTCTATACAAAAGTTTGTAGCACAAGGGTACCTGAGATAGTCCAGACAGTAGCAGAGGCTTTGGCACAGATGGGGTTTGACGTGGCAGGTAGCGCCAGATGTGGCGGATGATACCAGGAGTGGCAAATGACACCAGACGTGGTGTGTGACAGCAGGCGTGGTAGGTGACACCAGACGTGGTGTATAACAGCAGGTGTAGCGGATGACACCAGATGTGGTGTATAACAGTGGGCGTAGCAGATGACACAACGTGACTCCAACACTAGATAGACTCAGGAACAAACACAGCACGGAATACAGGATACAGGTAGTAGGGCCAGGGAACACTGGGAGCAGGATACAACTAAGGAACCATTTGCAATACGAACATGGGTAGAAAGCAACAACACTCAGGCAAGGAGTAGAAGGGCAGAGCCCTTTTTATAGTCCAGGCTGATCAGGGATAGATTAGGGAACTAAAGCATGTGCGCGCTACCCCTTTAAGGCCGGGATCAAGCGCTCGCGTGCACCCTAACATTGAGAGCAGGGCCACAAAGCGGTCTGTGGTTGCGGCTGTAGAACGGCGGCGGTCTATGACCACAGCCATGACATACTACATTCAAAGTCTATGCAACTGGCAGAAACAGCCAAACGCTGTACTTGGCTGTTTTTGTCATTCTCATCGACTTTGAATAAAGCATCAGCGTGCATGCTCAACAGCTGTTCCATTCAAAGTCCTCCTTACTGCGGTCGAGCAGTGAGGAGGAACGGGGGATTCGGGACGATGTTTCAGCTAGAGGACTATATATTTGGTCTGGACTGGCCTCTCTCCTCAACTACATCTTTCACCCTGATCAAGCAGGGTTCATGGTGGGTAAAGAAGCTCTTGATAATGCCACTATTAACTTAACCTTATTCATGAAGCCAAAATTGGTTGCTTGCCTCTCATGCTCCTTTCTACCGAAGCAGAAAAAGCCTTTGACTGGGTAAACTGGGTCTTTATGGAAGTCATGCTTTGACGTATTGGCCTAAAAATATACCATGCTGAATTGGATTATAAACCAAATATACAACTCAGCTCTCTACTCACTGAAATATCTCAACAAGGAGATGAACAACCGGAGCATGTAAAAAAAGAGGTGAAATCCTCAACACCACAAAAAACAAAGACAAATTGATAGTTTTTTAACGCTCAGATGGTTGTGGATGTAAAGTCTGAAGTGTCCATCAAGGGTTTGACCTTCCTCCAGCTAGCATGCCAAAAGAACGATCCAAATTTCCACCGGTGTGTGTATCTCGCTGGTACTTGTGGTGCCACACAGAAATGCAACTGCAGAAATGCAACTGCTTGCTGTGTATATCATCGTACTTGATGTTCTAAATCTCCAGCAAGGGAGAAACAGGAGATAGTGCACTACCTTTGGGAAACTACAAATTCCACGAGTTTATTCCATACTTACAAAAACAGATATAGATAAAAGCATACGATAAGCTCATGTAACACGCCAAATAATGCAACCCGACCCTCGGTTTCGCCCTTGGCTTCCTCTGGGGAAATAGATTATTATTACATACCTTTATGATGCTCCGACTGTAAAGGTCTGTGTGAATGGTGTATTATCTAACAGATTTTTATATGTAATAGTACACATAAGCGTTGACCCCTCCAGCCTCTAATTTTTATTCTTACCTTAGAACCGTTTCTACGTAACATCCATTTAAAATCTTATATCACAGGTGTATCAATCCAGGAGAATGATTACAAAGTGGCAGCCTCCGTTGACAATTTGTAATTTTTTTATTTGAAAAACAATTATATTTCTCCCCAAATTGATGCAAAAAGTTGCAGATTTAACCCAACTCCCCAATTTTAAAATAAATGTTATAAATCTGAGACCTCAAATATCACTTTGACTCTTTTGTTGGGCCACTCGTCACTTCAATATATTCTCATTAATCTCCCTAACGACTCTTTACTTGCCTACCAGTCAAACTTTGCCCTTACGATCTGTGCAGGAAGATAGTTTCAAATGGACCAAAGGAACCTGGTTCGTCTGCTGTAAGGTTATTAAGATGAACATTCTGCCTATAGTTTTATTTGTGTTTCAAATATTTTCTGTAAAAAATACCAGAATCCTTTTTTTGGTCTATCACCTCCATCTAAAACACTTTCATTTTAACAGTGAAAGAGTACCCTTCTATGTAGACAGGACCGGGGATACGCATGGATACGCTGGATACGCATTTGTCACAAACAGTTGATTGGTGCCACCAAAGTCGAAAGAGGCCTTAGGTTCAAATTGAACAATGTTTTTCAAACATCCTTCTTACGGTACAACCTTGGTTAGAAGCGTCTTAAATACACCACTTAAGACAGAGGCGTAGCTAGGTTCTCCAGCACCTGGGGCAAAGATTCAGTGTGGCGCCCCCCCCCAACCTCTTTCCCGACATTTCCTTCCCCCTCACCATGTTTGTTTTCTCTACCAATCAATGACGTGTCATTTCTTTTCCACATTTTTTTTATGTAACTCGAGCATAAAAAAATTTGTACATTTTACAGGCAATATAATGCTATACACAACACCAGAACCAAACTCATTACATATATACAGCACCAGAACAAAGCTCATTACATATATACAGCACCAGAACAAAGCTCAGTACATAAATACAGCATTAGAACCAAGCTCAATATATATATACATCCCCAGAACCAAGCTCAGTACATATATACAGCTCCAGTACCAAGCTCTGTACATATATACAACACCAAAACAAAGCTCATTACATATATACAGCACCAGAACCCAGCTCATTACATATATACAGCACCAGAACCCAGCTCATTACATATATACAGCACCAGAACAAAGCTCAGTACATATACAGCTCCAGAACCAAGATTATTACATATATACAGCAGCAGAACAAAGCTCAGTACATAAATAAAGCTCCAGAACCAAGCTCAGTACATACATACAGTCCCAGAACCAAGCTCAGTACATATATAGTACCAGAACCAAGCTCAGTACATATATACAGCAGCAGAGCACAGCTCATTACATATATACAACACCAGCACAAATACAGCTCAATTTAGTGTAACCCCTGCCATATAGATTTGCACCAAATTGTTTCCAGCTCCCAGAATGGAACAAACAATGGTAAGGATATGCTGGGAAATTGCTGTTTCACAATAAAAAAAAATCATATCATAATCATACCACCCATCATCTCGCTGCAGATCATACAGTGACTGCATTACTGATTGGAGGCAGAATAAACATTTACATTAAGTGACTCACCAGTGACATCTCAGATTCTAGTTCTTTTTCTCCATCCGGTCCAGACCTCTATGATGACTTCTCGCACTCACAGCCCATTTCTGCAGTTTGCCGCTCAGATGTCTTTAGCTTTCTACACATATAAACAAAGATAAAGTTCTCATTATACAACACACTATGCCCCTAAATATAATAGCACCATACACTGCACCTCTAATTATAATAGCATCATTCACTGTGTCCCACACACACACACACACACACACACCATACCCCCTGTAGATAGTGCCTGCCATAGAGCCCCCCTGTAGATAGTGCCCCCTTAGAGCCTCCTGTAGAGAGTGCCCCCATATAGCCCACACCTGTATATAGTGTCCCACATATAGCTTCCCCTATAGTGCTCCACAGATAGCCCACCCCTGTATATAGCCCCCCTGTAGATATAGCCCATCCCTGTATATAGTGCTCCACATATAGCCCACCCCTGCATATAGTGCTCCACAGATAGCCTACCCCTGTATATAGCCACCTGTAGATATAGCCCACCCCTGTATATAGTGCTCCACATATAGCCCACCCCTGTATATAGTGCTCCACATATAGCCCACCCCAGTATATAGCCCTCCTGTAGATACAGCCCCCCATAGATAAAGCCCTCTGTAGATAAAGCCACCCCCATAAATAAAGCCCCCCCTGTAGATAGTGTAATGCCCTCTAGCTGCCACCATACAGTATAATGCCCCCATAGCTGCCACCATACAGTATAATGCCCTCCTAGCTGCCACCATACAGTATAATGCCCCCCTAGCTGCCCTTATACAGTTTGGTACCCCCAAGGCTGCCCCTAGTGCCAGTGCCCATATTTAAAGTGCCAATGCCCTGTCGATAGTGCCACAGTGCCCATGTAGATAGGGCCCCTATATAGTGCCACAGTTTCCATGTTGATAGTGCCACCCCCTTGTAGATAGCGCTACCCCCACCCTGTAGATAGCGTCATTGGGACTCCCTCTTGGAGCGGAATCCCCAGCCGGGTATTCCGTTCCTAGAGGGAAGCCCTGATGTCACTGTCCATATATGGACAGTGACGTCATTGAGCGAATCCCCGTTGCCGACTCTGGAGGAGCCACTGACGTCAATGAGCGGAATCCCCGGCCAGATCATCGGCAACGGGTATTCCACTCAAGGAGTAGCCACTAATTCTGAAGCAGGGAACTATCAGCTCCCTGCTTCAGAATTAGTTCAGAGCGGAGAGAGCTCCTCTGCTCGCCGAAGACTCCCCGGACACAGTGCTACTTTAAGCGCTGTGCTTGGGGGAAGCCCTTGACGGTACTGTCATATATGGACAGTGACGTCAGTGGCTAATACTTGAGCGGAATCCCCGTTGCCAACTCTAGCCGGGGATTCCACTCATAAATGGACAGTACCGTCAAGGGCTTCCCCGAGCACAGTGCTTAAAGCAGCGCTGTGCCCAGAGAACCCTCAGCGAGCGGAGGAGCTCCCTCTGCTCCTCCGCTATCGACTAATTCTGAAGCAGGGAGCTGATGGTTCCCTGCTTCAGAATTAGTTTGACAGCGGGACATACCCCCAGCCGCCTGGGACAGCGGGACACCGCCCGGAATCCGGGACTGTCCGGCTGAATCTGGGACGGTTGGGAGGTATGAGAGAGATAATAGATAGATAGATAGATAGATAGATAGATAGATAGATAGATAGATAGATAGATAGATAGATAGATAGAGAGATGATAGATAGATAGATAGATAGATAGATAGATAGATAGATAGATAGATAGATAGATAGATAGATAGATAGATAGATAGATAGATAGATAGATAGATAGATATATAGATATGAGATGGATTGATAGATAGTATGAGATGGATTGATAGATAGATATGAGATGGATAGATAGATAGATATGAGATACATAGATAGATAGATAGATAGATAGATAGATAGATAGATAGTTTGATAGATAGATAGATAGATAGATATGGGATAGATAGACAGACATCAGATAGATAGATAGATAGATAGATAGATAGATAGATAGATAGATAGATAGATATGAGATAGATAGATAGATAGATAGATTGATAGATGATAGATCTATCTTATTACCACTATTACTATTCTCCCTCTACTGCCAGGAGACGGAGAAGTTAGAGCAGTCCCGTGAGGGAGGGTGAGGGGGGACGCGGGGGGGGGGAGTGTCGCGAGGGGGGGGTAGGAGCCACAAAAATAATGTGCCTGGAGACACAAGAGTTTCTAAAATCATACAATAATGTCACTTATTTTATGATTTTAGAAAGGCTAGTGTTCCCAGGCACTAGATTGTTTAAACTGTGTACTCACCACTGTACTGTGGCTTCTTTTGCTCTGCAGTGCTCCGCTCTGGTGTGTCTGCTCCCTCTCTCCAGGCAGACTGCTGCGTCATACACGGTACGGCCCTGGTGCCCCACCCTAAGTGGGGCCCGGGGCACATGCCCCGCCTGCCCCCATAGCTACGCCCCTGCTTAAGATCCCATCCCATTATAGGGCCAACAATTACATACTGCTCCAATCCTCTAGTACGCTCCGACATTCTCCCTTCTCCTTCCATCTTCTTCACAATATTGGGTAACCCTGAATTTTCCCTTGGTGTTGATGACCCAATATTCAAATCCTTGGCTTCAGCGGGTCTGTTTAGAGTTTTCGACTTTAGGACGATAAGAATCGGCTATCTTATGAGACTCTTATTTCTGAACCGAGCTGCAGCTTTTCTTCTCCACACTAGCTTCTAGAACTAAATTCCTACAAATCCCCTTTTGAAACACTCTGTTTAGGATAAGTCCTGATTTGCCACAACCTATCCACAACATATGTTCTTCTACAATCCCCACTAGACCAACCCTATATGTATTTTTTGTAATGGCAGGCCAAACTAAGATTAATGCTCACCTCAGACCAAGAACAACAAATATTAGTACTAATACACAAATTTTTTATCAGTTCACGTTTCAAGAGGGAGTTTATAAAGAACTCTCATGCTGGTACAGAGTAACATCTCGTTTATTTCCCCTTATGCCAAAGATTGAGTGTGTTGGATATGTGGTGAAGGGGGGCCCATCACTGTTTCTTCTTTATCAGTGCAAGGTTTATCTATAAGTTTATAAAAGCTCTCTCCTCCGGCACTTGGTGATTGCGGCTTAGGTGTGCATCCTATGGTTTTCTAAAGTTAATGACATCATGTATATGGAGAACTTGACTTCATCCTTACATGACACTTATGACAAGTTCAATAAATTATTGGAATTTCAATTTGAACATGATATATTTTGTTATAACTTATTGTATCAAATTCATTTGTACTTCTAAATGTTTGATGCGGGGAGCTTGCTTTATCTTTGTGATACTGCCTCTTGTTTATAAATAAAAAAACACCTCTTCAATATCTGCAAATATGCAAATTCGGATGCTTTTTTGGGGATGGAGCTGCAATTAACAAATATATTAATCGTATATAGATAAAACCTTAAACTCATTTAATAAAAACAATAAAATCACAGTACTATAAGCACAATTAAACTGTGCGAGAAAATCAAGTATTATCTTTTGAACATAGTTTGCAAAATTTATTTAGTTGCATCTAGTTGTAAAATTCAGTTTGATCCTGTTTTTGTATCATGTTTAACTAGAAACCAACAAAAGGGGTATTCCCAGAATCAACAATTATTACCTATCCACAGGATATGTGATAATTGTCTGGTTGTTGGGGGCCCCATCGCTGGGTTCTGAACCCCCTGTCCCTCCTCACTGCAGTAAGGAGGCCATTAAATGTAGCGACGGTTGAGCAGGCGCACTGCACTTCCTTTATACTTGGTGAGAATGACTGAAACAGCTGAGTACAGCGCTCAGCCGCTTACATTCGTCCCATAGACATTGAAAGGAGCGGCGGGCGCATGCTTGACCTCTGCTCCTTTTAAGGTCCTGTAAATATGTGATAATTGTCTATTCTTCTACAAGCGCTTTAAAGTGTGGCTAAATGTTCGACAAACTTCTGACATGTCATAGTGACATGTCAGAAGTTTGTATTGGTGGGGGTCCGAGCACGGAGACCCCCACCAATCACTAGAACAAAGCAACTGAAGCGTTCGTGTGAGCGCTCAGCTGCTTCGTTTCTGTTTGGCTTTTTCCGGAAAGCCAATGTATCGGAGTAGGGGCGCATAGACTTTCTATTGAGTCCGTACACGATACATTTATTTCCGGAAAAAGCCGAACAGACACGAAGCGGCTGAGCGGTCACTCGAGTGCTTCAGCTGCTTCGTTCTAGCGATTGGTGGGGGTCTCCGTGCTCAGACCCCCACCAATACAAACTTCTGACATGTCACTTTGACATGTCAGAAGTTTGTCAAACTTTTAGCTACACTTTAAGTATCCTAAAATGTAATATAACACATAGTTCTTAAAATGAGTGATATATTTTAACACCATGTGTTGATTCATCTCTTTATATATCTTTATAGCAGTCAGAGCGCAGTTTTCCTGATACAGAAATTGAAGTTGTCTGCACCAACATAGAGTTAAATTATAAATTTCTGGCTTCCTACAGTCACTATTACAAGGAGCTTAAAGGGAAGGCAACACATATTATTATTATTTTTTTACTAAATAAAAGCATATAGTGAAACATAATCTTTTTTTAATCTGTTTTTATTTTCTGATTGTAGATTTTTTTAAATTCTATTTTCTGTACATGATTATGGGAGCAGTCATCAGCAGTTAACAGCATTTGGAGATATGCTTTACAGCAGCCACATGGACCATATAAACCTGTGAATAGGAGGGGACCCCTTCTCTTCTATGGTGGAGTTTTCTAGGCATGTTCTGTGCAGAGGTCATTGTACAGGAAGGGAGAGGAGGGGAGATGTGTTCATCACCTATTGTCCATGGTGGATCCTGTGTTATCTATATATAGGTGTTAGCTTTCATTGTAATCCTGCCTGTGATGATAATGAGATGACTGCTGAGATGTGATCTCTACAGAAAAGGAAGTTTCGGTCTATTATAAGACTCAGTGGCCAGAGTGAAACTACAAGTTTTCAGGATTTTTTTAAAATATAGATAACGACCTGAAATATATAAAAAAAAATAACCAAAATGATTAAAAATTATGTTTTAACATAAAAACTTAATTTAAACAACAGATCATTTTCTGCTGACACATTCCCTTTAAGAGCTTACTGCATCCTGATTTTTATTGTATTCAATGTATAAACACTATATAGAAACCTTTTAACAGATATAGGCAGGCCAAATGATTATTATTATATTTTCTGGGGATTTCGAGCACTGTATCAGAAAACGGAGGTCTGACCAATAGTATAATATAATAATTTGGGATCTTCTTAGATTATGAAAACAACATATTTGCCCTTTTCACCCTTCTCTTATGTTCCTAATGAAATTAATGTCTGTTTAGAATTATAGAATACACATATTGATAATGTCTTACATGCAAACGACCGTTGTTTCAGTCAGTGTGTTATCCATTTATTTAATGGATAGCACACTGACCCATTCATTTCTATGGCCCTATCCAAACTACTGTGTTTTTCACGGATTCGTGTGGGGGCCGTGGAACCAGGCCACAAAACTCATAGCAGGTCCTATTCCTGTCCGTGTTTGCAGGTCAGTCTCACCCATTCAAGTATATGGAGACGTGAAAACCACGGACGGATGCCTGGATGTCCGTGTTTTGCGGATCCATTGTTTACGGGCCGCAAAACACAAACAGTCTTGTGCATGTAGCCTTAGGCTGCGTTATTTTAATGACTGCAAATGGCTATACATAGATTATTAAGGCACTGTGCATATTGCATTTTGGCCCTACATTTAGCATGTACATCGGGAAAGCTCCTGACGTACACGCTAAACATGTCCATAGGGCTCCATTAGCCCAACGGAGGCCAAAAGTGTGTCCCCCCTCAGGTTGTTTTTTGTCTGTATACTTTTTTTTTGGTGGATGGAATAGTGAAGTAGGCTAGGCTTTTCCATCTAGAGGGTTCCCACAAAATAAAATATACCACGCGGTATACATATTTTTAACATGGGAGCTTCTGGGTGATGTATATGAAACTGTATGCCATACGTCACAGGTCTAGGTTTAATGTATACGTCATGGGCTTTTCAAAAGCTTTTCATGACATATAGTGTACATTAGACGGATATCATTATAGTCTATAGGCTATGTATGCGTTAAACGGGTGCCTAATAGTGGCATCCATTACCCATAGACTACAATGGTATCCGTTTAATGATGCATTAAACTCTATAGTAATGGATGGCACTGACAGGCATCTGTCACAGCCTATGTTCGGGAGTGTATACATTAAATGTAGACCAAAAATATGATGTGTGTCAGGTTTTTTAACCCCTTCCCGACATCCGCCGTATATATACGGCGCTGCCGGGAAGGTGTTCCCGCAAAGCGCAGTACAGTTACGTCGCAGTGATGGTGCGGGCTCAGAAGCAGAGCCGGCACCATCACCGCGCGGTGACAGCTGTATTATACAGCTGGCACCCTCCTGTAACTGCCAGGACCGGAGCTATTCTCCGATCCAGCTGATTAACCCCTCAGATGCTGCGCTCAATAGAGCGCAGCATCTGATAGGTTTTAACCCGACCGGCAACCCAGTGACGTAATCGCTGGGTTGCTGTGGCAATCGGACGCCAGAAAATGGCGTCCGAGTCTGCCTTGTACGGGAGCCGATGAGGACCCGCCTGCGTCGCGTCCTCATAGGCTTGCTGTCAGTGAATAACTGACAGCGCTAATACACTGCACTACGTATGTAGTGCAGTGTATTAGAGTAGCGATCGGGGCATCAGGCCCTCAAGTCCCCTAGTGGGACAAGTCCAAAAAGTAAAAAAAAGTTTATAAAAATGTGGTAAAACAATAAAAACACACACACATTTCAAATAAAAATAAAGCTAAACTGACTTCTTTCCCATAGTAAGGCTTTTATTATGGGAAAAACTGTAAAAATTAAAAAAACTATACATAATTGGTATCGCCGCGTACGTAACGACCCAAACTACAAAACAATTATGTAATTTATCCCGCACGGTGAACGCGGTAAAAAAAAACCATGAAAAACAACGCCAGAATCTTTGTTTTTAGGTCACATCTCCTTCCAAAAAATGCTATAAAAAGTGATCAAAAAAGTCACATTTACTCCAAAATAGTACTAATAAAAATGACAATCCGTCCCGCAAAAAATAATCCCTGACACCGCTTTGTGCACGCAAAAATAAAAAAGTTATGGGTCTTAGAATGTCGACACAGAAAACAAATGATTTTATAAAAAAAGTGATTTTATTGTGCAAAAGCTGCAATACATAAAAAAACCTATATAAATTTGGTATCGCCGTAATCGTATCAACCCGCAGAATAAAGCTAACATGTAATTTAGGGCGCACTGTGGATGCCGAAAAAAAAAACAATAAAAAAATATTCCAGAATTGCTTGTTTTTGGTAATTTCCTTTACCAAAAAATGAAATAAAAAGTGATCAAAAAGTCGTATGTGTTCCAAAATGGTACCAATAAAATCTACAGCCCGTCTTGCAAAAAACAAGCCCACACACCACTCAATCAACTGAAAAATAAAACAGTTATGGCACTAGTAATGCGGTGATGAAAAACATCTCAATGCCCAGGCCGGAGGGGAACATTCCTTCAGTTTCAGGGCCCTAGTATTTAGGAACTAGGAAAGGGAATTGACATAGCACATCCACTGGAAGCGAGGGCGCCCGTATTATACCAGCGCAAAACTTTCCCAGTAATATTTCCCAAACTACGAAGGAGAAAAAGTCCCCATATAGGTGCAGAGCGTTACAAAAGGGGGATAAGAAAGAGAACCGTTTATCAGTGCGACACCGGCCTGTGCATAACGGATCACTTCACATCGTAACACACATCTATGTATAATTGTATTGTTTACCCAATTATTATACCCTCTTATTATGCCCTGATGTACTCCGCACAGGTTACATATGCCACCACATTATAAACTGAAATACCAGCAAAACCCCAAACAGAACTATTACCAAGCAAAATACACGCTCAAAATGGCGGTCTTTCCCTTCTTAGCCCTACAGTGTGCTTAAACAGGAATTTATGGCCACAAGTAAGGCATTACCATACCCGGGAGAACCCGCTTAACAATTTATGGGGTAAGATTCTCTAGGGGCACAACATATTGTGCGGTGAAAGGGCATATCAGTGGAAAAATTGCAATTTTCACTTTGCACCATCCACTGCGTATTCATTTCTGAAAAACACCTGTGGAGTCTAAATTCTCACTACACCCCTTGATAAATGCCTTTAGGGTGTAGTTTCTAAAACGGGGTCACTTTTGTTTGGTACATCAGTGGTTTTGCAAATGCAACATGCTGTCCGCAAACTATTCCAGCAAAATCTACGCTCCAAAAGATAAATACCGCTCCTTTTCTTCTGAATGCTCCCATATAGGTAAACAGCTGATTATAACCACATATGGGGTGTTACCGTACTCGGGGGAAATTGCTTTACAAATGTTGGGGTGCTTTATCTTCTCTATTCCTTGTAAAAATGAAAACTGTTGATCTAAAACTACATCTTGTTGGAAAAAAAAAATATTTTTCATTTTCATGGTTTAATTCTAATTAATTCAGCAAAAAACCTTTCAGATCAAAATTTTCACTACACCCCTAGATGATTCCTCAGGGGTGCAGTTTCCCAAATGGAGTCACTTTTGGGGTCTTTCCACTGTACTAGTACTACAGGGGCTCAGCAAATGTGACATGGCGCCCAGAAACCATTCCAAAATCCAAATGGTGCTAGTTCCATTCTGAGCCCTACCGTGTGTCCAAACAGATGTTTATGACCACATGTGGGATATTGATTTACTCGGGAGAAGTTTCTTTACAAATGTTACAGTGCTTTTTTTCCTTCAGTCCTTGTGGAAATGAAAAAAAAAATACCTAAACCTACATTTTCTTTGAAAAAATGTAGATTTTCATTTTTACGGCCTACTTCCAATAAGTTCTGTAAAACACCTGTGGGGTCAAACTGCTCACTGTACCCCTAGATAATTTCCTCATGGGGTGTAGTTTACAAAATGGGGTCACTTGTTGGGGGTTTCCACTGTTTTGTCACCTCAGGGGCTTTGCAAATGTGACATGGCCTCCGCAAACCATTCCTGCTAAATTATAGCTCCAAGAGCCAAATGGCGCTCTTTCCCTTCTAAGCCCTGCCGTGTATCCAAACAACCGTTTATTACCACATGTGGGGTATTGTTTTACTCGGGAAAAATTGCTCTACAAATGTTGTGGTGCTTTTTCTACTTTAGTTCTTTTTTAAATGAAAAAAAAAATTAGCTAAACCTACATTTTAATTGAATAAATGTAGATTTTCATTTTCATGGCCTAGTTCCAAAAATGTTTGCAAAAAAACTGGCCGGTCAAAATGCTTGCTACACCCCTAAATAAATTCCTCGAGGGGTGTAGTTTCCCAAATGGGGTCACTTTTGGGGGGTTTCCACTGTTTTAGTTCCACAAGACCTGTTCAAAGCTGACATGCTGCCTAAAATATATTCTAATAAAAAGGAGGCCCAAAATCCTCTAGGTGCTACTTTTGCTTCGGATGCCGGTGCTTCAGTCCAGTAGCCCCCTAGATCCACATGTGGGATATTTCCTAAAACTACAGAACCTGGGAAATAAATATTGAGTTGCATTTCTTGGGTAAAACCTTCTGTGGTACAAAGAAAATTGATTCAAATTGAATTTCTGGAAAAAAATAATGAACTTTGTAAATTTCACCTCTACTTTGCCTTAATTCCTGCGCAATGTCTAAAGGGTTAAGAAACTTTCTAAATGCTGTTTTGAATACTTTGAGTGGTGCAGTTTTTTAAAATGGGGTGACTTATTGGGGGTTTCTAATATCTAAGGACCTCAAAGCCACTTTACAACTGAACTGGCCCCTGTAAAAATAGCATTTTGACATTTTCTTGAAAACGTGAGAAATTGCTGCTAAAGTTCTAAGCCTTGTAACGTCCTAGAAAAATAAAATGATGTTCAAAAAATGATGCCAATCTAAAGTAGACATATGGGGGATGTTAGTTAGCAACAATTTTGTGTGGTATAACTGCCTGTCTTACAAGCAGATACATTTAAATTGAGAAAAATGCAAATTTTGGTATTTTTCACAATTAAATACTGAATGTATCGGGCAAATTTTGCCAGTAACATTTAGTCCAATGTGTCACGAGAAAACAATCTCAGAATCGCTTGGATAGGTAAAAGCATTCCGGAGTTATTACCACATAAAGTGAAACATGTCAGATTTGAAAAATGAGGCTCTGTCAGGAAGGTCAAATGTGGCCAAAGAGGGAAGGGGTTAAATATAGAAATAATAACTATTTAGCATGGATCACGTTCTCACAATGGGTCTATTCATTCCTATAATGACAACTGAAAAAAAAACCACAAAAAAACTGTTTACATGAGATAAAGAGGATCACCACAATTTAGCCTGTCTTATAACATGTCAGGTTAATTTTAATTACGATGGGAACGATTATCATCAATTGAAAATTATCACTGCAGGACATTTACATGCTGCAATTAGCCCAGCCTGTAAGAATATTTTATCATACAATTAATACAATAATCAAAAATTCAAAACCATCCAATTTGGGAGCTCATATTTGTTACTCAGAGCAAATCAGAACATTTTAACAGACTTTACAGTAATATTTTCAGATTTCTATTTGATAAAGACAAATACCGATTTTTTTTAAAGGGTAACGTCAATTTTTTTTTTTGCCTAGGCTAGAACCGCATAACTGCTTGTGTAGTGTTATATCATAAGTAAGAAGACTAAGTAAACGGCATCACACAAAGCAAATTTTGAATGTTTGAACAACTTTTTTCTTCATTTGCTTATCTGAAGTCACAATGTAGCACCAGTCTAAAAGTTTTTACCATTTTAGCATGCAAATTAATCAGAAGGTTAATCTACCAGTCAAAAACGATAGCACCTGGAACCTGTAATATTCTCCAAACATGTGCTGATAAGGGGTATTGAAAGGTATTAAAACAGCAGGTAGAAAAGTTGTGAGACATCAAACTAGTGGTTGGTAACAACAAGATTATAACAAGACTGTATTAACCCCTTAATGACCGGGCCTGTTTGGACCTTAATGACCAACCCAGATTTGTTAAATCTGGTATGTCTGACTTTAACAGAGAATAACTCTGTGAAAGTTTTGAATATCCAAGTAATTCTGACATTGTTTTTTCGTCACATGTTGTACTTTATTTTAGTGGTAAAAGTAGACTGGTACAATTTGTGGAAATTACTTAAAAAATAGAAAAATTGAAGAAATTTTGTAAAAATTTATATTTTACCCTAGTTTAACTGCAATTTTTTTTTTAATTAAGTATATATTTCCATCTCTTTACTCTATTTTGGTAGCACTTTTGACAAAATAAAATCAATTTTCAGCAATTTAGAGGACTTACAAATTGAATAATAATTTTATAAATTTTGAACTACATTTTGATTTCCTGCACCAAGCCAGGTTTTTAGAGGCTCATAGGTTTCAGAATGATGGAAACCCCCACAAATGACCCCATTTAGAAAACTATACCCCTTAAGGTATTTATCTAGGGGTATAGTAAGTATTTTGACCCCACAGTGTTTTGCTAAATGTAATACATAGCAGGTGGAAAAAAAACAAAAACTTTTTTCATAAAAGTATCAGTTTGAAGACCGATTTCTTTGTAAAGCGCACATGAAAATGAAGAAACACACCACAAAATCTATCACCCTGTTTCTCCTGTTTTCAAAAATACCCACATTGTGGCCCTAATGCGTTACCTGGACACACGGCAGGGCCCAAAAGGAAGGGAGCACCCAGAGACTTTCAGGACTCATATTTTGCTTGAAAATGTTTTAGGCCCCACTGTACATTTGGAGAGGTTTTGAGCTGCCAGAAGGATAGAAATTCCCCATAAACGACCCCATTTAGAAAACTAGACCCCTTAAGGTATTTAGCATTTTTACCACACAGGTTTTTCACTAAATATATTGGAATTAGTCTGTAAAAATTAAAATCTTTTTTTCTGAAACATAGAAATTTTTAATATTTACAAGGAATAACGAAGAAAATGCACCCCAACATTTGTAAAGCAATGTCTCCCGATTACAACAATACCCCATATGTGGTAATAAACTGCTGTTTGGACCCACAGCAGGGCTCAGTAGGGAAGGAGCGCCATTTGTATTTTGGATTTCTGATTTTGCTGGAATGGTGCAATGTCGCATTTGCAATGCACTGGAGGGACTAAAACAGTGGAAACCCACCAAAAGTGACCCCATTTTGGAAAAACCTTCAAGGAATTTTTCTAGGGGTATAGTGAGCATTTAGACCCCACGGGTCTTTTGCAGAGTTTATTAGAATTAGGGCGCAAAAATTTATATCAAACTTTTTTCCACTAAAATGTTGAATTTTCTCATTTTCACAAGGGATAAAAGAGGAAAAAAACAACCATTTTTTATAAAGCAATTTCTCCGGAGTACGGAAGTACCCCATTTGTGGTCATACGTTTTTTTCATTAGAAATTAATTAACCCTTTCAGGACTGATCCATTTTTTGCTTTCTTATTTTAGATCTTCACTCCACGCCTTCCAAGAGCCATAACTTTTTTATTTTTCCATCAATAGAGCGGTGTGAGGGCTTATTTCTTGTGGGAGAAGCTGTCGTTTTTATTGGTACCATTTTTCGGTACATAAAAAGTGAATAAGAAGTTGTATTACATTTTTTTTTTAGAGCTAAGGTGACAAAAAAAAAACAGCGATTTTGGCGGTTTCAATTATAAATGAAGGTGTTCACCGTGCAAATTAAATAATGGTATATTGTAATAGTTCGGACTTTTACAGACGTAGCAATACCAATTTTGTTCATTTTTTTACATTACTTTAGAAGAAAAATGGGAAAAGGTTTTTTTTTAACTTTAAAAAAAATTCTCACTACTAATAACTTAAATTTTTCTACAGGGGACTTGATCCAGAGATCATTGGATCGCTGGTACAATACACTACAATACTAATGTATTGCAGTATATTGTTATTTTTACAGGCTTCTGTAACAGAGCGATCGCTGTTCCTGTCTGTTAGTCCCGGGTATCAGCTGTAATACACAGCTGACACCCGCAGCGTATGGAGCGGGCTCAGCACGTGAGCCGGCTCCATACATCAACCCCCGCACCATGACGGGCAATTAAGTCATAGTGCGCAAAGGGGAATGCACAGCGGATGGTTCAAAGTGAATATTGCAATTTTCCACTAATATGCCATTTTAGTGCATAATATGTTGTGCCCAGTTTGTGCCACAGAAGACAAATACCTCATAAAACGTTAAGCGGGTTCTGCCGGGTATGGCGATGCCATATATGTGGGCGCAAACGGCTGCTTGGGCACGCTGCAGGGCTCAGAAGGGAGGGAGCGCCATTTTGCTTTTGGAGCGCAGATTTTGCTTGATAGTAGTTTTGTTTGGTGTTTCGCTGGTATTTCAGTGTATACTGTGGGAGCATATGTAATCTGTGCGGGGTATATCAGGGCATAATAAGAGGGTACAATAATGGGGTAAATAAATAATATTTCATAGATATGTGGCCGGTGTCGCACTGATAAATGGCACCCGATCTTATCCGCTTTTGGAACACTGCACATTTTGCATCGGCATATTCTGAAAGCCAGAACTTTTTTATTTTTTCACCACCGGAGCCGTGAAAGGGCTTATTTGTTGCGCGACAATTTGTAGTTTTCATTGGTACCATTTTGGGGTACATGCGATTTTTTGATCACTTTTTATAAAAAATTTTTGCAATCCTGACCAAAAACCAGGAATTCTGACAAAGTTTTATTTTTACGGCGTTTATGGTACGCTATAAATGAGATTTTTACTTTATCCTGCGAGTTGGTTCGATTACGGCGATACCATATGTATATAGGTTTTTTTTCCTTTTTTTAGCGTTTGCACAATAAAATCATTTATTTATAAAAAAAAATAATTTCTGTGTCACCATATTCTGAGAGCCATAATTTTTTTTATTCTTTTAGTCAAAAAAGCGGTGTAAGGGCTTGTTTTTTGCTGGACGGATTGAAGTTTTTATTGGTACTATTTTTGGGTACATGCGACTTTTTGATCACTTTTTATTCTTTATTTTGGGAGGGGTGGTGACCAAAAAAATTGCGATTCTGTTGTAGTTTTTTATTGATTTTTTTTTTGGGTGTTGATCGTGCGGGAAAAATAACATTATAGTTTTATAGTTGGGGTCGTTACGAATGCGGTGATACCAAATATGTGTACTTTTTTAACGTGTTCATTTTTTTCAATAATTAAAGTCTTATTATAGGAAAAAAAAGCATTTTGTGTTTTATATAACTTATAACTCATTTTTACACTTTGTTTTAAAAAAACATTTATTACTTATTTTTACTTTTTTTACTTGTCCCACTAGGGGACTACGAGACTTGCAGCTTTGATCGCTGCTAGAGTACATTACACTAAACAAGTAGTGTAATGTACTCAAACTGTCATTGTGACGTAACTGTCACTCTGACAGGAAGACCGAGGAGGACCGGCTGGAGGCTGCTCCTCCGAGGCTTCCGTACATGGCAACCCGGAGGCTATTGTCTAGCCTCCGATTGCCAGAACAAGCATCGGCAGCCCCCACAATCACTTCGTGGGGGCTGCCGATGTGCTTCAAACCACTTAAATGTGGCGACGGTAATCCGTCACTGCATTTAAGGGGTTAATTGCCGAAAGCAGCGGCGATGGTCCGCTGGCCGGTGAGACTGATGTGTCAGCTGTCTAGGGCTTGTAAACACAGAGTGACAGTTTGAAATACTGATGAAAAGACCGCTCATCCCCATCCATAGCTCCGTGTGACAGGAGCAAACGAGCACCAATTAACGATGTCTCGTTGATTGGTGCTCGCTGCGCCGGCCGCTTATCGGCCGGTATAAAAGGTCCTTTACACTGGCCAATTTTGTCCGATGCAACGAGCGCTGATTAACGAGACAGGTAGAATCTTTAGGTACGATAATTGTCAGGAGGCAAACAGGGTCAGAACAATGTCACACAGGTCAAGGGTCCTGAATTAGAACATAAGGAAACAAGGAGGGAGCTAAACACTATAACAGCCATACAAGTAGTATCTGTAATTGATTTAAATAGTTTATCTCGTATTTTTAGTGGTGGAACAGAACATCACACTACTGTATATATGCCACCGAAGAGCACCAGATTGACCCTAAACACCCCACTGGAGAACAAGAAACTAGTCTTTAGGGTAGTATTGATACATATTTAGCTTAGCAACTATGAACATATCCGGAGGGCATACAGGGAGCCAGCGGCGTAACCAGGAAAGACTGGGCCACATAGCAAACTGTTGACCAGGGCCCCCCCTGGGTGCCACAAGCAGCCCCCTTATAAATAGTGCCCCCTGTAGAATGTGCCATACAGCCCCCCGTAGACAGTGCAATATAGCCCCACCTGAAGACCCCCTTTGTAGATAGCGCCCCCACCTCCCCCTTGTAGATAGTGCCATACAGCCCCCCTGTAGATATCACCATAAAGCCCCCACTGTATACAGCGCTATATAGCTCCCACTGTATATAGTGCCACACAGCTCTCCTCCCTTGTATATAGTGCCACACAGCCCTCCCCTTAGTAGAAAATGCAGCACAGCCCCCCTTAGTAGAAAGTGCCACACACAGACCCCTGTAGATAGAGACACAGCCCTCCCCCTTGTAAATAGTGCCATACAGTTCCCCCTTGAGTATAGTGTCACACAGCTCCGCCTTGTGTATAGTGCCACACAGCTCCCCCTTGTGTATAGTGCCACACAGCTCCCCCTTGTGTATAGTGCTACACAGCCCCCACCTTGTGCATAGTGCCACAGAGCCCCCTTGTGTATAGTGCCACACAGCTCCCCCTTGTGTATAGTGCCACACAACCCCCCCTTGTGTATAGTGCCACACAGCCCCCCTTGTGCATAGTGCCACAGAGCCCCCCTTGTGTATAGTGCCACAAGGCAATGGCACATCCGAGAAACTTGTATCAGCCAGGGAGATGTCACTCACACATGGAAAGGTGGGTTTGGAGGCAGGAATATGTGACTCTTCAGGATAGCGGCACCGCCCCATGACCCTCTAATAAGTAATTAGCATATAGTGTGCGTCGTTTTGAAAGTGGATTTTAAGGATTTTGTTGCATCTAAAAAAAACATACAAGGGAATGTTTGGAAATATTGTCAGGTCATGTATTACTGCCTGGTGGCAGTTCCAGGGGTTAAAACTACCAGACAGGTTCCCATGAAATATACAATGAATTGAGAACAATTCCATCTGCCCTGCAATTTTGTTATTATAAATATATCCTATATAATTACAGATCCAGAACCAAGCTCTGACATATATACAGTACCACAACCAAGCTCAGTACATAAATTCAGTAATAGAACCAAGCTCAGTACATAAATACAGCACTAGAACCAAGCTCTGACATATATACAGAACTAGAACCAAGCTCAGTACATAAATACAGCAATAGAACCAAGCTCAGTACATATATACAGCACTAGAACCAAGCTCTGACATATATACAGCACTAGAACCAAGCTCATACATGTATACGGCACGAGAGCCAAGCTCATACATATATAAAGCACCAGAACCAACCGCAGTACATAAATACAGCACTAGAACCAAGCTCATACATATATACGGCACGAGAGCCAATCTCAATACATATATACCGCACCATAACCAACCTCAGTACATAAATACAGCACTAGAACGAAGCTCTGACATATATACAGCACCAGAATCAACCTCAGTACATAAATACAACACTAGAACCAAGCTAAGTACGTACAGTGAAGGAAATAAGTATTTGATCCCTTGCTGATTTTGTAAGTTTGCCCACTGTCAAAGACATGAACAGTCTAGAATTTTTAGGCTAGGTTAATTTTACCAGTGAGAGATAGATTATACTAAAAAAAAAACAGAAAATCACATAAATCACTGGTAAAATTAACCTAGCCTAAAAATTCTAGACTGTTCATGTCTTTGACAGTGGGTAAACTTACAAAATCAGCAAGGGATCAAATACTTATTTCTTTCACTGTATAGACAGCACCTGAAACAATGATGAATACCTATACGAGTATAGACCATTGGCATGCGCCAAACAATAATGCGTCCACACAAATCATAAAGCAAATATCAATACCTATACCAGACTGTGAAGACTACTAGTATATCCAGAAAATGAAACACACATAGCACAAGTCATGTACCATGATAATATAAAATAAACTTTATTGAAATATACATAACACATTGGCCATCAAAATATAAAAACAATATAGCACACAGTTAAAAAGGAGAGTATGGAGGAGCTGCGTGAATAATCCAATATATATGCTACCATACTATAAACATCCTGTGATGTGGTAACAAATGCAGATATCTATAGAAAAGATAATCATATAGATCAAGTATTTGGACAACAGAAGCACATAAATATATTTAGCACCTGACAGAAGAGCACACAATTGTGCATACATGTAAGAGTATACAGCTAAAGCTCCAAGTTGCACCCAAAACAAAGACCATGCTTTATAAATAAAGGATATTGCACAAACCCATGGACTGCATGATAGGAAGCACGCAGGATCACTCCACACTGACCTGAAACAAGCTCAGTACATAAATACAGCACCAGAACCAACCTCAGTATATAAATACATCCCCAGAACCAAGCTCAGTACATATCTACAGCATCAAAACCAAACTCATTACATATATACACAGCACCAAAACTAATCTCATACATATATACAGCACCAGAACAAATCTCAGTACTTACATACATCATCAGAACCAAGCTCAGTACATATATGCAATACCAGAACAAATACAGCTCAATTTAGTGCAACCCCTGCCGTATAGGTTTGTACGGCGTAAAACTACAGCTCCCAGCATGGCCTGAACAATGGTAAGGATATGCTGGGAGATGCTGTTTCACAAAAAAAAATCATATCATAATCATCTCGCTGCAGATCATACAGTGACTACAGTGACTAGATAGTGCCCCCATATCCCCCTGTAGATAGTGACCCCCATAGAGCCTCTGTAGATAGTGACCTACATAGAAGCCCCTGTAGATAGTGCCCACATGTGGACTCCAGAGCTGCAAGGCATTAGTGCTAACCACTGAGCCACTGTGCTGCCCTACATATAGCTTTCCCTATAGATAGTGCTCCACGTATAGCACACCTCTGTAGACAGTGCCCTACATATAGCCACCCTGTTGCTAGTGCCCCACAGGTAACCCACCCCTGTATATAGTGTCCCATATATACCCCACCCCTATAGAAAGTGCCCTAAAAAATAGCTCCACTATAGATAGTGCTCTACATATAGCCCACCCCTTTATAGTGTTTCACATATAGCACCCCCTGTATATAGTGCCCCACATATAGACCCCCCTGTAGATAGTGGCCCACATATAGACCCCCTGTATATAGTTACCCACATATAGACCCCCCTGTAGATTGTACCCCACATACAGACCCCCCTGTATATAGTGTCCCACATATAGATGACCCCCTGTAGATAGAGCCCCCACTATAGATAATGCCATTAACAGTTTTATGAGGGGAAAAAAACGAAAAACTTTACATACTCACATGATCCCGTTCCTGTTCACTGGCGATGCAGATCTGCTCTCTTCTGAGCGGGTCTGCAGGAGCTGAACGAGCATCGTCCAATGACGCTGATTGGCGGGGCAGAATGACTTGCCCCGTCAATCAGCGCCTTTCAAGCATGGAAGCGGCGCGATGACGTCATCGCGCCGCTAGTCTATCAGCATCATTATAATGCGCAGAATGGTCGGGCACGGAAAATGCGCCGGCCATTCAGCGCTAATGCATGTATTTGGCTATCGCTAGCACCGGGGCCCCTTCCGGTGCTAGCGACGCATACTGGCATGAGAGGGCCTGTGTCGCCCAGCCCATACTTGTTGGAGGCTCGGCAGCGCGGGCCCCATAGTAGCGGCGCTACCGCTGTAGCAGCAATGACGGCTGCTAGCGGCGCCACCGAACATATGGGTGGGGGCATGTCGGCTGGCGGCACGGGCCCCCTCAAGCCGCGGGCCCCGTAGCAGCCGCTACCGCGGTAGTTACGCTACTGCTGGGAGCTGTAGTTATTTAACAATTGGAGAGCCATAGGTTGGAAGCCACCAGTATAATATATAGTGCAGGGTAAGAAAAAATGTAGCATGACATGGGGAGATTGAATTTCCGAGAATGCCAAGGAAAGAGGCACTTGGCATGGCTTGTATCATCCCGGCCAGCTTCTTAAATGAGGGAAGTGGGCAGTGTAAGTTCATGTTCACACATTCCTTCAGGAATTTTGAGGCAGATTTTTACCTGCCTGCAATTTCTTTGCCTCGTTTTTCGGCTGCGGCCATTGAGCAAAAAATGCAGCGAAAAACGCTTTCTCTGCCTCCCATTGATTTCAATGGGAGGTCAGAGGCGGAACCACTGAAAACTTGCGGGAAAAAAATACCTCCGCCAGGCATTGAAATCAATAAGGGGTTATTTTGCCCATTTTTTGGTGCGGTTTCCGTGTCAAAAACAGCACTAAAAAAACTCAGTGTGAACTAGCCCTAAGGGCACATTCAGACATGGGGTAATTGCTGTTGAATTCCGCTGCGGACAGTCCACAGTAGAAATCTGCAGCAGCCATTTTTTAAATTGGTTTCTATACATTTTTAGGGAACTTAGGTCAGACATTGCGGAAAATAACAGTGCATAATTTAGGCTGCGGTGCAGAATTTTCACTCCGCAGAATTCACATTATGTTGCGGAGAAGCAGTGAAACTTCATGGTGGATTTCAGCCTTTGCAATGCAAAGGCTGAAATCTGCAGCAAGTCTGCTGTGATATCTGCAACGTCTGAATTACCTGTCAAATATGCAAATGTTTCTGCATATTCGCAATGAATCTGGAGCAACATTTGCAGCAGAAAAATTCTGCCACGTCTGAACATGCCCTAAGAGTGATGAACTGATTGGGCTGGGGAGATCACCAGTCAATCATCAACACTCTCAGAAGCATAAAAAACTATTCCCAGCATAACCCTATATAAATAAAATAATATATAGTGCTCATCCAATTATCAAACCTTTTTCTCTATCCCTAGTATCAGGAGTCTCTGCTGACAGAAGAATCCATCAGCACGTGTGTTAGGGTATGTTCACACGCAGTGGTTTCAGACGTAATCGGGCCATTTACGCCTCGAATTACGCCTGAAAAAACAGCACCATTACGCCTCCAAACATCTGCCCATTGCTTGCAATGGGATTTACGGTGTTCTGTTCCCACGAGGCTTAATTATACGCGTCGCTGTCAAAATACGGTGCGTAAAAAGACGCCCGCGAAAAAGAAGTGCATGTCACTTCTTGGGACGTTTTGGAGGCGTTTTTATTGACTCTATTGAAAAACAGCTCCAATAACGGATGTAAAATACGCTGCGAAAAACGTGAGTTGTTCCAAAAACGTCTGAAAATCAGGAGCTGTTTTCGCTTGAAAACAGCGGCGTAATTTCAGAAGTTTTTTGCTAGGCGTGTAAACATACCCTTAGCGTTAACTGATTTTCTTTATTTATGGAAACTAGGAGATCTCTCCTCTTATCTTCCTTGTACACTGGAAACAAATGAGACTAACAGCAAAAATGTAATTAATAAAAACAAAAAAAAACAAACAAGCTTTTCAGAGAAATATATATTACAAAATAACAGTTTTCTGTGGTTATATTTCAATTTACTCAGCACATTTTGATGTTTGTTACCATTAAGGAGACTGCATGCTACATGTGCAATGGAATTGTGGGATTGTAGTTTTAACCTATATTAATAATAAAGACCAGTATATATAACATCCTTATACAGCAATTGAAAAATAAAAGGTAGTAAAAACCAACATATAATTTTAAGAACACACTGGGCATAAATATTCTTGAGATAACTTGAGATTTCACTATATTACTTAAAGGATTTGAAATGTCATATATCTTAGAGACGAATATGGTTAAGTGAGACAGAATATATATATATATATATATATATATATATATATATATATATATATATATATATCTAGATAACAAGATCACTTTACTCATAACTAGCCTAATTTTGTGTTTCTGCTAGCCACCTGCTTCATTTTTTTTCTGTTCATTTCATTCCCCAGGCCAAAACATGTACCTCAAAAACACAATATCTTCTTTGTTTAAATGTCATTGGTGTAATATCGAGAAGGGAAAGCTTTTCTTATCTTCACAGACACTTTATTTATTTTATCAGTGTAGACCCAAGAGATTTTCTCTGCAGCTACAGGATATTCAATACAATTTCCAGAATGAATGGGGTTTATCAAGGACTGTAATTTTGAAATATGCTAAATAAATGTATAAATGTTGAGTTAAAGAATCAGCAAAAATAAAGTCCCATTATAAATTAAAAAACTCAGAATAAGGCTGGGCGATTTTGCCAAAAAATAAAATCTAGATTTTTTTCAACCCTATGAGTGATTTTCGATTTGAGTCTAGATTTTCTTATTACTGTTAAACTGAAAAAAAATACCAAGAGATAATTTAATACATTATTTTCTTCAACAGAATCTATAAGGTATGATCTATAAGGTTAACAGAATCTATAATCAATTATGCATTGCGTGCACTAACATCCCCCTCTGCCCGTCACCACCTCAGCCAGTCTTCGACGTTGCAGGCGAGAGCAGTCTAAATTGCAGCAGGGCCAGGCAGATAGCGCCGAGCAGGGCACTCTGGGGCGAGATTACATTATAGTGTCTGAAGTGTGAGCAGGACCCTGTGCAGTACCGGCCCCACGATGGGGTTTTAAATAAAGGACACTAAGGCCCGATTCACACGACCGTGATTGGACCGTGACAAACGGTCCATGTGTCAGCTGGATTTCCCGGCCCGAACACAGTACATGTGAACGGGACTCCTGGCATCAGTCATTCAGGCTACAGTCACACGACAGTGAAAAAAAAAATGGCCATTAAAAACTGATCAATTGTAAGAATCTCTTGTTCTTTGCATCAGAATCTCTTTGCATCAGTGTCTCCAAATAGATTTCCTTTGTCAGGGTTTTTTTTGTCCCAATCCGCTGAAAACACCACAGTGCCCATGTAGATATTGCCACAGTGCCCACATATAGTGCGACAGTGTCCACATATACTGCCACAGTGCCCACATATAGGGCCAAAGTGCCCACATATTGGGCCAAAGTGCCCACATATAGTGCCACAGTGCCCACATATAGTAACAGTGACACAGGGCCCATATATAGTGACACAGTGCCCACAGATATTAACAGTGCAACCCTCCATATAGTGCCACACACCATTGCAGATAGCACCCCCACCCCTTTGTAGATCGCACCCCCCACTCCCTCCTTGTAGATCGCAGCACCACGGCCACCCCCTCCTTGTAGATTGCAACACCACTTGTAGATCACCCTCCCAACCCACTTATAGATGGCACCCCTTGTAGATTGTACCCCCTCCCCTTGTAGATCGCATCCCCCCTTGTAGATCGCACCCCTACAAGTAGATTGCACCCCCCACCCCTTGTAGAATGCACCTCCACATGTAGATCGCACTCCCACCCCCCCTTGTAGATCACACACTCTCCCTTGTAGATCGCACTCCCACCCACCCTTGTAGATCGCAGCACCCCAGCCCATCCTTCTTGTAGATAGTGGCCAATGTAGCTGCCCCTAGGGGCCGAATCCCCGGCCAGAGGTTGTCGACACTTTGACCAGGGAAACAGCTCCTAGTGGGAGCTACAGTGGCGCTATCTACAAGAAGGGTTGGTGCTATCTACAAGTGGGGGGGGGGGGTTCGATCTGCAAGGGCGGGTGCAATCTGCAAGGGGAGTTACATCTACAAGGAGGGGTAGTATCTACAGGGCGGTGTGGCACTATACTAGGAGTCTCTGCTACCCCACGGAACTGCTGTATCATTGTGTTCACTACAGAACAGCAGTTCCGTGGGGAAGCAGGGACAGACCAGGCAGTGACGAGGCAGCGAGCGACAGGGCAGAGCTTCCTCCTGTAGCACGGAATGATAGCGCCACTAAAGAATCGATTTAACGTTTGTTAAAAAACAAATCGTCAGAGGCCTTGAGGGCGAATTAATCAAATTAATTTGGCTAATCGGCCAGTCCTAACTCAGATTAATTGCTGCCCCACATCTTCTTACTTTTCTGCTCAGTGACTCTGGTGCTGAGATCCGGTAGCAGTCTTTATTCCATGGCCCCTGACCTGGCAAATTTCCTTGAGGTGTTTGGGGCAGGTCTCAGAAACAAGTGTCAGGCTCATTACTGTGTGTAAATGTATATAAAGCCTCAGCTTGCAGAATCACGCTGTAGTCACAACACCAATCTGTTGCAAAAGTCATTGGTTGACTAGCTATTGCATCTCTAGGTTGCTGGAACCACTGTATACACTGAGTACTTAGATGCCCTGCTCAGGGGCTTCAGGGTTGATAATTGATCGAAATGTGACCTAAAGATGAGAACAATGGGATAAATTGAAACTCCTGGGCCCAATGCAAAATTTGTAACAGGGCTCCCCCACATACCATGAGCGATTTATAAAACTGGTTTATTTTTATGTTTCAGAGGGGCCTTTTACCCCGATGTAAAACATTGATTCTTAAAGGTTGATTCAAAACGTGCAAATTCAAGTCATCCCATTGATGTCAATCGTAGTCCCAAAGGCATGAAAACAGATATAGTTAAGGGCTTGGTGATATCCATATTATATACAATATAATACATTTAAGGTTAAAAAAAAATCAACAAAAGTATTGAGTACAGTGCAATAATAATTGACAAAAAATATTATAAAAATTAACTTTAAAATGAAAAGAAAAGTTACAATCAATATACAGAGGATTTTTAAGAAATAAATGAGTCATCCAAGTACTGGAGGTTGTAAAAGTCAAAATGTGGAATGCAATATATTCACAAAATTATGAAGCAATTTGAACATCATATTTTGAAGAGTTAAAATGCTGACCTCAATAAAAAATCATGCTGCCCTCTAGTCAGAAAGAACAAGAAGCTTCTCGGAGTAAGAGCTACAGAATACACTGTACTGACCTGAGACATTTTGCTACATCAAAGCTGTGGAAATCTGCTTTGATGATGGCAACTTTTATCAAGTATTAAAGCTTTTTTACAGGTCAAGTAAACATTTCGTCTTCTTCTGTTCACTTTAGTTTGAAATACAGTGATACCATGCATACGAGGAAAAATGGACTGATGAAAAGAATGATGAGAGTGAAAGTGTGACCATGTAATAAAATTTATAAACACATAAATACATCCCAACCGACGAAGTTATGAAGAGGAACAAACTTATTTCACATTCAGAAACCAGTCTTGCCGCTCAGCACAATTGTTATTTTTATTCACTAATCAGCTTCACAAAAAATTTAGGAAAGTTGTAGCAACTAGGATTTAACATTTTTTCCTTTTCTATTGTGACATATAATACATGTAGACCTAGAGCAATGTTTTGTCATCTTGGTTTGAAACTCTCACTTATCTTGCCATCGGTTGATTTTTCCTCACATATAAAACCCATTACTTCTTTAAACAGGAAAAAAAGGGCATAACTTATTCCACCTGTACTATTACCTTGCAATCTATCTGTACCAATATAGTCAATACATTCCTGTAATGAAATAAAAGTAATAAAGGCTGAAAAAGACAGCGGTATCTTTCCCTAAACTAAGCCCTAACAAATCTCTAATCCAGATTCAATACTTAATGGAACATATCATATTTAAACTAATGGAGACATTGTTTTTACATTATTGGCCTCAACGAGCTTCCAAACTATTGTACTCTGATGGCAGATCAAGAGACCATTGAAAAGAGAACCGCAGCATACTGATCCAGTGCATCAATGGCCAACATGAAAGCTGCACTTAGCAGCTGTGACGCCAGCTATTTAAGACTTCAGCTACACACCATCTATGACCCGTCCTCAGAAGGATCCATAAATAGTCATGGATTGCTCACAGATTCCTCAGAGGAAGCTTCAGAGAGAGACATCATTGCACAAATGGCAGTGAATGATAGGAAATGGTTTAGGGAAAGCTACCTTTACCTTTATCAGTATCTTTTCTTTCAGTTCCATTTTTATATATATATATATATATATATATATATATATATATATATATATATACACACTATATGGACAAAAGTATTGGGACACCCGACTCGCAATCGCCATTCTAGTTCATGACAAAGTGTTTGGTTAAGGTTAAAGTCAGGGATATGTGCGGGCCAGTCAAGTTCTCCCACACCAAAATTCCCCAACCATACATTTATGGATCTTGCTGGAACAGAAAAGGGCCTTCCCAAACTGTTCCCACAAAGTTGGAGGCATACAATTGCCTAAAATATCTTGGTACGCTGCAGCATTAAGATTTCCCTTCACTGGAACTAAGTGGCCTAGGCCAATCCCTGGAAAACAACTCCATAGAATTATCAATCCTCCACCAAACTTGACAGTTGGCACAATGCAGTCAAACTCAGACTCGTACATCAGACTGCCAGATAGAGCAGAGTAATACATCACTCCACAGAATACGTTTCCACTGCTAAAGAGTCCAGTGGCGGTGTGCTTTATACCCTTCCATCCGATGCCTGGCATAGTGCTTGGTAATTTAAGGCTTGCATGTAAAGATTTCGGTCCACAGTTTTTGTCCTGATGTTAATGCCAGAAGAGGTTTGAAACTCTTCGGTCAGAGTGTTGGCGATTTTTATGTACTCTATGCCTCAACACTCAGTGACCCCGCTCTGTATATTTAGCCACTCCGTGGCTGAGTTGCTGTGGTTCCTAAACTCTTCCAATTTGCAATAATGCCACTCACACTTGATCGTGGAATATCCAGGAGGGAAGAAATCTCTCAAACTGACTTGTTGCAATGGTGGCATCCTATTACAGTACCACACTCTAATTCAGTGAGCCCTTTCGAATTACCCATTCTGTAAAATGTTGGCTGTGAGGGAATAGTGGCATTTGTCACCATAGAATTTAATGGCATACATTAAACATATACATTATGAACTCTCATAACCCTATTCATATCTGCGCACCAAGACGTACAGTTACTGTAAAGGATCTGCCAGACACAGCTTCTGTGTCGACGCCCGTGGTTAATCAGTCTGCATCTGCTCCTAGGTCTGATAGAGTGACTCGATCTGCTACCACTCTGGCTGGTAAGCTGAGGAGTGGGAGAACCTATCACAGCCTGACCAGACGGTTCTAGCTCCCGCCCTCGGTCTATGTATACCTTCATTTGCTTCTTGTCTTTGCCTGTGATTCTGTCTTGTTTCCTGGCTCTGCTGTTCCTGCTAGTACTATTGACCTCTGCTTCGTATTGAACCTGGCTTCACTGACTACGCTCCTGCTCTGCGTTTGGTACCTCGTACACTCCTGGTTTAACTCGGCTCGTTCACTACTCTTGTTGCTCACGGTGTTGCCGTGGGCAACTGCCCCATTTCCCTTAGCTTCTGTGTACCCTTGTCTGTTTGTCTGTCGTGCACTTATTGAGCGTAGGGACTGTCGCCCAGTTGTACGCCGTCGCCTAGGACGGGCCATACAAGTAGGCAGGGACTGAGTTGCGGGTAGATTAGGGCTCACCTGTCTGTCTCCCTACCCCGACATTAGAGTCACAAATGTTTCTAAAGGCAGACTGCATGGCTAGGCGCTGTATTTTATATACCTGTGGTAATGGGACTAAATTAAACACCTGTATTCAATGATTAAAGGGTGTGTCCATATAGTGTATCTCTATGGGGATATACTGTATATTGAATATGTTTGAACAGATAAGGTCCTTATGACTGGGGTCATGAGAGCTCATGACTTATCTGTTAAACGGATACCATTATAGTCAACGGATGACTGATGCCACTATTGGGCATCCCTTTAAGGGATGTCATACAATGGCATAGGTCACCCATAGGCTTCCATGTTAAAAAAATGCATACCACGTGGTATACATTTTTTTTTAGCGGGATCCACCATAATGGAAAAACATGGACTACTATGCTTTTCCATCCTTAAAAAAAATATGTAAACTTACGTATACCAGCCCGACAGAGGCCAATTAGATACTTTTTTTGGCCTCCATTGGGCTAATGAAGCCCTGTGGACACGTTTAGCATGTATATATAAACTAGAGAAAAAGAGTCTGGAAATGTCAAATATTAGGAAAATAGAAAATCTTTATTGATCAAAACATGAGAAGCTAAAACAAGTAAATAACTGGATCAAAAAATGAATGTACATTAATTCAAAGTTGTACATAGACAGTATATGGCATAAGCAATCACTTATTTATTGTATCACATATAAGGAGTATATCCATATAGGTAGCTGTATGTAAGGACAGGACAGAAAAAAGAGAAGTGAAAAGCTTTTTTAATAGAGGCTTACATCTGGTAAGCATAAACAGTACAGTGACTGTATGTGAAACCTGACAAGACCGCAAACGTGTGCTTACCCATATTCAGTAGTGTAGTAATCTGACCCAGTGGATAAAGTGGCGCCCCGACGCGCGTTTCGCGTGTTGCTCCCTCAAGGGGAATGTTTAGCATGTATGTCCAGAAGCTCTCCGAAATGTACTACACAGAAAAAAGGGGGACATAGATATACTCAAAAAAACACAAAAACAGGCCATACTACACTAAATGGGTTGGTAGACACCAGTTCCCAACAGGACGCAGACAAGTCAAAAATACTACAGAGAGAGAGGGCTTAGTTGCATTAAATAGTGATATCCACTCCCACTAGTCTTGATGGGAGTGGCTTCTCAGTGTTTTCACTGCACATAACCAAAGCTTAAAATAATGTGCCAGTTGCAATGCGTAGTGTATGTTGCCGGATCACAGCCTATTAGTCACGCCCTTATCTGCGTCCTGTTGGGAACTGGTGTCTACCAACCCATTTAGTAAGTATGGCCGGTTTTTGTGGTTTCTCTCCGAATGTACACACTAAACGGACATCGAAACATGATGTGAACAGGGCCTAATATGTAAGATAATAGTAAAGGAGGAAGAAGTTATTCTCATAGGTTTGTTTTTTTCATCTGGATAGACGTATATTTACTTTTCTTTATTGGTAGCATAGTCCTTTAGACAATAGAGCCTTTAAAGGTTTTTTTTTGTTTTTTTTTACTGAAACTACAGTTCAATGATGATTCTTTTAATATCAGTAGGAAAACTATGCAACTTGGTAACTTTTGTGGAGATTGTGAACCATCAATGAGATCTTATAGATTTCTCTTGTAATGCATGAGTGGTGAACACCAATGTAAAGGATCTGCCAGGCACAGCGTGGTTAATTCCCAGAACTAATCAGTCAGCACCTGAGAATACATCCCTGAGACTGACTCCTGCTTCCACCATTCAGGCTGGCAGGCTTAGGAGTGGGAGAGCCTATCGTAACCTGGCCAGACTCAGCTAGCTCCCGCCCTCGGTCTATTTTAGCCTGCACTTCCTGTCCCTCGGTGCTTGTTATTGCTTGTGTTTCCCTCCTTGTGGTTTCCTGGCCCAGCTACAGCTCCTGCTATTTTTGATCCTGCTCCATACAGACCCTGGCTTACCGACTACTCTTCTGCTTTTCGTTTTGTACCTCGCACACTCCTGGCTTGACTCGGCTCGTTCACCACTCTGGTTGCTCACGGTGTTGCCGTGGGCAACGGCCCCTTTTCCTTGCTTGTGTTCCTTGTATGTTTGTCGTGTTTGTCGTGCACTTACTGAGCGCAGGGACCGCCGCCCAGTTGTACCCCGTCGCCTAGGGCGGGTCGTTGCAAGTAGGCAGGGACAGAGTGGCGGGTAGATTAGGGCTCACTTGTCCGTCTCCCTACCCCCTGCCATTACATAATAACAAGCCCATACCTAGTCTACCCCTGGTCCCTGACACCACTATGGATCCCCGTGAGACCCTGGCTCAGCAAATGCAGGGTCTCTCCCTACAGGTCCAGGCCCTGGCTCAGAGGGTCAACCAGCCTGATGCTACCCTGGAAGTTCCCCTCACCGCACCTCTTGAACCCCACCTCAAGTTGCCCGACCGGTTCTCAGGGGACCGGAGGGCTTTTCTCTCCTTTCGGGAGAGTTGTAGGCTTTACTTTCGTTTAAAGCCTCATTTCTCAGGTTCTGAGAGCCAGCGGGTGGGTATAATTATGTCCCGGCTCCAGGAAGGGCCCCAAGAGTGGGCCTTCTCCTTGGCTCCTGACGCCCCTGAACTTTCCTCCGTTGATTGTTTCTTTTCTGCTCTCGGACTTATTTATGACGAGACTGACAGGACTGCCTTTGCCGAGAGTCAGCTGGTGACCTTAAGTCAGGGTAAGAGACCTGTTGAGGAGTATTGCTCTGACTTTCGGAAGTGGTGCGTAGCTTCTCGGTGGAATGACCCTGCCTTAAGGTGCCAGTTTAGGTTGGGTCTGTCGAATGCCCTGAAAGACCTGCTAGTTAGCTATCCCTCTTCTGACTCCCTAGACCAGGTTATGGCTTTAGCGATACGACTTGACCGACGTCTCAGGGAACGACAACGTGAACGTTTATGTGTTTTCTCCTCCGACTCCCCCATGATGCCTCCCGAAGCTCCGTTGCTTCGTTCCTCCCCGAAAGATTCAGAGATACCTATGCAACTCGGGGCCTCCGTGTCCCCCCAACAACGTAGAGAATTCCGCAGGAAGAATGGTCTCTGCTTCTACTGTGGGGACGACAAGCATCAAGTGAACAACTGTCCTAAGCGTAAGGTTGCAGCCAGAGAACTTCCGCGTCTAAGTGATCATCGGGGAGGTCACTTGGGCGCACAGGTATTTCCAGTAAATATGAAACATACTAAGATCTTGCTTCCCTTTCAGGTCTCTTTTGGTGGTAGGTCTGCTACCGGCAGTGCCTTCGTGGATTCAGGGTCCTCTACTAATATCATGTCTGTGGAATTTGCTATGTCCCTTGCTATGCCTCTTATTGATTTGCCTAAACCTGTCCCGGTAGTGGGTATCGACGCCACTCCTCTTGCTAATGGTTATTTTACACAGCATACCCCTGTTTTTGAACTCCTTGTTGGCTCCATGCATTTGGAGCAATGCTCTGTACCGTTGATGCAGGGATTATCGTACGATTTGGTTCTAGGTCTTCCCTGGTTGCAGTTGCATAATCCTACGTTTGACTGGAATACTGGGGAGCTAACCAAATGGGGTAATGAATGTTGTACGTCATGTTTTTCTGTTAATTCTATTTCTCCCCCTAAGGAGGCGAATACGCTACCCGAGTTTGTTCAGGACTTCGCTGATGTTTTCTCTAGGGAGGCCTCCGAAGTGTTACCTCCTCATAGAGAATACGATTGCGCTATCGAATTGGTACCAGGAGCTAAGCTTCCTAAGGGTAGGATATTTAATCTTTCTTGTCCCGAACGTGAAGCTATGAGAGTGTATATCCAGGAATCCCTGGCCAAGGGTTACATTCGGCCCTCTTCTTCTCCGGTAGGTGCTGGCTTCTTCTTCGTGGGGAAGAAGGATGGTGGTCTTAGGCCATGCATTGACTACCGTGGCCTGAATAAGGTCACGGTAAGGAACCAGTATCCCCTTCCTTTGATTCCTGATCTCTTTAATCAGGTTCAGGGGGCCCAATGGTTTTCTAAATTGGATCTACGGGGGTCGTATAACCTTATTCGCATCAAAGAGGGGGATGAGTGGAAGACTGCGTTTAACACGCCCGAAGGCCATTTCGAATACCTCGTCATGCCCTTTGGGTTGTGTAATGCCCCTGCGGTCTTCCAGAATTTCATAAATGAGATTTTGAGAAATTACCTGGGGATTTTTCTGGTAGTATACCTTGATGACATACTGGTGTTTTCCAAGGACTGGTCCTCCCACGTGGAGCATGTCAGGAAGGTGCTCCAGGTCCTTCGGGAAAATAAACTGTTTGCCAAAACCGAAAAATGTGTGTTTGGGGTACAGGAGATTCCATTTTTGGGTCAAATCCTCACTCCTCATGAATTCCGCATGGCCCCGCCAAGGTTCAGGCTGTGGCGGAATGGGTCCAACCTGCCTCCCTGAAGGCGTTACAGTGTTTTTTGGGGTTCGCTAATTATTACAGGAGATTTATTGCTAACTTCTCGGTCATCGCTAAGCCCCTTACGGACCTCACTCGCAAAGGTGCTGATCTCCTCCACTGGCCTCCTGAGGCTGTCCAGGCTTTTGAGGTCCTTAAGAAGTGCTTTGTCTCGGCCCCGGTGCTGGTTCAGCCCAACCAAATGGAGCCATTTATCGTGGAAGTTGACGCATCTGAGGTGGGAGTGGGAGCTGTCTTGTCCCAGGGTACCAGCTCCCTCACCCATCTCCGCCCCTGTGCCTACTTCTCCAGGAAGTTTTCGCCAACTGAAAGTAACTATGATATTGGCAACCGCGAACTCTTAGCCATTAAATGGGCATTTGAAGAGTGGCGCCACTGCCTGGAGGGGGCTAGGCACCAGGTAACGGTCCTTACCGACCACAAGAATCTGGTTTTCCTAGAATCTGCCCGGAGGCTAAACCCGAGACAAGCTCGATGGGCGTTATTTTTTACCAGATTCAATTTTTTGGTTACCTATAGGGCTGGGTCTAAAAATATTAAGGCTGATGCACTGTCGCGTAGCTTCATGGCCAGCCCTCCTTCGGAGGAAGATCCTGCTTGTATTTTGCCTCCAGGTATAATCATTTCCTCGATCGATTCTGATTTAGTCTCTGAAATTGCTGCTGATCAAGGTGCAGCTCCCGGGAACCTTCCTGAGAACAAGCTGTTTGTTCCCCTGCAATTCCGGCTAAGGGTACTTAGGGAAAATCATGACTCCGCACTATCTGGCCATCCAGGCATCCTGGGTACCAAACACCTCATTACCAGAAATTATTGGTGGCCTGGGTTGCCTAAAGACGTTAAGGCCTACGTCGCCGCTTGTGAGGTTTGTGCTAGGTCCAAGACTCCCAGGTCCCGACCAGCGGGCTTACTGCGTTCGTTGCCCATTCCCCAGAGACCTTGGACACATATCTCCATGGATTTTATCACCGATTTGCCTCCATCCCAAGGCAAGTCGGTGGTGTGGGTGGTGGTGGACCGCTTCAGTAAGATGTGCCACTTTGTGCCCCTCAAGAAACTACCCAACGCCAAAACGTTGGCTACCTTGTTTGTCAAACACATCCTGCGTCTCCATGGGGTCCCTGTCAATATTGTTTCGGACAGAGGGGTACAATTTGTTTCATTGTTTTGGAGAGCCTTCTGTATGAAGTTGGGGATTGATCTGTCCTTCTCCTCTGCCTTCCATCCTGAAACCAATGGCCAAACGGAGAGGACTAATCAATCTCTAGAACAATACTTAAGGTGTTTTGTCTCTGACTGTCAATTTGATTGGGTCTCTTTCATTCCCCTCGCCGAATTTTCCCTTAATAACCGGGTCAGTAACTCGTCAGGGGTCTCTCCTTTTTTTTGTAATTTTGGGTTTAATCCACGGTTCTCCTCCGTTTCACCTGGTAGTTCCAACAATCCTGAGGTAGAGGTCGTTCATCGGGAACTGTGCACAGTCTGGGCCCAGGTTCAGAAAAACCTAGAGGTGTCCCAGAGCGTACAAAAAACTCAGGCTGATAAAAAACGTTCTGCTAACCCCCTGTTTATGGTCGGGGATCTGGTGTGGTTGTCGTCTAGGAACTTGCGTCTCAAGGTTCCGTCCAAGAAGTTTGCTCCCCGGTTTATTGGGCCGTATAAGGTCATTGAGGTCCTCAATCCTGTCTCCTTCCGGCTGGAGTTACCCCCGTCTTTTCGGATACACGACGTGTTTCATGCCTCCCTCCTCAAACGCTGCTCCCCGTCCTTGGCTCCCTCGAGGAGACCTCCTGTTCCCATCCTCACCCCGGAGGGGGTGGAATTCGAGGTGGCCAGGATTGTGGACAGCAAGATGGTCCAAGGCTCCCTCCAGTACCTGGTCCATTGGAGAGGATACGGGCCCGAGGAGAGGACTTGGGTACCCGCCCGGGATGTTCACGCTGGGGTATTGGTCAGGAGGTTCCACCTGCGTTTCCCCAGTAAGCCAGGTCCACTTAGAAAGGGTCCGGTGGCCCCTCATAAAAGGGGGGGTACTGTAAAGGATCTCCAAGGCACAGCGGGGTTAACTCCCAGAACTAATCAGTCAGCACCTGAGAATACATCCCTGAAACTGACTCCTGCTTCCACCATTCAGGCTGGCAGGCTTAGGAGTGGGAGAGCCTATCGTAACCTGGCCAGACTCAGCTAGCTCCCGCCCTCGGTCTATTTAAGCCTGCACTTCCTGTCCCTCGGTGCTTGTTATTGCTTGTATTTCCCTCCTTGTGGTTTCCTGGCCCAGCTACAGCTCCTGCTATTTTTGATCCTGCTCCATACAGACCCTGGCTTACCGACTACTCTTCTGCTTTTCGTTTTGTACCTCGCACACTCCTGGCTTGACTCGGCTCGTTCACCACTCTGGTTGCTCACGGTGTTGCCGTGGGCAACGGCCCCATTTCCTTGCTTGTGTTCCTTGTATGTTTGTCGTGTTTGTCGTGCACTTACTGAGCGCAGGGACCGCCGCCCAGTTGTACCCCGTCGCCTAGGGCGGGTCGTTGCAAGTAGGCAGGGACAGAGTGGCGGGTAGATTAGGGCTCACTTGTCCGTCTCCCTACCCCCTGCCATTACAACCAACTTTCAATTTGATTTCAGAAAATGTACTGTACATATTCAATAACCTTGTTACATATTTTATATCTCTGTAGTTCGTCTCCCTGACAATGGACATATTGTCTGCATCGCGAGCTTTAATGAGATGGATGGCAGAGTTATTGTATTAGGGCAATATTATGGTAAATTACCTACTTACTTTCGGACTGTATACTAGATGGAAATAGCCAAAAAAACATTGTATATAGATGTTTATATCATGTTTACAATGTACAATATACACTCATCAACCATAACATTAAAACCACCTGTAAAAATAACAGAGGAAAAAGGAAAAGGGAGGAAACCTCCAGCTCACCAATCTGACACTCCAGTGTTTGTAGTCGCCCGGATCGACCGCGACGGCACACGGCAGCAAATGAAGAAAAAACCAAAGGAGATCCAGCGATTAAGATGTTGATAGGAAAAAACTAGGTTTCCACTTTATTGGGGTACAAGATAAATGCTTGAGAAAAACACCAGGAGGTTGAGACAAGGTGGTGATATGCGGCAATAGATAGCCTACGCGTTTCAGGCACTGGCTGTGCCCTTAATCATGGCTAAGTCGAGACTTAGCCATGATTAAGGGCACAGCCAGTGCCTGAAACGCGTAGGCTATCTATTGCCGCATATCACCACCTTGTCTCAACCTCCTGGTGTTTTTCTCAAGCATTTATCTTGTACCCCAATAAAGTGGAAACCTAGTTTTTTCCTATCAACATCTTAATCGCTGGATCTCCTTTGGTTTTTTCTTCATTAAAACCACCTGCCTAGTATTGTGTATGTCCCCCTCATGCAAACAGCTCTGACACATTGAAGCTTCAATTCTAAAAGACCTCTGAAGATGTCTTGTGGTGTCTGCCATCCTTTAAATCCTGTAAGCATTGAGATGGAACTTCCATGGATCAGCTTTTTTATTCCAGCTCACCCCACAGATGGTCGATCAGATTGAGATCTGGGGAATTTGGAGGCCATGTTAACACTTTAGATTCTTTTTCATGTTCCTCAAACCATTCCTGAACAATTTTTCCAGTGTGGCAGGGTGCATTATCCTGTTGAAAGAGGCCACTGCCATTAGGGAATACTAATGCCGTGATGGAGTATACAGTACTTTTTCTGCAGCAATGATTAGGTAGGTGGCATGTGTCAGAGTAACATCCACATGAATGCCAGGACTCAAGGTTTCCCAGCAGAACATCGCCCAGAGTATCACACTGTCTCTGCTAACTTGCCTTCTTTTCATAATGCATCCTGCCGGCATCTCTTCCTCAAGTAAGCAACGTATGTGCACCCGAATGTCCATATGATGAAAAAAGAGAATTTAATTGTATAGACCAGGCCATCTACTTCCATTACATTATGGTCCAGTTCTAATGCTCACGTGCCTATTCTAGGTGCTTTTGGCCGTGAACAGGGGTCAACGTGGACACTCTGACCGGTCTGCGTCTATGTAGCTCTAAGCGCAGTAAGCTGTGATGCACTGTGTGTTCTGATACCTTCCTATTTGCCAGCATTAGCATTATCAGCAATTTGTTCTACATTAGATCTTCAGTGGGATCGGACCAAGTGACCTAGCCTTTCCTCCCTACGCGCATGAATGAGCCTTGGGCGCCCATGACCCTTTTGCCGGTTTACCGGTTGTCCTTCCCTGGGACACTTTAATAGGTACTAACCACTACTAACAATTTACAAGGCCTGCCAATTTGGAGATGCGCTGACCAAATCGTCTAGCCATCACTCAAAGATTCGTACACTTGCCCATTGTCCTGCTTCAAACACATGAACTTCAAGAACTGACTTGCTGCCTATTTTATTTAACTTCACATGGTGCCTATTATATCCTACCCCTTGACAGGTGACATTGACACAACATAATCAATGTTATTCACTTCATCTGTCAGTGGTTTTAAAGTTATGGCTGATCGGTGTGTATTCAAATTTAGCACAGCTATGCTGATGTATGAAAAGAAAATGGTTTGTTTTCTTTAGTGATATTCTTCTAAACAGCTGATAAATGACATTATTTGGCACATACCAATATATATAAAACGCAAGTACTTTTTGTTTGATCTTTCCACTGTCATAACCCAGCAACTGAATTAAGAAAACTGACATTTTAGATTTTCCACTTCAGTCAATGCATTTTACATGTCTAGGTTTTGCCATTGGCATCTTTCTCCTTCCACTTAACCCAGGGAATTGAAAAGCATTGTCAAACATTTATACCATAGTACATAGTTTTCTAAGCTTGTTATTGGATTAAACATGCTTGATAATCTGTATTTTCGCTTTTACTGAACATTGCCATACACACGCTAAACCAAAATTATCAAAGTGAAAACAGACGAATTGAGCATCAGGTAAAATGCATAAACAAACTACATATTAAAATCAAATTGATCTGATTTATTAATTGGAACACATTCCTGAGTTACTCCATGTAGCATCCACGGCCGTGGACCGCTGTTCCTATTCACCCCTCGGTGGCCGCAGCCATGGATCTGTGAGTGCTGGCCATCTTCTCCTTCCTAGGAGACACCAGCACTCACTTCCGCTTCGCTCCAATGTGTCCACAGAGCACGCGCACATGAATTATATCACAAATTTGCCCTAATCACTCTGGACTATAAAAGGGGCCCTGCCCTTTAACTCCCTGCCTGCCTTAGTGTTGTTCGTATTCCTCTATTAGTCTTGAAAATGCTCCCTTAGTGTTATCCTGTTCCCATTGTTTCCATTCCCTGCTACCTGTATACTGTATCCCATGTTGTAGTTGTTCCTGTGCCCGCTATAGTATTGGAGTCGAGTTTTGCCATTGGCCAGGTCTGCTGTGTTCTACCACGTCTGGTGTCATCTGTCTCATCTGCATCAACTGCCGTCAAGATCCCATCTGTGCCTAGCCGATGCTACTGTCTGGACTATCAAAGTCACCCATGTGCTGGGACTATATATATATATCGGCTTGGTACACTGTAGTTTGGCCAGCTGCCATTCGGCTACGGCGGTGCGGCCCAGTGGGCCCACACACCCACAGATCGTGACACTCCACACCATTTTGTTCTGTTGCATGTAATGTAAATAGGGCATCTTGCAGGGCATCATGTTGTGCATCAAGCTAATATGGATACTACTCTATTTTTTCTAAGGGCTCATTTGCACAGATGAGTGTTGTACACGTAGCCTGCTTCATGTGCCTACAATTTCATACAGAAACAAAAATCAATAAACCAATTGTGGTATGTTCGAATGCATGAAGCCAAGTCATGAAGCCATGTTTTCAATGGAAAATATGTTGCCTCCTAGGTGCACCAAATAGCAGCACAGGTGTCTACAGAACCGTTATACAGACACATGGCATCTACATGTGACAATGTACAGAGTCCATGCTTTTGGCAAGGCTGTATGCATTGACTCCAAGGATGGGTAAAAAATTGAAGAACTTATCAGATTGGTTGCTTTTCACTTTACCGTGCAACTTGACAATTGTGTGTTGCAAAACAGCAAATACTTTTTTTTTTGGCTCAGTGTTGCAAATTCAATACAATAAATAAATCTTAATATTTTGGCTACCTGCAGCCAACACTGAGGGTTGCTCACAGCATAAAGATGTATATAGCACCTATTGAGCTTAATAGTAACTCCATAGTTGGTAACTTCAACATAAACTCCACCTAGTCGCAATTGCGGACAGCTAGAATTTTATTAGTTAAGGCCTCATGCACACAAACGTAAAAATGCCCGTAATTACGGGCCGTAATTATGGACGTTCTTACGAACCCATTGACTTCTATTGGCCACGGGTACCTCCCCGTATGCTTACGGGAAGGTGCCCGTCTATGGGGCTCCCGTAATTACGGGTGACTACGTGTGTGCACCCGTAATTACGGGAGCGTTACTAGGCGACGTCAGTAAATAGTCACTGTCCAGGGTGCTGAAAGAGTTAAACGATCGTCAGTAACTCTTTCAGCACCCTGGACAGAAACTACCGATCACAATATAGATCAACCCGTAAAAAAAAAAAGACGTTCATACTTACCCAGAACTCCCTGCTCCTTCCTCCAGTCCGGCCTCCTGGGATGACGTTTCAGCCCATTTGACCACTGCAGCCAATCACAGGCCAATCACAGGCTGCAGCGGTCACATGGACTGCCGTTTCATCCAGGGAGGTCGGACTGGATGTCAAGAGAGGTACGCGTCACCAAGACAACGGCCGGGTAAGTATGAATTTCTTTTACTTTTTCTGCGGAAAGGGCTGTCCCTTCTTTCTATCCTGCACTGATAGAGAGAAGGGCTGCCGATTACTGCAGTGCAATTTTGCAGCGAAAACGTGCCCGTAAATACTTGTGGAATACTGGTGACAACCGGACCCATTTTAACTGGCACTGGTCCGTAAATACTGGTGCAATACGGGTCGAATACGTGTGACCAAGGACCCGTATTCACGCCAGTATTTACGGGAGGACAAAATACGGCTTAGGCCCCATGCACACGACCGTAAAAAACCTCAGTTTTTGCGGACCGCAACTGCGGTCCGCAAAAATGGAGCTATTCACTTTCATTGAACACTGACACCTTTCCGTAGCACTACGGAAGGGTGTCAGTGCCGTGGAAATGTTCCGGGAATTATGGAACATGTCCGTTCTTTCGCATTTTGCGGGCCATGCTCCCATACATTGTATGGGAGCACGGCCCGAAAATGCGGCTGTCGGTCAGCGGCCGGCCGTGTGCATGCGGGCTGTGATTGCGGGCACGGTCGTGTGCATGGGGCCTTAGTCTGTGGCTATGTAGAAAAGGGATTTGGAGCTCCTCCGTCATGTCTTGGCTCATTCTTAGTCCATTTCTCTTTTCCTATACACCACGTTCCAAATTATTATGCAAATGTTATTTTTCGCTGATTTTCCTAAATGGTCGTTGCAAATGACAGTCAGTATAATCTTCAAGCCATCAACCGTTGCAGTATAATGCAAATTTTATTGAACAAATCTCCTAATGATAACAGATTTTTTTTTAGAAGTAAAAAACTCAAAATGCACTGTTTCAAATTATTATGCAGAACAGAGATCAAAACATTTTAAAGGTTGTAGAGAGAACTAAAATGGTCATTTGTTGAATTTGCAGCATCAGGAGGTCATATTTACAGAAATCTAAAGCTCTTTCAATAAAAAAATAACTTAACAGGCCAAGTTACATGTTAACATAGGACCCCTTCTTTGATATCACCTTCCCAATTCTTGCATCCATTGAATTTGTGAGTATTTGGACAGTTTCTGCTTGAATATCTTTGCAGGATGTCAGAATAACCTCCCAGAGCTTCTGTTTTGATGTCAACTGCCTCTCACCCTCATAGATATTTTGCTTGAGGATGCTCCAAAGGTTCTCAGTAGGGTTGAGGTCAGGCAAACATGCATGCGCGCTGCCACTTCGTTTAATGTATATGGGGCTGATGGAGACAGCCGAGGAGAAAAATTCTAGAACAGTTGAGATATATGCCTTTTCCCTGTCAGATGTATAGCCAAGTAAATTAAAGAAAAATGCAACTGTATCCCACAGAATTGGACACATCTTCCCATATACATTAGGCATCATTTACATGACCGTGATATACGTCCGTGCGACGCGCGTGCTTTTCACGCGGGTCGCACGGACCTATACAAGTCTGTGGGCCAGTGCAGACAGTCCGTGAGTTTTGCGCAGCGTGAGTCTGCTGCGTAAAACTCACGACATGTTCTATATTTCGCCGTTTTTTCGTGCATCACGCACCCAATGAAGTCAATGGGTGCGTGAAAACCACGCAGGTCGCACGGAAGCACTTCCGTGCGAACTGCATGATTCGCGCAACAGCTGTCAAACTCTGAATGTAAACAGAAAAGCACCACGTGCTTTTCTGTTTACAAACATCCAAATGGAGTGTCATAATGATGGCGGCTGCGCGAAAGCCACGCAGCCGCGTGTCATACACTGATGACACACGCAGCTGTTAAGTGTATTTTGCGCACGCAAAACGCCGTGTTTTTTGCGTGCGCAAAACGCACACGCTCGTGTTAATCAGGCCTAAAACTGTAGGAAAGTCCTACTTAAGCATATATTTTTTTAATGCTTATTTTTTATATAAGTGTATATGTCTGACATATGGGAAAAACATAGGGTGACCATAACAAAACTAAACAAAAGGAAAACAAACTAAACCAAAACTATAAAATGTTACACATTTAACAGTATGTAACATTAGATACATTAATTGCAAAAAAAAAAAAAAACTGTCACAAAAAAAACAAAACTCACAGAATAAGCCAATTTTGACACATGTGGGACTTTGTGATTGCCAATGTTTCATTTTTCACTGGAATTGTTTTTTAAGATTCTTTTTACTTTCACTTATTTTGCACAGTGATGATATTATATGTCAAGATAATCTTATGATGGTCCTTCCAAACTGTCTTTCTCAGCATTCACATTGTATTATGTGTTTTATTTTCTGATAGGTCAAAAATACATTACTGGGTTTTATTAAAATTGATCTCCTCTTTCCTCAAAATGGCTTCAGACTGTTGTCTCTACAAGTCAATTTGGGGGAAAGGCCAAATGAAAGCCACTTTACCTAGTTTAAAAGTGACCATAGACAGAAGAAAGGTGGCAGCCAAATGCTTGTTCAGCCAACAGCTATCTCCTTGACCACTCCATAAAAATTTCTCACTTAAAGTACTGTATATCTTCATTCAGTAGGGAAGAGGAACATTAGCTGCTGCCAGGCAACTCCGATGTTTTTTTCCCCAGCAGAACAAGTGATTGGTCATGAGTAAATCCTACATGCAGAGTCCGTGTTTAATGAGCGTCTGTGTCACGATGGGTGTGTGGACCCACTGGGCCGTTCCGCCGTAGCAGGATAGCAGCTGGGCAAACAGGATACCAAGGTAAACTCTATAGTTCGAATAAGGGTACCTGTGGCAATGCAGACAGTAGTGATGGCAGGCTCGGATGGGACCTTGGCAGCAGGCAGACACCAGGTGTGGTGAAATACAGCAGGCGTAGTATATGACAACACGACTCCAACTCTCTACGGCACAGGAACGAGGTAGCACGGGATACAAGTAGCAGGAACGGGAACACTGGGAACTGGAAAACACTAAGGGACCATTTGCAAACTCTAACATGGGTAAACACAACAATGCTCAGGCAATGAGTGAAGGGGCAGGGCCCTTTTTATAGTCCAGGGTGATCTGGGAGCAATCAGTCAAATCTAAAACATGATTGTGCTCTGGCAATTTAAGGCCGGGAATGAGCTTAAGCGTGTAAACTAGTGGTCACTGCAGGACAGGACGGCCGCATCTGCTGGCTTCTCTGGGGAGGAAGACGTCTGCAGGATGATAGGGGCAGTGGCGTAACTACCGTGGTAGCAGCCATAGCAGCTGCTACGGGGCCCGCGGCTTGAGGGGCCCGCGCCTCCCCCCATATGCCCGGTGGCACTTCTAGCAGCCGTTATGGCTGCTACAGCGGTAGTGTCGCTACTATGGACCCCGGTGCTAGCGACAGCCAAATACATGCATTAGCGCTGAATGGCCGGGCATGTTCCTTACAATGACGCTGATTGGCGGGGCAAAATGACTAGTCGAGGCTAGCGACGCGATGACGTCATTGCGCCGCTTCCATGCTTGAAAGGCGCTGATTGACGGGGCAAGTCAGTCTGCCCCGCAAATCAGGGTCATTGAACGATGCGTCGTTCAGCTCCAGCAGACCTGCTCAGAAGAGAGCAGGTCTGCATTGCCATCGGACGGTGCGGGAACGGGATCATGTAAGTCTGTAACGTTATTGTTTTTTTTTCTAGTAAAACTGTGAGTGGCATTATCTATAGTGGGGGCTCTATTTACAGGGGTGGTCGTCTCTATGTGGGCCACTATATAGGAGGGTCTATATGTGGGGCACTATCTACAGGGCGGTCTATATGTGGGGATGTGGGGCACTATCTACAGGAGGGCCTATATGTGGGGAAGTGGGCCACTATATACAGGGGGGTTTATATGTGGGTATGTGGGCCACTATATACAGTGGGGTCTATATGTGGGCCGTTATATACAGGGGTGGTCTATATGTGAACCACTATATACAGGGGGGTCTATATGTGTGGATGTGGGCCACTATCTACAAGGGTGGGCTATATGTAGAGAACTAACTATAGGGGAGCTATTTTTAGGGCACTTTCTATAGGGGTGGGCTATATGTAGAGAATTATCTATAGGGGAGCTATTTTTAGGGCACTTTCTATAGGGGTGGGCTATATGTGGGACACTATATACAGGGGTGGGTTACCTGTGGGGCACTAGCTACAGGGTGGCTATATGTAGGGAACTGTCTACAGGGGTGGGCTATATGTGGGACACTATATACAGGGGGAGCTATATGTGAGACATTATCTACAGAGGTGGGCTATACGTGGAGCACTATCTATAGGGGAAGCTATATGTAGAGAAGGCTCAGTGGTTAGCACTATTGCCTTGCGGCTATGGAGTCCATATGTGGGCACTATCTACAGAGTGTTGTATGTGTGGCACTATCTACAGAGGCTTCTATGCAGGGCACAATTTACAGGGGGCTATGACAGCACTATCTACAGGGGGCACGGTGTGTGTGTGTGTGTGTGTGTGAGTGTGTGTGTGTGATAGTGTATGGTACTATTAGAATCAGGGGCACAGTGTATGGTACTATTAGAATCAGGGACACAGTGTATGGCGCTTTATTATATTTAGAGGTGTTGAGAATTTTAAGTTTGTTTTATAGGTAAATGTTTTAAAAGTGAGAAGCTGAAGGCATCTGAGCGGAAAACTGCAGAAATGGAAAATGGACGGTAGAAACGGTTGAGACGTCACCGGTGAGCCACTTAATGTAAATGTTTATTCTGCCTCTAATCAGCACTGTAGTCAATGTTGGATCTGCAGCGAGATGATGGTGGTATGATTTTTTTTGTGAAACAGCAATTTCCAGCATATCCTCACCATTGTTCGGGCCATGCTGGGAGTTGTAGTATTACGCCGTACAAACCTATACGGCAGGGGTTGCACTAAATTGAGCTGTATTTGTTCTGGTGCTATATATATGTACTGAGCTTTGTTCTGATGCTGTATGTAAGTACTGAGCTTTGTTCTGGTGCTGTATATATGTATGAGATTGGTTTTGGTGCTGTATATATGTAATGAGTTTGGTTCTGGGGAAGTATATATGTACTGAGATTGGTTCTGGGGATGTATTCATGTACTGAGCATGGTTCTGGTATTGTATATATGTACTGAGCTTGGTTCTAGCGCTGTATTTATGTACTGAGCTTGGTTCTGGGGCTGTATTTATGTATTGGGCTTGCTTCTGGTGCTGTATTTATGTATTGAGCTTGGTTCTAGTGCTGTATTTACGTACCGAGGTTGGTTCTGGTGCTGTATTCATGTACTGAGGTTTGTTCTGGTGCTGTATATATGTATGGGCTTTGTTCTAGTGCTGTATTTATGTACCGAGGTTTGTTCTGGTTCTGTATTTATGTACTGAAGTTGGTTCTGATGCTGTGTTTATGTACTGAGGTTGGTTCTGGTGCTGTATATATGTATGGGCTTGGTTCTAGTGCTGTATTTATGTACTGTGCTTGGTTCTAGTGCTGTATATATGTCAGAGCTTGGTTCTAGTGCTGTATTTATGTACTCAGCTTGGTTGTGGTACTGTATATATGTCAGAGCTTGGTTCTGGATCTGTAATTATATAGGATATATTTCTAATAACAAAAAAGTGCAGGGCAGATGGAATTGTTCTTAATTCATTGTATATTTAATGGGAATCTGTCTGGTAGTTTTAATCCCTTGAACCGCGGTAATACATGACCTGACAATATTCCCTGAGCGCCTCACAGCAGTTACCCGCCAATTTTACAGCGCCATCCACGCAGGACCAGCATTGACTTAAGTGCTTGAGGAAGGTCAAAGTGTTGACAGAAATGTCGCACTGGCTACAAATAAATAAATTATTTGTTTGGATAAATAACTCCATATTGGTGTTTCCTAACAAAGGCCATGTCCTACCAAGGGGGTGTGGTTTTCTCCCTTGAATTTTTGCATACAAATAAACAATGTTGGAAAAATCTCAAAATCATTATTTAGCAAATGCTGATTAGTTAGATCGAGTGGATTGAAAATAATGGGTAGGGCTAAATAAAGGGTCCCACAACCTTCCAAACCTGAGAATAGAGAGGCCACAGCACTGTATAAGCACTGCGGTCACTTCCAAAGTTTTTTTGTGTACTGCATCACTTCCAGCTACCTGCAATTAGAAAATAATCAAGACTGTTCTGCATGATGTTTTTACATTTCTATAACATAAAGAGTAGGGGAATAAAGAAAACATTTCCAAAAGGTTGAGATTAAGGGGTTGTACTAGATTAGAAAAACATGGCTGATTTCTCCCAAAAACAGCACCACACCTGTCATTGACGGGAATGGAGCTGAGCTACAATACCACACCCAACTTGTTGACAGTTGTGGCACTGTTTGTGGAAGAAATCAGTTAATAACTGTTTAGGTTAAGGAATGGAATCATGTTTCAACTAAACTTTGATGTAGGAAATCCTATCTGGTGAATTACACAACATTACAATTTGCACAGCGGCACTGTACTTACCGTTGGTAATGGTCGGTTGCATGTGACAACCTTGCAGGATTCAGATCAGGACTGGTCGGATTTAGAAAATGACGCTGATGTTACCAACCTAGAGGAAAGAGAAAAGCAATGATCAGTGTATGAGGGAGACAGACAGACTTTTCCTAAAAAAGGAAAAACCTAACAATAACCCACTTGACCAGTAACTAGAGGAAACCCCTACCTGGTAAATTACACAATGTTACAATGTGCACAGAGAACAGGCACTAAACTTACCGCCTGCTGGTGGCGGGTTGCATGTGATCAGGACTGGTCGGAAATTAGCGGATGGTGCTAATGTTGCCAACCTAGAAAACAGACAAAAGCAACGTTCAGTGTACAAGGCATCACAGTTAACTCCTCATCAGCCAGACCTGATAAACCCCAACACTGTAAACCCATATCCTTACAGTCCTGTCCCGATCACAGTTAACCCATCTTCCACAAGGTAGCCGGCAAGGCACTAGTTTAGGATTTGTGGTAGTGACCCCATTCTGTCCGTTTGATACATGACACATGATATGCTTAGATACAGAGCCCCAGCAGTCAGTATAACACATAGTAGGCGTAGATACAGCATGAAAGGGGGGTGACCCCCCCTCATTTGTTATGTGTCTGGCGCAATGATACAGGCTAGCATTCGGGAGCACAGCTCCCAAGAGGCTGGAGCGGTGTCGTCATCATGGCAATGATGTTGATGACGCCGTATGTCATGACGCACACGCTCCTACACAGAGCGACGGAGTGAAGTCTCCATCGGCTCTGTGAAGGAGGATGGTGGGCGGAGCGACGGGGATGTCGTGATGCCACTAGGAGACAGGAAGGGGGCTGGAGGGAGTGAGGAGTGAGGGAGGGGCGGGAACGCGAGAGCAGAGAGCGAGGGACAGAGAAGAAGCAGCGTTAGGGAAAGCTAAGTAAGTGAAAGTGAGGAAGACAGAAAGACTAATAAAGAAAGTGAAGAATATAGAAAGACTGTAATAAAGAAAGTTAAGAAGACAGAGAGACAGCACTAGAGAAGTTAGGAAGATAGTAGCAGTAGGAAGGAGAAGACAACAAGGGAAACAATACAAGAAGCAAAGTGAAGATCCGCCATTTTGCAAGAGTGCACCCTTATCACTCAGAGAAGTATTGTTCCTTTGGGCCAATGCTTGTTTTTGGGCATCTCGCACCCTCCACCATTACCTGCCAGATGCCTGTACCCTTGAGCCTAAGAGAAGTAAGAATACTGTTTGCATTAACAAATGTTGTAAAGCATGTTATGAACCGCTTAAATAGAGGAAGAGTTGATGGTTGTGGAGCAGGCAGTTAAAAAATAAGGGCAGAGTGATTGAGATGACATTAGACTTATGCATGGATAAATAGAAAATTTTTACTCATCATCTTCTGCCGTAATTGGTTGCGTCCTAGGCGTGCCTGACCATTTGAGCTGCCGACTGAAGGTGGGAAAGGGCTACTGTGAAAGTTAGTGGTTAGCATCGCCAGGTCCTACGGTGGTGCCAGAAGGTAGCGGTTAGTCCACTGACTCCCATGACGCAACCCAGGGCCGGAAGTTTGGCTTTTACCCTTGGGTTATTTCGGCAGTAGTGGGTAGGTGTATTGTACCCTAGAGTTTGGGTCACGTGGGGTTAGGCACATGCTCTCGCAGGGGGACTCCAGTGGGGACCCCCCAACCTCTGTTATCCCTGTCTGCTCCCATAAGTGGAACAACCCTTTGTTCATTGAAACTTCAGTAAAAAGTTGAAACCAGAAGTGGTGTCTTGTTCTACGTTTTCAGCTACCCGCTCGCTTACAAGCAGCTCAGCAGAGAGTATCACACATGATAGGCATAGATACAGGGTCCCAGCAGACAGTATACCACATAAAAGGCTTAGATACAGGGCCCCAGCAGAAAGTATCACTCATGATAGACTAAGATACAGACCCCAAACAAACATAATCACATGTGAGAGGCTTAGGCTGGGTTCACACGACCTACGACCTACGTCTGAATATACGGCTCCAATACGTCGGCAAACATCTGCCCATTCTTTTGAATGGGTTTGCCAACGTACTGTGCCGGCGACCTGTCATTTACGTGTCGTCGTTGGACAGCTGTCAGGACACTTCTTTGAAACGTAATTTGAGCCGTTTTTCATTGATTTCAATTAAGAACAATGACGCCTCGCAAAATGCGAGGAGGAGCATTTACGTCTGAAACGACGAAGCTGTTTTCTACTGAAAACAGTCTGTAATTTCAGACGTAAAAGCCAGTTATCGTGTGCACATACCCTTAGATACAGGGCATTAGCAGACAGTATCACACATGATATGCTTGGATACAGGGTCCCCAACAGACAGTATGAAACATGAAAGGATTAGATACATGGCTCTACAGACAGCATCAGACATTATATGCTTTGCTACAAATCCCTAGCAGACAGATCATACATAATAGGCTTAGATACAGGGCCCCAGCAGACAGTATCACACATGATAGGCTTAGATACATGGCCCCAGCAGGCAGTATCACACAGGATAGGATTAGATACATGGCTCAGCAAACAGTATCACACATGATAGGCTTAGATACAGGGCCACAGCAGACAGTATCACACATGATAGTATTCGATACATGGCTCAGCAGACAGTATTACACATTATAGGCTCCAATGTATCCAGAAATAAAAAAAAAATTTTTTTTAAATAAAAAACATTTAAAAAGTTGCATTAAACAGCAAGATACATTGTTTTATTTAAAAAAAAAAAAAAAAGTATTCAAAACGTTTCCATAGCATTTAAGTTTGTGTTCTGCACAATGCTTTCTTTGGAATAAAAAAAGAAAAGCTACTTAATGGGGATAGGAGTATTTCTCCAAATGAAAAGAAGAACAGTACTACAAAGCAGCTAAGCAATAGAACGCTTAAGATCCGAGGGCATTGAATAATAATAGTAGTACTACTAATAATAATAATAATAATGATAATAAAAATAAAGGGTATTTAGTTAATTAGAGGAGGACGGCTTGCACAAACTAGAAACTCTAAGCATTAGGTCAAATCAAAGAAAATCAAATATGAGTGGAGAAACCAAACAGAATGTAGCTCTTCACTAGTATTCTTTTGGCCATATTTTTGTTCTCTGACCTTTAGTTATTATGATCTTTATACCTTTGCGCTATAACAATCATTTTCCCACAAATGCTTCCTTAATATCGCTGTGTCTATCCTTTTTTGTTTGGTTTGACATGTACTGTCACTATTTTATAATTGGTTCCCTACTGCCGGACAATTTTGATATCCTACTGCTTCCCTCTAAAATTTTTATTCTTAAATCTACAGAATATCTCCATTTATAGGAATCCACAGCAACTTCACACTAAGAAAATGAATATAAAATATTAGTATTCTCACTGGGAAAATTACGGTACATTTTTGTACAAAATTATCTGACACGGCTTCACAGTTTCAAATCTTTAATATTTCTAAATGCCAGAGAAAATAAAAACTATTAATCCCTGCTATCTGCACAGTGTATCTGTTGTAATCCTTACGAAATACTATATCACGATAATAAAATATTAACATTTTGCTTGTAATGTTTATTTACTAAACTAATTGCTGTGTACTATATCAGTCGCAAAATTGCTAGATACATTTATATGAAAGTATGCCACTATAGAATTTTCTACAATTTAATTCTCCACCGCTTATGTTTAATAGCATGAAATGTTTTTGTAAGCATTTCTGCTTCACAAGACCCTTTACATTTTTCCAATTTTTAAACTAATTTTATAATAATTTATTTCATGACACCCATTTATTAAACTTCAGATACTGACAAGATTTTTTTACCATGAAAATTGCAAGTTTTAGCATACACAATCATGGACATGTTTAGTTGGGAATCAAGACATAAAAAAGGAAAAATCTGAATTTCTTATTTTGATCCGATGAGTGTCTCTGGTTCACTTATACCACTTCATGTATTCTGATGCCTACTGGCTGAAACATTTACTTCCATGACAGCTATACTTTCAGTAAAGCTATACAAAAAATGGATTATAAGGAACAGTTTTCATCCTACTTAAGGATAACTATCTGCATAGTTTTTACATGAAACACTGGCGGAAGTCATGTTACCTTCATTATGTGGTTCACTAGAACGACAGGGTATTGCTAAAATGCAGCCTTATTACAGCCATCTGAAACCGGTCTAGTAGTGTAATGCTAGACCAGTAAGGGATTTTTTTTGGGAGAAAATTGTCTCAGTTACTTCAAGGGGTTATACCACCGCAACAACTTCAATTTTTGATGGGACAGCTGGAGATAGCGAGTACAGTGCTCGGCTATCTCTAGCAGTCCCATAGAGAATAAATGGGGCGGCAGAATGAACGAGCGACCGCCATTCCATTCATTTAGGTGACTCGGAATACCTGTTCTCTTGATCGGCAAGGGGTCCCAGCGTTAGGACCCCCAGCGATCAAACACTTATCATCTATGCACGGGATAGGTGATAAGTTGTTGTGGTGGGATAACTCCTTTAAGTTATATAAACAGTGAGGAGAGCAGTTATTTCTCATTTGAAGTGGCAATGGGCCTCATAGCCTTCAAGGTTCTGTTCAGCTGCACAGATTGCACACACGGTACAGCATATCTGCCCGTGTTTATTTTGTATTAAAGCATACCTAACCTTCCAGGTGACTTTTCAGAATAAGCTGTCGTATGTGTGTACATGAGGAATAACATTATTTCTTGCAATTATATAACTTATATGTAGTTTTCTCCTCTGCAGGCTCTGTATCTCATTCTCAGTTTTCTCTAAGCTATTGAGTGTCTTCTATACACTGCACACAGAGAAGAGGAGAATCCTGCTCCTCTTTGCTCTCACTGGGCTTGCTGGACTAAGTGAACAGAGTTAAAAAAAAGAGGACTTAACCCCTTCCCGACATTTGACGTATCCATGCACCGAAGTGGGTAGGGGAAGTATGGAACGGGCTCACGGGGTGAACCCGCACCATACGATGCTGGTGTCGGCTGAATGTTACAGCCAACTCTTCAGAGTAATGAGCAGGATCGCGCTCGAGCGCGATCCCGCTCATTTAACTCGTTAAATGCCGCGGTCAGTAGCAACCGCAGCATTTAAATCGTTAGAAAGAGGGGGGCGTCCTCTAACAGCTCATTCCCCCTGCAATGCAAATCGCGGGGTAGCCATGGTCGCTATGGCTGCCTGGGGGCCTAATGAAGGCCCCCAGGTCCGCCTCCGGCAGGGCTTAATAGAAGCCTGTCAGAATCACGATATACTGCAATACATTAGTATTGCAGTATATAGTGCAAGCGATCTAACGATCGCTGGTTGAAGCCCCCCAGGAGGGCTAATAAGAAAAATAAATTGTAAAATAAAGTGTTTTTTTATGTAAAAAAAAAATTTTCATTAAAAGTTTACAAAAAAAACCTTTTCCCATTTTCCCCCTAGAGCATAGTAAAAAATAAAAAAAATAAACATAATTGGTATTGCCGCATCCGTAAAAGTCTGAACTATTACAATATATCATTATTTAACCTGCACGGTGATAACAATTACCACAACATAATTAAATTTCACCTATACCGTAAAAAACAAACAGAGACTGGGAGTGAAAAAGCACTTGACTTTAAAAAGGCCAATTTCCCCAGGATGAGGGCTGCACTTTAGGACATAGACTGGGAACTACTAATTAATATCAAATAATGGTACAAATGATAAATGCCTAAAATCTACTTAGGGTAATTATACTGCAAAATGTATTCCTATAGGTAACAAGTAAAAACGAGTAAAATTAAATCCCACATGGCTTACATCTTCTGCAAAAAAAAAAAGCAATAGATGGCAAAAAATAAGGTCATTTGAAAAATATAAATCTGAGGTTTCAGACATAGCCTTTAAAAATCAGAAAGAGCTTAAAAAAAATCTGAAATAAAAAGTAATAAACTCAGCAAAAATACAAAATGAAAAGCAGATGGCCAAAACTAGCAAAAAAATCCCTAAAATTTCTTTAAGTATATAAATGAAAAAAACAAAAAGGTAAGAACATGTAGGACCCCTAAATAATGGTAATGAGGAGTTGGTCACAGGGAATCAAGAGAAGGCAGAGTTACTAAATGGGCTCTTTAGCTCTGTACATACAACAGGAGAGAGAGTAGCTGATGTAGGCAGTGCCAGTGCTGGTAATATGTCAACTAATATACTGAATTGGCTGAATGTAGATATGGTACAAGCAAAGTAAAATATAACAAATGTTAACCCAGCCCCAGGACAAGATGGGTTACACACAGGAGTTCTTAAAAAACTTATTTCAGTTATTTCTGTATCCCTGTTCATAATATTTAGAGATTTTCGAGTGACTGGTATAGTGCCAAGGAACTGGAGGGCAAACATGGTGGCCATTTTTAAAAGGGGCTCTAGGCCTTCCCAGTAAGATCAAGACCAGTAAGCTTAAAATCTATTGTGGGAAAAATGCTTCAGGGGCTCTAATGAGACTATAAAAAGGAGTATGTGACAGGAAATAGTAGTATAAGCAACGGTCAGCATTGTTTTACTAAGGACAGAAGTTGTCAAACCAACCTGATTTGTTTTTATGAAGAGGCGAGTAGACTCCTGAACAGGGACAGCTGTGGATATCGTGTTTTTGGACACTGCAAAGGAACACTGCCCCTCATAGACGCCTAATGGGAAAATTAAGGTCTATAGGTTTAGAAAGTATATTGTAGTTTATAGTTGGAATGGAAATTGGCTTAAAGAGGCTCTGTCACCAGATTTTGCAACCGATATCTGCTATTGCAGCAGATAGGCGTTGCAATGTAGATTACAGTAACGTTTTTATTTTTTAAAAACAAGCATTTTTGGCCAAGTTATGACCATTTTTGTATTTATGCAAATGAGGCTTGCAAAAGTACAACTGGGCGTGTTTAAAAGTAAAAGTACAACTGGGCGTATATTATGTGCGTACATCGGTGCGTTTTTACTACTTTTACTAGCTGGGCGTTCTGACGAGAAGTATCATCCACTTCTCTTCAGAACGCCCAGCTTCTGGCAGTGCACAGACACACAGCGTGTTCTCGAGAGATCACGCTGTGACATCACTCACAGGTCCTGCATCGTGTCGGACGAGCGAGGACACATCGGCACCAGAGGCTACAGTTGATTCTGCAGCAGCATCGGCGTTTGCAGGTAAGTCGATGTAGCTACTTACCTGCAAACGCTGATGCTGCTGCAGAATCAACTGTAGCCTCTGGTGCCGATGTGTCCTCGCTCGTCTGACACGATGCAGGACCTGGGGAAGTGACGTCACAGCGTGATCTGCCAGAAGCTGGGCGTTCTGAAGAGAAGTGGATGATACTTCTCGTCAGAATGCCCAGCTAGTAAAAGTAGTAAAAACGCCCCGATGTACATACATAATGCACGCCCAGTTGGACTTTTACTTTTAAACACGCCCAGTTGTACTTTTGCAAGCCTCATTTGCATAAATACAAAAATGGTCATAACTTGGCCACAAATGCTCGTTTTTTATAAATAAAAACGTTACTGTAATCTACATTGCAGCGCCTATCTGCTGCAATAGCAGATAGGGGTTGCAAAATCTGGTGACAGAGCCTCTTTAAGGACCGTATTCGCAGAGTTGTGGTCAATGATTCGTGCTCTGAATGGTGTACCCAAGGGTTCCGTGCTAGGACCGCTATTATTTAACTTATTTATTAATAATATAGAGGATGGGATTAATAGAACTGTTTCTATTTTAGCAGATGACACCAAGATATGTAGTATAGTTTAGTGTATGGTAGATGTTCATAAATTTAAAGCCGACATAGATACACTGGCAAATGATTTTTAATGTGGATAAATGTAAAGTTATGCATGTGGTTACCAATAATCTGCATGCATCATATGTGCTAGGGGGAGCTAAACTTGGAGAGTCTCTAGTTGAGAAGGATTTGGGTGTAATTGTAGATCATAACAGCATGTAATGTCAATCACCTGTTACTAAGGTCAGCAGATACTGTCGTGTATTAACCCCTTCCCGACATGCGCTGTATATATACGGCGGGAGCCGGGGGAGTATGGAGTGGCATATTAGCCATTAGAAACAGGAAGACGGTCCCATCTGACGTCCTATCGACCCCCCTCTCCTATCGACCCCCCTCCCCGATGCGATTGTGGTGTGTCGATAGTTGCTATGGCAGCCTTGGGGCCTGCATTAATAGAAGTCTGTAAAAATCACGATATACTGTAGTACATTGGTATTACGGTATCTCTTGCACTGGTTCAATTTCTCTAGGGGGACTAATAATCAAACGTTAAATACAGTTAAATAAAGTTATATTTACATATATATAAAAAAATATATAAAATGTTTAAAAAACCCACCTTTTCCCATTTTCTCCAAAAGCAATGTAAAATAAATAAATAAATAACGTAACTAGTATTGCCATGCCCATAAAAGTCTAAACTATTACAATATAACAATATTTAACCCGCACTTTGAACGCATTAAAAAACAACTTACTTTTAAAACATAAGAATCACTGTTTTTTGGTCACCTTATCTTCCATAAAAAGCTAGCAAAAAGCTGTATGTATCCAAAAATGGTACCAATAAACTACAGTTTGTCCCACATGAAAACAAGCCCTCGCACAGCTCAGTGGACTAAAAAATAAAAAAGTTATGTCTCTCAGAATATGGCGACATAAATTGTATTTATTTAGTTTATTTTTAAGAAAAAAAACTACTTCAAGCTTCATACTGAGATGCAGAATAAAGTGAACATGCCGTTTTTACCACATGGTGAATGCCGTAAAATCAAAACCTAAAAATCAATGAAGGAATCACTGTTTTTCCCATTCCACACCACAAAGAATTTCTTTCCAGTTTACCCAGTACATTATATTGTACAATAAATGGTGCTGTGAAAAACTACAACTGATCTCGCAGTTCTCATACGACTATATCGATGGAAAAATTACAAAGTTATGGCTTTTGGAAGGTGGGGAGAAAAAAAAGCGAAAATGAAGAACTGAAAAAGGTCTACATGGGGAAGGTGTCAAAACAGGCATGGACTCGTGGTACAGGGACATAATGTTACTTCTTTACAAACCTGCTTCCTCAGTGAGCTGATAGTCAGTCATGTCTTGAGGAGGCAGAAAAAGAATTAAATTCAAAGTGAGTGAACAATTAGGAGGGGTGGGAGCAAAGAAGCCTGATAAGTGGAGACTCATTTTTCTCGAATAAGATATATTATAAAGTCTCTTATATTCACTTGTACTATTGATTTATGCAAAGTTTGTTGGAAAGTTAGTGACCATTTGAGTAAAATGTTTATTTTGCTTTGAATAGATGGCCTTGTGCTTTTATATGGGCATCACTTTTACTGAAGTCCACCCATGTGCATGTGATACACACGTGCGTACACACACGTACACACTCACGTACACGTACACGTACACGTGTACCACGAATACCAAGATTGTTATAGGAATAAACTTAACTGGTTGCCGACACAGGACGAGTATGCTCGTCCTGAGCGGCGAGCACTTCGCGCATTAGGACGAGCATACTCGTCCTGTGTGACAGCCGTCCCTGCGCGCGTCTGTGCGCGCGATCGAGAGCGGGGCAATGGCTGTAATACACAGCCACGGCCCCGCTCTGACAGCGGAGAGGAGAGAAACATCTTCTCTCCGCTGTTAACCCTTTGAACGCCGCGATGACAGCTGATCGCGGCGTTCAAGGAGAGGGGACTGCACATTGATCGCGTCACAGAAAATAACTGTGACGCGATCAAAGCCCACAACTCGTATGGCCAGACAGCCCAGGGTCCAGTGAAGGACCCCAGGGCTGTCTGAACATATTTCCTGTTGTTAGGGCATACTGAGGTATGCCCTAACAACTGCCTGTGTACAATCAGTAACAGGCTAATGTACTGGCATATAGATCTATGCCAGTACATTACAGTTACAAAATAAAAATCAAAATGATAAATCCCTTTATGGGATTAAAAAAAAAAGTTAAATGAATGTAAAAAAAAAATAATGGTAAATAAGTAAATAAAAAGTAAATAAAATACACAGAAACACAATTTTTTTATAATAAATAAACTTTTTAAAATATAAGTCCCAAACATGAAATAATATAGACATATTTGGTATCGCCACGACCGTAACAACCTGTACAACAAATGTATAACATTATTTATTATGATCGGTGTATGGTGTAAAAAAATAAATATTAAAACTGCTGCGCAACTGCTTTTTTTCTGCATTTTAATCTAATTAAAAATTTATAGAAATTAAACGATAATGTATTTGTACCAAAAAATGGTACGTACATAAAGTACAACTCGTCCCGCAAAAAACAAAGTCTCATACAACTACTTCGTACAAAAAATAAAAGCGTTATGAGCGTCGGGATGCAAAGAGGGAAATGTAAAAAAAATTGCTCTGTCCTCAAGGCTAAAATTGGCCGTGTCCTTAAGGGGTTAAAGAGAAAGTCAGTAATATTTCTTTTTTTTTTTTTTGTTGGGCTCACTCAATAATTGGCCACTCTCTAACGTCTAGGGTTTCTTTTCTTGCTCACACTTTTTAAAGGTACCCTTACAAATGCATGGTGTTTAAACATTTTGACAGCTAAAATATCCTTTGCCTAAAAATCTAGCCACAAAACTGCACAAGTGGATTTTCTGTGCAGGCAAATGTGCACTTTTCAGGGAAACATTATTGTCTATTTTCCTAATGATAAATTGGTTTTATAGATATGAAGACTGTTGTCTATGGGTACTTATGGAAATGTCAAGAGGCAGGCACCTTTATTTCTGCACTTCTATTAGTGTTTTTGTAATAAAGTATGTATGTTCCATAGAATTCTGTGCTTATCTTATTAGCTAAATCAAAAATCCTTGTGCGACATTGAGTGCATCTTATACTCAGAGGCTCACAATGGTTCACAATGCTTTTTGGTCCACTATTGTTTGTAGATAAAAAAAAACAGAACTGTGTAGGGCCACCAAAAGGCAACCTCATGCAAGATTAGCGTTAGCACATTTCAATAAGTTTTATGTGTTACATAGTTACATAGTTACATAGTTTGTACGGTTGAAAAAAGACACATGTCCATCAAGTTCAACCAAGGGATGGGAAAGGGGAAGTGGGATGGGAAAGGGGAAGTAAAAAATTTCTACACATAGCAGTTAATATTTTTTTGTTCTAGGAAATTATCTAAGCCTTTTTTAAAGCCATCTACTGTCCCTGCTGTGACCAGCTCCTGTGGTAGACTATTCCATAGATTCACAGTTCTCACAGTAAAGAAGGCTTGTCGCCTCTGCAGGTTGAACCTTTTTTTCTCCAGACGGAGGGAGTGCCCCCTTGTTTTTTGAGGGGGTTTTACATGGAACAGGATTTCACCATATTTTTTGTATGCGCCATTCATATATTTATATAAGTTAATCATGTCCCCCCTTAGTCGTCTTTTCTCAAGGCTAAATAGGTTTAGTTCTTTTAATCTTTCCTCATAACTTAGATTCTCCATGCCCCTCATTAGCTTCGTTGCTCTTCTTTGTATTTTTTCCAAGTCCAGGGCATCCTTTCTATGAACTGGAGCCCAGAACTGGACTGCATATTCTAGATGAGGCCTCACTAATGCTTTGTAAAGTGGTAATATTACATCCCTGTCCCGCGAGTCCATGCCTCTTTTGATACACGACAATATTTTGCTGGCCTTTGAAGCAGCTGATTGACACTGCATGCTGAAATTTAGTTTATGATTTACAAGTACACCCAGATCCTTCTCAACAATTGACTCCCCCAGTGTATCTCCCCCTATTACATATGATGCTTGCAGGTTTTTCGTACCCAGATGCATAACTTTACATTTATCTACATTAAACTTATTTTGCCAAGTGGACGTGTTACTTCTAGACTTTTATGATTGTTAGTGAGTGGTAAAATATTCATAGAATAATATTACATAAAACATTGAATTACATAAATGGTATATGTCCCAGAAACTCAGTTGAAGGCAGTACCTTATATACAGTATGAAGGTCAGAAGAAGTGAATTTTTAGCTAGTGTATTAGATCTATGATCAGCAGACTACATTTATACATATTAAACCTAAATAGACTTTATTTTTAGCTTAAAACAGATTCAGATAAATCATTTTCCTATTTCCCGTAGTCGATGGGCTGAATGAAACAAAAATGATAGATATCTTTGTGCAAAGTGATTATCATACGAAGAGATATTTGTGTAATGCCCCACAAAACCGTCTTATCTTTGAATCAGAATCCCTGACACAAATAATCATTAGAACAAAAGAGGCAGAGCTGGAGCAGGAACTTCTTGCACTTGCTCGGCCTTATCATCTATTTAACTAGAAAGAACTGCCATTCAAGCTGTCATTCAGTGGTGATGCATAATGAATGGTGTCTGCATGGTACGCCAAAGCAGAGGTGAGATAACCCATTGATTGAATTTTGTCTAGCTGCAAACAAAATCAAATACAATTTGCAAGAATGGAACAATACACCAAAAGTATGGTTATAGAAGTAAATAGAATTATGAAAAAATTAGTATAGCGTTAGTGACTACCATGTGTACTATGAACTGTATATGCATTTTTTTCACTCTCTAAATCAACATTGGTTTGGTCTAGCAGTCTTCATGGATGGTTAATTATTTTTCAAAAAGCAAAAGAACCTAAGGTTTAAAAATTCACTTTACTAATGAAAGTGAATACTTTATTACATGCTCTGTAAGGAGTAAACATGACTATATATATAGTAAATTAAAAGTATAGTATTTTAAAATCAACTAGGCCAAATTTCGGCTTCCTTTTCTTGCTAACCATGTCTATATCATCAAAATGTCAGACTTTTGGTTAATTATAGATTAAAGGGAACCCATCACGTTGAACTTGCATCCTGATCTGCAGGCAGTATGTTATAAAGCAGGAGGAGCTCAGCACATTAATGTAAAGTTTTGTGAGAAAAGTCTTACTATAACTTTTAATTCATAGATCTAAATCCCTGCTCTCTCTGTGCTTAGGAGTGCAGACGGCAATCCAATTGAGTGATTTACAGCTATCTCTGTAAGCATGCTCAAACTGGAAAGGTTGTCAATCACTGAGTGAAACCGCACGCTTGACTCCTAAGCCCGTCAGGCCCACTCACCTCCTGACGCCCGCAGCCATGGAACTGTGAGCGCTGGTCCCCATCTCCTCCTCAGGAGACACCAGCACTCACTTCCGCTTCTCCTGGCCCGCTCTTAAAGGGCCAGCACGCGCACCTGAAGATAGTAAAAAATTAGCCCATGAGCACCCTGGACTATAAGAGGGGCCTAGCCCATTCCTGCCTTGCCTGAGCCTTGTTGTCGCACCCTAGTCTGTCTAAGCATATGGTCTACTAGTGTTTCCCAGTTCCCAGTGTTTCCCATTCCTGCTGCCTGTAACCTGTATCCCATGCTATCCTGGTCAAGTACCTTGTTGAGCTGGGGTCGTGCTGTGCTGTATACCGCGCCTGATCTGCTACACCACGCCTGGCGCCTGCCTGCTGCCTAGTCCCAGCCGAGCTTGTCTTGCTACTGTCTGAGCTACCACAGGTACACTATACGAACTATAGACTGTGACCTGTGTCCTGTTGGCCAGCTGCCATACCGTCAAGGCGGTACGGCCCAGTGGGTCCACGTACCCAATGTGACAGTAGGCTCAGGCCATGGACCCCGCTGGTCAATCTAAGAACATGATGACGTCACAAGAGATGTGGGCGGATATGCTAGACCTCCGGTCTCAACAGGACCAGCTCCTCCAGACCTTGAACATTATTGCATGTCGGCTGGAGGTGCAAGCAGCCGACCCTCTTACTACACCTCCTGGCAGTACTGATCCTCTAACTACACCTCCTGGCAGTGCTGATCCCCGATTTTCTTTGCCACTTCCTGACAGCTATGATGGAGACGTAAAGACCTGCCGTGGATTTTTGAACCAGTGCCAGATCCACTTTAGCCTCTATGCAAGGGCATTTTCATCTGATGGAGCAAGGGTCGCTTTCATCATCTCTCTTGTCACTGGCAGGGCCCTTGCATGGGCGAATCCTATCTGGGAGAGACAAGGACCAGAGACCTGTGACTTCCAGGGGTTCCTCCGGACATTTCGCACAGTGCTTGAGGAGCCTGGACGAATCTCGTCTGCAGCCGCCTCCTTGCTGAACCTACGCCAGGGAGACACCTCCGTGGGCGAGTATGCCATCCACTTCCGCACCCTGGCGGGAGAACTGTTGTGGAACAATGAGGCCCTGGTGGCTACATTCTGGCAGGGACTGTCTCCTAAGATTAAGGATGAGCTTACTGCCCGAGATCTACCATCTACCCTGGATGACCTTATCCTTCTGGCCGCCTGGATTGATATAAGGGTCCGAGAACGGCTCGAAGAAGCTCGTTGGGAGGGAGGACTCCCTAGTCCGGTCCCTACTTTGCAGCAAACCCCTGCTGTCCTCAGATGCCGATCCTCCTAAGGAGTCTGTGAGGATGGACCAGTTTAAGCTATCTACCCAGGAGAAACAACGCAGACGCATCTCGGGACACTGTCTATATTGTGGCCTCGGAGGCCATCTTGTGAGTCTGTGCCCCCTAAAGCCCCAGAGCCTAGGGGAGAGACAACCTTGGGATGGTGGATCTTCTCCAATTGCCCACTACCCCTCTAGAGAGCCTGTTGATGGTTGCATTTGGAAATGGACTACCTCTGCCAGACCCAATTATAGCTGTGACCAAGCCACTGAGGTTCCAAGTGGGAGCCCTCCACTCCGAGCTTTTTTCGTTCTTTGTCCTGCGCAAGGCCGTCAACCCCATGCTGCTGAGTCTGCCTTGGCTCCGACTACATGCCCCAGTCCTGGACTGGATTTCTGTAGAGGTTCTCCAGTGGGGTCCCAAGTATCTCAACCGTTGCCTGGTACAGATTCGTCCGGCTCAGTGTCCTCTGCCTCGGTCCTTGGCAGGATTGCCTGGTCATTATTCTGCATTTTCAGACATCTTCAGCAAGAAAGGGGCGGAGACGCTGCCCCCACACCGGGCTTACGACTGTCCTATCGACCTAGTTCCTGGTGCTTCCCTTCCTCGTGGTAGGGTATATCCTCTCTCCTTGCCAGAGACTCTGTCCATGTCCGCCTATGTTAAAGAGAACTTGCAGAGAGGCTTCATATGGAAGTCTTCCTCCCCGGCAGGAGCCGGGTTCTTCTTCGTCAAGAAAAAGGATGGTTCTCTGCATCCTTGCATCGACTACCGGAGTCTCAACCAGATCACAAAAATAGCTATCCGTTGCCATTGATCTCTGAACTGTTTGATCATATACGTGGTGACAAGATTTTTCCTAAACTAGACCAGCATGGGGCTTACAATCTAATCCGGATTCGCCGGGGTGACGAATAGAAGTCTGCATTTAACACCAGTGACGGACACTATGAATGTCTACAATAGTAATGCCCTCCGGCCTGTGTAATGCTCCTGCGGTTATCCAGGAGTTCGTTAATGACATCCTCCATGACCTCCTCTATGTTTGTGTTGTGGTCTATCTTGATGACATCTTGATTTTTTTCTCCAGATCCAATGACTCATCGGAGACATGTCCGTCAAGTTTTGTTGCAGTTAAAGGAGAATCACCTGTACGCCAAGTTGGAGAAGTATGTGTTTTAGAAAGGAGCTCTACCCTTCCTGGGCTACATCATCTGGAATCAAGGCCTCAAGATGGATCCTGAAAAGGTAAAGTCCATCCTGAAATGGCCCTGCTCTCAAGGCTTGAGGGCCATACAGTGCTTCCTGGGATTCGCCAATTTCTACAGACAGTTCATTCCAAACTCTCCTCACTGACATCTCCTATCTCTAATCTCACCAAGAAAGGCATGAATGCCAAGGCCTGGACTCCAGAAGCAGAGTCCGCATTTTATAGCCTGAAGAGTGCCTTCACGTCAGCCTGTATCCTCCATCATCCAGATGTTTCTCGACAGTTCTCGTTGGAAGTGGATGCCTCCTCTGTCGGTGCTGGTGCACTCCTGTTCCAGAGAAGTTCCAAGGGCAAGTCAATGGTATGTGGCTATTACTCTAAGCTCTTCTCTTCCGCAGAACACAACTATTCGATTGGGGATCTGGAGTTACTGGCCATCAAGTTGGCTCTGGAGGAGTGGAGACATCTATTAGAGGGCGCAGTTCATCCCATCTTTATATTTACGGACCACAAGAACCTCACTTATCTCCAGACAGCCCAATGACTGAATCCTCGTCAGGCCAGGTGGTCGCTGTTCTTTGCCCGGTACCAGTTTGAGCTCCACTACCGTCCGGCCGACAAGAATGTGAGGGCCGATGCCTTGTCCAGGTCATTCGAGAAGAGGACACTATGGAGTCTCCACAGAGTATCATTAACCCGTTGTCACGAAGGGTTTGTGGAGCCACTGGGCCATACCGCCTTGGCGGTATGGCAGCTGGCCAACAGGGCGCAGGTCAAAGTCTATAGTTCGTATAGGGTACCTGTGGCAGCTCGGACAGTAGCAAGGCAGGCTCGGCTGGGACTAGGCAGCAGGCGACGTCCGGCGTGGTGAAGCAGGTCAGGCGTGGTATACAGCATGGCACGACTATGGCTCAGCACAGTACTCAACCAGGATAATACGGAATGCACGTAACAGGAACAGGAACACACTAGGAGAAGATTGCATAGACAAACTTAGGGAATAACAAGAACGCTCAGGCATAGAAGCAAGGGGCTGAACCCCTCTTATAGTCCAGGTACTAATGGGCTGATGGTTCATCAAAGTCGGGTGCCCGTGCTGCCCCTTTAAGAGAAGACATGAGCGTGTGCGCGCACCCTACGGGATCCGGCTGAGGTGAGTGGAAGCGAGCGCTGGCTTCTCCTGAGAAGGAGACTGGGGCCATCGCTCGCCAACTCGTGGCTGCGACGGTCACGGGGAGAGTGGCACAGACGGCCCGCAGCCACGGACATGACACCCATCCTGCATCATCCCTGTCAACCCTCTGCAAGTTAGAGACATTCCCCCGGGGAGGACTTTTGTGCGTCTGGGGGACAGAAGAAGAATCCTCTGCTGGGGACACAGTTCTGAATTAGTGGGTCACGCGGGAGTCCGTAAGAGCCGAGACCTGATTGCTCATCAGTTCTGGTGGCCCACGCTGCCCAAAGACATCACAGACTTTGTCTCCTCCTGCACGGTGTGCGCAGCAAATAAGGTTGCCCACTCCAAACCGGCGGGCCTGCTCCAGCCGTTGCCTGTGCCCGATGCCCCCTGGCAACATATTGCTATAGACTTTGTCACGGACGTGCCTCTCTCTGCTGGTTGCAGAACGGTCTGGGTGGTGGTGGAACGATTCTCCAAAATGGCTCATTTAGTTCCACTGACCGGCCTACCGTGCGCTTCCCAACTGGCCAATCTCTTCATCCAACACATCTTTCGTCTGCACGGCTTGCCTCTACATATTGTGTTGGATCGGGGGGTTCAGTTCACCTCAAAGTTCTGTAGAGCCCTCTGCTTACTCCTCGGTATGAAGTTGGACTTTTCCTCTGCCTACCATCCACAGTCCAATGGTCAAGTCGAGAGAATAAACCAGATTATGGAGAACTATCTACCACACTTTATCTCCAGGCAGCATAATGACTGGTTGCAGCTGCTTCCTTGGGCTGAGTTCCCCTACAACAACCACACTAGTGAGTCCACCGCTAAGAGTCCATTCTTCATTGTCTATGGCCAATACCCTCGTATACCTCTTCCTGGTTCCACTTCGTCCCAGGTGCCTGCAGCTGACTCTGCATTCAGGGACTTTCTACAGATCTGGTAGCAGACTCGATCTTCTATTCTGCTGGCGGTCGACTGCATGAAGAGAAAGGCAGACACAAGAAGACGAGAGCCTCCCCAGTTCCTTCCAAGTACTAAGGTCTGGCTATCCCCTAGGAATATCTGGCTGAGGGTGCCATCGTACAAGTTTGCTCCCAGGTTCCTTGGACCACTCGAGATTTTGCAACAAATCAACCCTGTTTCCTACAAGCTTCGGCTGCCTCCCACCCTCAAGATCCCCAACTCCTTCTATGTCTCCCTGCTGAAGCCAGTGATCTTGAACCGCTACTCCAAGACCTTCACTCCTGCAGTGGCTCTCAGCGGTTCATCAGAGACTTTTGAGGTTAAGGAGATCCAGGACACCAAGAGAGTGGGTGGAAGAAGCTTTTATTTGGTGGATTGGAGGGGGTTTGATCCTGAAGAGAGGTGCTGGGAACCGTAAGAGAACCTCAAAGCCCCAACCCTCCTGAAGAAGTTTATCTCTCGTTCTGGCCCCAAGCGGAGGGGGCGTAAGAGGGGGGATACTGTCATGCCCATGGCCGCGGGCCGTCAGGCTCACTCACCTCCTGACGCCTGCACCCATGAAACTGTGAACACTGGCCCCAATCTCCTCCTCAGCAGATGCCAGCGCTCACTTCCGCTTCTCAAAGGGCGGGTTCCGTAGGGTGCACGCACACGCTCGTGCCCGCTCTTAAAGGGCCAGCGCACACACCTGAAAATAGTACAAAATTAGCCCATGAGCACCCTGGCCTAGCCCCTTCCTGCCTTGCCAGAGCCTTTTTATCGTACCCTAGTCTGATAAAGCAAATGCTATCCTGGTCAAGTACCTTATTGAGCTGAGATCGTGCTGTGCTGTACACCACGCCTGATCTGCTACACCACGCCTGGCGCCTGCCTACTGCCTAGTCCCAGCCGAGCCTGTCTTGCTACTGTCTGAGCTACCACAGGTACACTATACGAACTATAGACTGTGACCTGTGTCCCGTTGGCCATCTGCAATACCGTCAAGGCGGTACGGCCCAGTGGGTCCACGTACCCAATGTGACACAGAGACTTAGATATATCAATTCAAAGTTATACTAAGTCTTTTCCTACAAAACTATCTATCAATTGCTGAGTTCTTGTTTTGATTATTGCATTCTAGATTGTTGGTGCCAGATTAAAAGAATTGTATCATATTTTCAAATTAGTCTATTTGTGTCTGATTTGTGCAATACACAAACTTTACAGATGATATATTATCCCCAGAGCTTTGTGTTGTTGTATTTGTACCTCAGGGCATTGAAATGCTGTGCTCTAGAAAAATTCACCATGTGACATTATATGATGCCCTCCCCTGGAAACACAACACTGGCTCATTGTAGACTTAGATAAATGAATATGAGCCCTGCCCCCATTCCTGCTATCACAGGAAAACAAATTTGATCTATTTTAAGCTGTCACTAAATAACGATGTAAGGGCATGACCACACATGGCGGAATTCCTCCGCAACTGTCCGCATCAATGCCGCACCTAATCCGGGTTGCGGATTACGGCTGCGGATCTGCACAAAATGTGCAGAAAATTGATGCGGACTGGCCGCTGCGGACTGCGGGAAAAGTGCTTCCCTTCTCCCTATCAGTGCAGGATAGAGAGAAGGGACAGCACTTTCCCTAGTGATAGTAAAAGAAATTCATACTTACCGCCCGTTGTCTTTATGACGCGTCCCTCCTTCGGCATCCAGCCCGACCTCCCTGGATGACGCGCCAGTCCATGTGACCGCTGCAGCCTGTGCTTGGCCTGTGATTGGCTGCAGCCGTCACTTACACTGAAACGTCATCCTGGGAGGCCGGACTGGAGACAGAAACAGGGAGTTCTCGGTAAGTACGAACTTCATTTTTTTTTACAGATACATGTATATTGGGATCGGTAGTCACTGTCCCGGGTGCAGAAACAGTTACTGCCGATCGCTTAACTCTTTCAGCACCCTGGACAGTGACTATTTACTGACGTCTCCTAGCAACGCTCCCGTCATTACGGGAGCCCCATTGACTTCCTCAGTCTGGCTGTAGACCTAGAAATACATAGGTCCAGCCAGAATGAAGAAATGTCAAGTTAAAAAAGCAAGACGTATCCGCAGCACACATAACATGTGCATGACAGCTGCGGACTTCATTGCGGAACTTAGAATCTCCATTGAAGTCAATGGAGAAATTCCGCCATGAGTCCGCCACTGCTCCGCAACAGACAGAGCATGCTGCGGACACCAAATTCCGCTCCGCAGCCTATGCTCCGCAGCGGAATTGTACGCATCGTGTAAACGAACACTGCTAAATTAAAGTGAAAGTCAATGTAGAAACGGCTCCGCTGCGGATTAACGCTGCGGAGTGTCCGCAGCGGAATTTAAGTGAAATTCCGCTATGTGTGAACCCGCCCTAATAGAAGGACAGTGCAACTGAAAATATTTCTTTATTTCTGTCTTGATTCAATTCTTGAGAAAATAAGAGAGAATAAAGCTGAAAATACCAGCATTTCTAATTTCCTCAATCACTAAACATTATAAAAAACTATATTTTAAACACTCTTACAATCTTTTTTTTCTATACCTTTTCCACATTTGCTTTATACTGAATCTGCATGACTTCAGGATCTAATACAATATATGCATTTGTAACAACTAGCAGCAATGCAATGTTATAGCAAATAGAACTTCCTTTGGTCATTTATGTACATATGAGCTACCTGTAATGATATGGTAGTAATCCTCTTGGGGCCACCCTCTAAAAGCCAGAATGCACAGGCACTCTGTAAGCGCAGATTTTACTATGGTCAACCCGGCACCCATGCATTACATGGGTGGCTATTCATTTATATTGTGGGATGTAATTTCAATGGTGACGGATCCGGTGGCAATGGTTTCCGTTTGTCTCAGTTGTGAAAGGGTTCCGTCGTTTTGATAGAATCAATAGCGCAGTCGACTACGCTATTGATTCCGTCAAAACGACGGAACCCTTGCACAACTGAGACAAACAGAAACCATTGGCAACGAACCTATGGTTTCCGTTTGTTTCAGTCATGGCTCTATTCTGATGGAAACGTCAGAATTGAGCCCGAACGGATATGTGAACGAAGCCTAAACATGCCAATATGACAAAGCTAGATCATTCTTTCTTAAAGGCTATGTACACCTTTGAACTAAATTTTTCCCCCCAATAAAACAATATTTTAGGTGTGTTTAACCCCTTAACGACCGGCGTGTAGTGTTTTTACATCGGCTGTTCATGGTAGTGCTTCTGAAGCACCGCCTTTTCACGTCAGCACTTCAGAAGAACTTTCCCCGCATCGTGCGGGGTGCTGCTGAAGCCCGGGCTGTTAGTAACAGCCTCGGGCTTCAGGGCAACAATTGGAAACCAATAGCAGTGGTCTCGATCATATTTAACCCCTCAGATGCGGCGCTCAATAGCGAACGCTGCATCTGAGTGATTTTAGAGGGAGGGGCATCCTCTCTCATCCCACTGGCATCGCCGCGTGCATTGGGTGGTGCCGATGGGTTCTATGGCAGCCTGGGGGCCTAAAAAAAGGCCCCCAGGTCTGCCTTTAGTAATTGCCTGTTAGGCCATGCCAGAGACATGACCTAACAGGTGCCTGTCAGTTTTACACTGACCGGCAATAATACACTGCAATACAGAAGTATTGCAGTGTATTATAATAGCGATCAAAAGTTTGTACAGTAAAGTCCCCTAGTGGGACTAAAAAAAAAAGAAAAAAAAGTTAAAGTTTGAAATAAATAAATAAATGTCCCAAGTAAAAAAAAAAAAAGAAAAACCCCCCACTTTTCCCCTTACAAAATACTTTATTATGAAAAAAATTAAAAAGTTACTCACATTTGGTATCGCCGTGTCCGTAACGAACCTAACTATAAAACAATGACATTATTTAACCCGCACAGTGAATGCCGTAAAAAATATAATAAAAACCACGCCAGAATTGCTGTTTTCTGTTCATCCTGCCTTCAAAAGAATTTGATAAAAAGTGATCAAACCGTCGCATCTACTCCAAAATGGTACCAATAAAAACTACAAGTTGTCATGCAAAAAAAAAGCCCTCATACAACTGCATCGGTCAAAAAAAAAAATCGTTTTTACTGTGTAAAAGTAGGAAAACATAAAAAAAACATATAAATTTGGTATCGCCACAATCGAAACGACCCGCTGAATAAAGTTATTTTGTTATTTATACCACATGGTAAACTGTGTAAATTTAAGACACAAAAAATGGCGAAATTTCAGGTTTATTTCCAGTACCCCACTAAAAAAGTTATTAAAAAGTTAATCAATCAATTATATATGTACCCCCAAAAAAAAGTCCTTATACAGCTATGTCAAAGCAAAAATAAAAAAGTTATAGATCTATGAATGCGACGCTGGAAAAACGTAAAAAATTGCTCAGTCATTAAGGTTTAAAATACCTTCGGTATTAAGGGGTAAAGCCACATTGCAATTGACTTTACATAGTTACATAGTTACATAGGCTTAAAAAAAGACACAGGTCCATCAAGTTCAAACTTTCTCAATAAATTACCCGTCATTCATTGCTTGATTAATTATAACTCTCAATGCCATTTGTCAGTAAATAAACATCTAGCCTTATTTTTTTTTTATTGTTGACATAGTATCTGCCATTACTACCTCCCAAGGTATGGCATTGCATAGTTTTACTACTCGAACTGTAAAGAACCCTTTCCTACATATATTGATGTCTGAAATGTCTTTCTTACTCATGCAATGGATGTCCCCTGGTCCTTTGTAAAGTCCTTGTAAAGAACTTTAATTAAAAATGCTTTGTTGTTTTTAAGATACAGCTTATATGTATCCTGTATACATAGAAGCTGTATCTTGCCATGAAAACCGATTCCGTCAGGTTAGCGGGACTGATGGTTCAACCGAAAGCTGGTCCTGCATGTAACACTGATCATATCTAAGTTCATGAACTTAGATGTGAAAGATAACGGCTGGATCCTGCGTGTCAGAGCTACCACCTGACCTGTCGGTCCCGCTGACCTGACAAAATCAACTTTGACAGCAAGTGACAAAATCAACTTTGACAGCAAGATACAGCTTCTAAGTTTACAAGATACATAGTTGCTGTATCTTAAAAAGTTTAAAAAAAAATTAAAGTAAATTAAAAAGATGCTTAAAATCTCCTAAAACATTGTTTTATAAAAATAAAAAATAAAAAGCATTTTGAGTTTAAAGGTGTACATAGCCTGAGCAAACAATGAAAATATTTTATACACCCTAGATCTAATGTGCAACCACTACCAGTGACAGTCCTTGGTGAAACACTTGGATATTGTTCTTTTAGATTTCATGTTTTTTTTAACCATGGCTCATCTCTTGCTTTGATTCTGTACATTGCTTGTTTTAGTTTGCATCCCCTGTTATGTAATGTTCAGTGCTGCTCAATATGGTGATGCTTTCAAAATAAAAGATAATAATACATTTCAATTATTAAAACCTTGTAGTATAATATCAATCAGTACTGAATGATTCAACAGTGGTCAGTCCATGGGCATAACTAGGAAAGACTGGGCCCCATTGCAAACTTTTGACTGGGGCCCCCCTCTCCCCTGGGTGCCACACAACCCTCCCTTGTAGATAGTGTCTCCCTGCAGATTCCGCCACACAGTGCCCCCTGTAGATAGCACCATACACAGCCCCCTGTAGATAGCACCATACAGCCCCCCTGTACATAGCGCCATACAGCCCCCCTGTAGATAGTGTCATACAGCCCCCTCCCTGCATATAGCACGATACAGCCCCCCTGTAGATAGCATCATACAGCCCCCCTGTAGATAGCGCCATACAGCCCCCTGCCTGTATATAGTGCCATACAGGCCCCCTGTAGATTGCGTCATACAGCGCCCCTGTAGATAGTGCCATAGAACCCCCTCCCTTTATATAGCACCATACAGCCCCCTATAGAGAGCGCCATGCAGCCACCTCCCTGTATATAGTACCATACAGCCCCCTGTATATAGCACCATACAGCCCCCTGTATATAGCACCATACAGCCCCCCTGTATATAGAACCATACAGCCCCCCTGTATATAGAACCATACAGCCCCCCTGTATATAGCACCATACAGCCCCTCTGTATATAGCACCATACAGCCCCCCTGTATATAGCACCATACAGCCCCCCTGTAGATAACGCCTTTCAGCCCCAACTCCCCCCCCCCCCCAGAAAAACGGCCTGTAGCCTATGGTTTGTCCCACAAAAGACATGTATCCCCTACCCACAGAATAGTGGATACATGTCTGAACGCTGGGACGCCCAGCGATAGGGAGAATGGGGTACCGAAAGTATCCTGAAGTTCTCCATGAGAAACCTCAGACTACCGGGGTCTGCATCCGGCAGCTCCATAAAAATGAAAGGAGCGCTGGTCACACATGCGCACAAGCGCAACCAGTACTCCATTCATTTCTACGGAGCTGCCGACACAGACCCCGGAAGTCTGAGGTTTCTCATGGAGAACTTCGGGGGACTTTTGGTTTCCCGTTCTCTTTATTGCTGGGGGTCCCAGCGATCACACATGTATCCCCTGTCCTGTGGATAGGGGATACATTTGTTTTATAGTAACAACCCCTATAATGGCAGAGCGGGGAGATACCTCCCTGCTCTGCCGTAGTGTTCAGAGGCGACGAGCTGTACAGACATAGCGCCTGCTAGCGGAGCCCCTGGCCATGGGGGGGCCGTGGGCACGGGCCCCCTCATGCCGCTATGTCTGCTACAGTGGTAGTTACGCCACTGCTGGTGATACATCTTTTGTAATTCAATATTTTTTAATCAAGAATGTTAGTGACTATATCTGATGAACCTTTAGATAATTACCTGTCTTCAGACATCGACACAGGGCAAATCACATTGGCTTCCTCTTTCAGCATAGATCTGAAGAGTGTCAGACAGATCAGCACAGAAGAGGAAGAACAGAGTCTTGTAAGATAGAAGTTGAATTCTGTTTTAGACTTAAAAAGGCTATTTAATTCTTTAACATTAAAGCAACGTTTAAAATTATATATTTCCTCAGTAGATAACTAAATCTAAATACAAATATCTAGGGTTCTCTGGTGGCCAGCAACTTATATAAACAGAAAGAACAGTACTAAACAGCAACTACAAACATACATACATACATACATACATACAAACATACAGTACATACATACATACATACATACATACATACATACATACATACATAATCTTTGTTGAAATATAGACGGAATGGTGCAGGTTTTAAAAATGTGTGGCTGACTTGGAAGACATGTTGTAATAATTGACATCATGTTTATCAATAATAAAGAGATGTTTTAAATGAATGCAATTTCCAGGATATGACCCAAAATATGCATTCTGGATCCCAGCAGCTGTGATCTGACTGCTGCCGTAGCTTATTGGTAGTATGATTCCTATTTTCTATGAGATAACTAATGACAAGAGATTTTATTTAATGTCACTGGATACAGCTTTCTTTGTCAGTACTACATACTGTATGAACCGTGGGTAACAATTGAATAAGTGTTATTTATAGTGTTGATGAAAAATCAAATAATCCAGAATTATGTAATGTAATTATAAATCTTCACTTTATTAAATACTGGCAGATGTGTGACTGTAGTATGATAATTCAATGATTGGGAAATTTGATTAGCCAGTAAGTCCAATACAATGCTGTAATACTTTTATCACACAAATTCAGCATAGATGAGCTACTATAAAGCAAAGAAAAACATCAGATTCTTTTCCAGTGCTTTATGTTTAATTTAATTTAAGTTTTTATTTTTTTTAAGCTAAAAACAAAAGAACGTTATATGGCTTATACCACTTACAAAAACATATATATAGTATATATATTTTTTATATTTCATGCTGATAAAGATATCTACAAGAGCTGCATTTTTGCCATTGTATGCCAGTTCTCTTTTCCAAGCAGCATAGCTACTGTATAATGGGTGTAGAAATTCTAGTCCTGAACCTAAAAATACATTTACAATATAGCAGTGCCATAAAGTGGTGGTGGAGAGTCGTGATGGTCAGTGTTCCCTCAAAGCTGTGCACTCTGGAATGGAAACCTCCATGCTTATCATTCATTGTATTCAACACTGTACCAGTAATATTCTCAGTTTCTTATATGGCATGGAGATAACAGTTTTTCTCTGGCGGCGCCTAATTCCCGCCACAGCCAATATTATTTTTTTAGGTTTACAGGATTCAAACTTTTGCCTAACTCACTGCATCCCAACTAAGTCAAATTGATTCAAAAATTTTATGAAGTAGAAATAATTTTACTGAGTACTCCAAGTGTTCTATGTAAAATGACCTCTTCTTTATAAACCTGCAGAAACTCTTTAAACATGTATAAGTTGATTTTCCACATTTTATTAACTTAAAGGGAATGTTTCATCACAGACAACTTCTTCAATATGAAAACTGTCATGGTGATCTGCTGACTGCCTTTGGCTGCTTATTTGCCCTTCATCAGTCACTGCAGGGTAAATGTAGTATAACATGCGTCAATTAAAATGAATATCCATCCATGTAATACAATACATAGGTGAGTCAGGTCTGCCTGAGTGAAAGCCGCTGCTCGTTCAGCGGGGTCATGAGCAGGGGACCTCCCACTATAATTTCCATATGCTCTTATAAGGCATGGAGAAGGAGGTTATCAAGATGAGACAACCCCTTTAATAAAAGAGGTGTAACACAGAATCTCAGCAATAATAGAAGTGCATGTCATCTTATAAATATATGATATGGACTACTGTGTTTAATGGACCTGGAGCAAATTACGAGAGGGAGAAGGAAAATTTTTGAGTGGAAATCTTTTGCCTTAAGAGATAGGTTGAAAGGGCAAGAATATAAACCAGCAGTTTACAGGAAATCTACTATAAATAACTGCCTTTGGCATGTATTCTAAATCGACAGCCTTTACACATGTAAATTATAGGGTACGCTATATCCTCACCCGTGGGTGACTTCACCGTAGATTTGGTGACGGAATGTTCAGTGCATCCCTGTGCTCATTCCGACCTGCCTCAGTATCCGTACATGTATTATGTACTGTCATTGCAGGTTCATTCTATTACTCTGTTCTCCCCTCACTTGTCTTTCTCTCACCTTGGTACTTGTCTGTCTATCTAGTCTTATCTGTGATTTAAACTGAATTCAGTGCCCCGACATCCTCGATGGAGCTTTAATCTTTTTTACTATCTCCCGGATGAGAAAATACAATTTTGTCTGCACAACTCATCAATGACTTTACTGGAAGTAAAGAGTATGGAGAAGCGTGTTGTGATCTAAAGTAAAGTAAATCACAAAGACTATATTTTATAATCATAGCTATATTGTCTGGACAATGTATTACTCATTTCCTATAATGAATTGATACAGGATACGAACATTTAATCAATCTTCTGCAGACAGGGTAAAGATTGTTCATCATGAATTGTGCATATCCTATGCTTGATAACTTTCTACTTTTTTCTATGGATACTAGAAATGGGCCATTAATTGATTTATTCTGTATCAGTTCATATTGTGCCAAAAGTAAATTCTTTAGACAATATACACAATAGACAAAACAGATGTCATAAAGGTATTTAATTTGACATCTTAATATAAAGACCATCTTATACAAGTTACTTGTTCTATGTGAAGTTATAACCAAACAGATATTAGGATGGTGCTTCTTCTGTAAATTATTAACCATAGTATAGGTCACTTCAGAGTTCCCTTACATTTATATAAGAAAAAGTAATTTCCTTACCTTTCTGTATGATATCAAAAACCTTGGTGGCTTAGGTGTAAAGTAAATGAAGAGATTTTAGATATAAAGGGCAAATCAAGGCTCAATGCAATTATTACTGTATCATTTTAGTGTATGGTAGTAGCTGCATTAATTGGCCTTTAGTTACTATCACTGATTTCTCGCATTGGGTTTAGCCAAAAGTATGTATCATACCTATGAAGAAAGGAAAGGTGAGCGGCTGATGGGCAACTAGGTAGAGTAAGGCCCAGTTCACAAGGATTATTTTAGCGCCATAAAATGCCCGAAATTGCCTTTTATTGATTTCATTCGGAGGCAGAGGCGAAATGCCATCTCGCATTGACATCAATAGGAGGCAGAGAAAGCGGTTATTGCAGCGTATTTTGCCCGCGGCGCTCAATGGCCGAAGCCGAAAAATACCACGAAAAATGCTGCAAACAGCGTGCAGGCAGGTCAAAACTTGCCTCAAAATTCCTGAAGGAAACTCAGTGTGAACAGGGCCTAAGGCTGAGTTCACACAGAGTTTTTTGCAGGAGGAAAATTCTGCCTCAAAATTCCATTTGCTGCGTTTTTCACAGCATTTTTTGCAGCGTTTTTCACAACGTTTTTCGCTCGCGCCCATTGAGTGCTATGTGCAAAAACGTTGCAAAATACTCTTTCTCTGCCTCCCATTGATGTCAATGGGAGGTCAGAGGCGTAAACAGCCGAAGATAGGGCATGACGCTTCTTCTTACCAAGAGGCGGTTTTTTGCACTCGCGGTAAAAAAAATGTATCTGCGTCCCATTGAAATCAATGGGAGGCATTTTCGGCCATTTGTGGCGCATTTTCCGCGTCAAAAACCGTGTAAAAAAACTCAGGGTGAACTGGCCCTTAGGGTCCTCTTACACGGCCCGACATGGATTCGTTGATCGGCGCTCGTTTCCTCCTTTCACAAGGAGCAATGCATGGGGATGAACGATCATTACTACGGTTGTTTTTCACCATACATTTCCATCATGTCGGCAGCACATCTCCCTGTTTACATAGGGAGATGTGTGGCTGATAACAATAATATTTCATGCTGCATAAACTATATGATCAGCTAATGAACTAGCTGTTCATTGACCGATCGGTGCCCTGTTTACACAGGGCAATGGATAGGAACCAGCATTCAAATGGATGCTTGTTTGCTCGATCATTGGCCTGCCTAAATGGGCCTAAAGGCTATGTACACCGTTGAAATCATTATTATTATTTTTTTAAATAAAATGGTCTATCAGCGTGTTTAATGCAACTTTCTAAATAATTTTTATAAAAAAAATATTTTTACTTTTTGAGATACAGCTCCTTTGTATTCTGTATACAGAGCAGCTGTATCTTGCGCTGAGACCTGAATATAAACTTAGATGTGACACAGCTCGATCACTCAGGACCTGCTGTCACTGAACCCATCAGTGCCGCTGACCTGACAGATTCAGGTCTAAGCGCAAGATACCACTGCTCTGTATACAGGATGCACAGCAGCTGTATCTCAAGTATTTAGAAAGTTGCACCAAACACATTGATTATTTAAAACAAAACAAAAAAACAAACAAAAAAACACAAAACGATTTCAAATGTGTACATAGCCTTTAAGAAAGGATTAAGTCAAACTGCTCCAAAATAGACAATCCACTTTTATTCTCTTTGGATGGAACGCAGTTTGAGCACATTTGTGGTATTCTTATTCTAATGAGGTTGAACATGGTTACATATACTGCACAATGTGAACTGACCCAATAAAACACAGGAAGCCATAAGAAAAGGGATATAATAATTATTATTAAAGTGATAATAAAGTCAAATTATTGTCGTAAAATAATTATTTTTCTAAATCTGTTTTTATTTGGATGGATACTAGTCAATGGTTATGTGTTTATGCATATAAACATATTTTTTTATTTTATATTGAAACAATATGAGTTCTAATTTTATACTTCTGGCCCAGCAGATTATTTTTGTTAGTATCCAATATTTTGAAAATATAAAATGAAACATTTAGAACAAATAACAAAAAAAAAAACAACAAAAACGGAAGTTAAAGGGCATGACCAGACGTGGCGGAATTGCTCTGGAATTCCGCTGCGGACAGTCCGCTGCGGAAATCCGCAGCGTACACGTTTCTCCATTGCTTTCCACAGCTTTTTAGTGAGGTTCGTTTACACATTGCGGAAAAGTCCGCTGCGGACCATAGGCTGCGGTGCGGAATTTGGTGTCCGCAGCATAAACTGGTTGTTGCGGACGTGTAGCGGACTTGTTGCGGACTCATTGCGGAATTTCTCCATTGACTTCAATGGAGAGTCAAAATTCCGCAATGAAGTCCGCAGGTGTTATGTGTGCTGCGTAGCGTATTTGTTTTACGAACATGACATTTCTTCATTCTGGCTGGACCTAAGTATTTCTAGGTCTACAGCCAGACTGAGGCCCCATGCACACTAACGTAAAAACGCCCGTAATCACGGGCCGTTATTACGGCACGGGCAGGCCCATAGAAGTCAATGGGGCTCCCGTAATTACGGGTGACTACGTGTGTGCACCCGTAATTACGGGAGCGTTGCTAGGCGACGTCAGTAAATAGTCACTGTCCAGGGTGCTGAAAGAGTTAAACGATCGACAGTAACTGTTTCAGCACCCTGGACAGTGACTTCCGATCACAATATACATCAACCTGTAAAAAAATAGAAGTTCCTACTTACAGAGAACTCCCTGCTTCTTCCTCCAGTCCGGCCTCCCGGGATGACGTTTCAGTCCAAGTGACGGCTGCAGCCAATCACAGGCTGCAGCGGTCACATGGACTGCCGCGTTATCCAGGGAGGTCGGGCTGGATGTCAAGAGAGGGACGCGTCACCAAGGCAACGGCCGGGTAAGTATGAATTTCTTTTACTTTTACTAGGGAAAGGGCTGTCCCTTCTCTCTATCCTGCACTGATAGAGAGAAGGGAAATACTTTCACCTCAATACGCAACGGCTAGTCTGCATCAATTTAATGCCCATTTTAGGCAGAGCCGCAACAGAATCTGCAACGCAGTTTATGTGCGGCATTGATGCGGACAGTGGTGGAAGAAATACGCCACGTCTGGTCATGGCCAAAGGGGTTATCCGGGGAACAAAAATTGCATTGCAATAATATATTTATGTGAAACAAAGTAATTTACTAGTATAGTTTAATTTAAAATTCTGTGCTGATGCTTTGCTCGGGCACTCCAGTACTGCTGCCGATGTCATTGTCCATATATGGATAGTCACAGTGACGTTGGCAGAAGTGCCGGAGTCCCAAGGCAGAGAATCAGCTGATGCTCTGCTCGGGAACTCCAGCGATTGGAAACCCCTGAATTGACCAAATATTGATGTCGGGAGCAGTGCTGGAGTCCTGAGCAAAGCGCTAGCTGATGCTCTGCTCGGGATTCAAGCAATAGGCAATGTGACAGGCCCTTGTGGTCATGTTCACGAACAGCACATGAAGCATGCCCTCAGTTACGTGGGGCCGTGTCGGAGCATCCTCATTTTTAGAAAAGCTCCAGCACTTCCAGGAATAATTCACGAGGTTTGAACTGCACCATTTAGAACAGAATTTTAAACTTAGTTTCACATAAATATATTATTGCAATGCAATTTTTGGTCCCCAGATAACCGCTTTAAATCTTTAGAGGCTTAAATAATAAAAAAGCACAATAAAATAAAACAACCCTCAACAATCAGTATAATCGAATAGAAACCATCATCTCATGTCTGGTCTAATCACTTTATTTATTTTATTCAACAGTTTAATATATTTTATATTTAACAAAGGAGCATCACAGGTGTATTATAATAAATATTGAATTATAGTTAATATCTCTGTAGCTACTGGGGCAGAGTATGTAATGGTCACAGTATCTCCTCGTTATACATGTCACAGGAGTTTGACAGTGATTGATGTCATATTAAGGCGGGACACAGCCACTCTCACATTGTTACTGAAAATTAGACAAATGAGTGATTACAATGTGCGCCCTTCCTCTAGCCATTGTAATCTAACTGGAGTTTAAGGGTTAGTAATTACTGTTAATAAACTCTACTTTAACCATGGAAACGCATTCATAATGACAAAGAAGAGGGCCACAAATGTGCATCAATAGAAGGAGTATAAAGATTCTTCAAAAATATGGTGACATATATTTCTAAATTGTATAATCAAATTTAGTTACTTTCCTCCATATATCGGGTTACCATTTATCTCGCTGATCATATTACATTTAGATATAGCCAAAAGTCAGAAAATAACAATTTAATATATTATAGTTATATACATGATCTATATATACACCAGCTGAGCAGCACTGTCAGGCTTATTTAATAATGCAAAATTATCTTTGTTCTTGGTATCTGTCGCAATACAGTAGAACAAGTTGAAAATGTGTATACAAATTGTAAAATATACCCATGATACTTGGAATGATCCATAGAATAATTGTGGTTATAACTATTAAGTGTCGAATTATACTGCTTACTTCTGAATTGTTGGGTTTTAGTTGCATTGCAGAATTAGATGTTTTGGAGACTTTTTTTTAAAATGTAGTCTTTTTTTGTGCGGAGTTCAATTTTAGAAGTGATTTTGATGGAATACAAAGCCAGGCAACAAGAAGGCTTCATGCAGACTGCTACATTAGAAATCACTAGCTTTAAATTCAAATGCATACCTGGTTCTAACTCCTGAGCTACGACATCTGCTTCTAAGGTACTAATATAGAAATGGAGAATGGATTAAAGGGGTATTCACATCTTGGACATTCATGGCATATCCACTTCTGGTACCCGCACTATATCTAGATCAAAACACCCTGACCCTCGAGATGGCCGGGATTTCGTAAACAGCCGAACTTGCTGATCTATACCATTCCCGTAATTCCCACAGAAGTGAATGGAAGTTACGGAGATGCATAGCACAACAAGCTACACTCCCATTTACTTTGATGGGAGTTACGGAAACAGCAAAGCTCAGCAAGCTCTGCATTTTCCGTACTTCCGGCCACTGAGTTGAGGTCAGAAGGATATGCCATTATTGTCTGAGATGGTAATACCTGTAATAATAGCACAGCCTGCTCCATTATTCATGTATTTTCCCTCCTATTTATGCTTAAATCTTTTTTACTGTAGTCCATGAAACCTAATTGTGGGCATGAATCACTGCATTAACAAGCTTAAAGGGGTATTCCCACCACACAATGTGATGGCATATCTCTAGAATAAGCCATCACTTTGCGATCTGTGAGGGTCCAACTGCAGGGACTTCCATGATCTGTAGAATGAAAAGGCCCGTTTGCTGTTTTTTCTTGCACGGCTGTGCTCTGTCCACCTGCATTTCAGGAAACTGCAATACAGCCCCATTCAATTGAAGTGCCGGTATGCAGGGAAAACTTAGAAAGGGATTCAGCACTAATTAAGCACTGCGGCCCCTTTATTCTCAGAATTGGCAGGGGTCCCAGCAGTCAGAGCCTCACCGATCTCAAAGTGATGGCATTATGGGCACATGGTGAGCTACAAAGTTTTCTTTTGTTCTCGAGTTCCGGTAACAGGGTGCCTCGCCATGCAATGCTGTTTCTCTACCTCCAATTCACTTCTATGGAAGTCATGGAAACAGCGTAGCTCAAAGAGCTCGGCTGTTTTCGTACTCCCGACCAACTCATCAGACAGTGGTTGGGGAGCCATGAAGGGAAAGATGGGAAAACCACTTTTAAGTCATTCAAAAACAATACTGTTAATCAGCAAAAATGGAATGGTTTTACCGGTCCGTAGCTTGTAACTATGAGGTAATTTAATAATGTTAGCATCCCTCCTGAATAGTTACTGTCCCCCAAGTTTCCCTGATCATTTTTTGTAAATTAACCCTAAAATGTAGATTGTTGAGTGACCTCCTTAACAAGGTCAACTCCACTCAGAAACCTTACCCTGAAGTAGGTTACGGAGTAATAATAATTTACAGCTAAATAAGAAGCCCAGCTGGAAACCCAAGCAATACCTTATGTATCACCTTATTTTTGTTTATTTTTTTATTAATTAAAAGTATCCAATAAAACATATTCTGTTGTTACTAATAAGTTTTTATTTTCTATTTGTAAATGTTTTATTTTATTTTCTACATGATTATGGGGTCAGCCAACTTGTTTAAGCTGAAGACTTGTTGACTTCTATGGGACAGCGCCACATACATTGAGGGGGTGGAGGGAATAGGTTAGGTGCAGCAGGGTCAAACAGCTTTTCTGATAAGTAAAGTTGTCCTTTGGGGAGATTACTCATGAAAGGCAGTCATTGACATTGTCAGAAAAGAACTTGAGATTATTATTGGAATATTGAAGCATTAGTCTAACCTAGTATCTTTAAACTAGTTCTTCTACCAAAATCATTGTGAAGGCAAGTAAAGAGCAGATTATAATGTGAGATATAAGGCTGCCTTGTGGCTAAGCAATTCAATTTACAATTTAATTTACTAGAACTCTCAGACAAATAAGCAGTCTTCTGTATGCCATTCTTGCTTGTTTATCTAACCTCTATGCTTGGCTCATACTGATCCCAATGTCTGAATGGAAGATCCAAACTCTAAAGGGGGTTTTACACAGGACGATTATCGGCCAGACGAGCATTCATAGATCGCTCGTTGCTGATTAATTGCACTGTCTAAACAGGGGAACAATCAGCAGATGAATGAGTAAACACTCGATCATCTGCTGGTTGTATCGCTTCAAAAAAGTTAAATATTATCTTTGTCGGCAGCACATCTCCCTGTGTAAACAGGGAGACGGGCTGCCGATATGATAATAATTTATGGAGACAAGCAATTGGAGTAACGACCGCTCGTCCCCATCCATAGCTCCGTGTGACAGGAGAAAACGAGCATCGATCAACGATGTCTCGTTGATTGGCGCTCCCTGCAACAGTCGAATATTGGCCCTTTAGACTCCTTTTACACTGGCCAATTTTTGGTTGTAACAACGAGCGCCGTATAAGACAGCTCGTTGATCGGCGCTCATTTGTTCCATTCACAAGGAGCTATGTATAGGGACGAGGGATTGTTACTACAATCGCTCATCCCCATGCATTTCCATCATGTTTGCAGCACATCTCCCTGTTGAGATAGGGAGATGTGCTGCCGACCAGGATAATATTTTGTGCAGCTTAAACAATACGATCAGCTGATAAACAAGCATTTGCTCATTCATCGACTGATCATTGCCCTGTTTAGACAGAGCAATGATCGGGAATGAGCGTTCATATGAATGCTTGTTTGCCAAAACTTTGTCTGTGTAAAAGGGCCTTTACACCCAAGTATTGGACATGAATAATATCTAAGCATTATGGGTTAATGGAATGCTGTTCATCTGAACAAAAAGGCATTTGGTTCGTTTTATAAAGCTTTTTGATTTGGCAGAAGCATAAGCATTAAATATGTCCCTTTTGATTTGTTTAAAATGAGAAAGAGTTAAACAAATTTTGATCCTAATGTGTAAATACAATACGCTCCTCTGTTATCGACAGGTTAATATGCAGTACACATATACTTATTATATCAATGAAAGCATGTTATGTGGTTCTCGAAAAACTAGTAAGCAGTGCACCTGTTTTTTTAAGTATGTATTTGAAGAGCATTATCATGTGGAATTATTTTTTTTCATTAATTATTTTGTTTACCTTTATAGCTAAGTTGAAAAGATTGGTATTTAGTCATGTTTTGACAACAGTAAATTAGGCTTAACTCTTTAATTACATTGAGAAGAAAATCACATTTTTAAAATCTTTAATTAGATAGAAACAGCTGTTAAAATATAATTAAAAATTCACATGGATCATTTGAGGTCTTGGAGGGTTTCCATTTAATAACAAAAAATTTGCATGCACATATTTTTTCATACCCTTTGGTAAGAATTAGGCAAGTGTAGATATTGTGCTCAAGAGACTTTTCCATTAAAAATGGATAGATCTGCATGACAGAAGGGATGTTAGAAAAATGGAGCATTGGGCATTCAGTATTTTATTGTGCATGGTACCACCCTTATATTTCAACATCACAGTCCTCAGGGTACATTCATATAAGGTTTTTATTTCTTTCACATGACATAAGATGCCTTCCAACATTACTATCCAAAGATTTTTTACCAAATTGCCTAGAGTACCTTGCTCCTTGAATAATATGTCTTGATAGAGAGAAATAAACCTTTGAGGTTGAGGCTGCAAAAAGTATCTAAATCATGAAAACACAACTACTATGTCCCATACATTCCTAAATGAATGGTAATGATGCCATTATGAAGACGAGGCCACACTGCAGGTAAGGTGTGTGTGTCTCTGTCTGTCCCTCCCTCACAGTCCCCCCTCTTGGGACCCCCCCTCACAATCCCCCCCACGCGACCCCCCACGCGACCCCCCCCGCACACCTGCTGTAACTGTGTGTGCCTGTGTGTAGCAGCGCTGTGTGTGCGCGTGTATCAGCACTGTGTGTGCGCGTGTAGCGGTGCTGCGTATATGCGTGTAGCAAAGCTATGTGCGCGCGTGTAGCAGCGCTGTGTGTGCGTGTGTAGCGGTGCTGCGTATACGCGTGTAGCAAAGCTATGTGCGCGCGTGTAGCAGCGCTGTGTGTGCGTGTCTAGCGGTGCTGCGTGTGCGCATGTAGCAGAGCTGTGTGTGCGCGTGTAGCAGAGCTGTGTGTGCGCTGGTAGCGGAGCTGTGTGTGCAGGCGCAGCGGAGCTGTGTGTGTGTGCTGGTGCAGTGGAGCTCTGTGTGTGTGTGTGTGTGTGTGCTTGCACAGCGGAGCTGTGTGTGTGTGCTGGCACAGCGGAGCTGTGTGTGTGTGTGCTGGCGCAGCGAAGCTGTGTGTGTGTGCTGGCGGAGCTGTGTGTGTGTGCTGGCGCAGCAGAGCTGTGTGTGTGTGCTGGCTCAGCCGAGCTGTGTGTGTGTGCTGGCTCAGCCGAGCTCTGTGTGTGGTTGCTCAGCCGAGCTGTGTGTGTGCTGGCGCAGCGGAGCTATGTGTGTGTGCTGGCGCAGCGGAGCTGTGTGTGTGTGCTGGCGCAGCAGAGCTGTGTGTGTGTGCTGGCTCAGCCGAGCTCTGTGTGTGGTCGCTCAGCGGAGCTGTGTGTGCACAGGTGCAGCGGAGCTGTGTGTGCGCGCGCGCAGCAGAGCTGTGTGTGGGTAGTGTGCGCACAGCAGAGCTGTGTCCTATTTTTGCGGCTCGCTATCCTATTGATGTAAATGAGAAGCGTAATCAAGCATTTTATGCTTTTTTTGCGTGTTTTTTTACGCATTTTGTGTGCGCTTTTTGATGCATAATTAGGACTCCCATTGACAATGGGAACATTTGGTGTGTTTTACGTGCAAAGGAATTGACTTGACACTTTATTTACACAACGCGGTTTTTAAAAATGCGTGTGTAAAAAAAGCGCGTTGTATGTACTAACAGCGCACTTTACCAATTATGTAAATGAAAAGCACAATCGAGTGTTTTTTTATGCAGTTTTTGGCACATAAAATGCGCAAAAAATCCCTGTCAAATACACGCCGTGTGAACCTGTCAACTGAAAAGTCATTCATTTCACTTTCATCATTCTTAGGGTATGTGCACACACAAAATCAAAAACGTCTGAAAATACAAAGCTGTTTTCAAGGGAAAACTGCTCCTGATTTTCAGACGTTTTTTTAGCAACACCACGTTGGAACAGAACGCCGTATTTCCCATTGAAATCAATGGGCAGATGTTTGGAAGCATTGTGCTACCGATTTTTACGGCCAGAAAAACGGCCGGAAAAAAGCTGTTTGAACATACCGTTAGGGTATGTGCACACGTAGTGTTTTTATCCATTTTTTTGGCCGTAAACGTCCCGAAAAATGGCTGAAAAATCGGAAGCAAATCACCTACAAACATCTGTCCATTGATTTCAATGGGAAATACAATATTCTGTTCCGATGGGGCGTTTTTTTACACCTCATTTTCAAAAAACGGCACGTAAAAAGACGCCAGCGAAAATTAAGTGCATGTCACTTCTTGGGACATTTTTGGAGCCGTTTTTAATTCACTCTATAGAAAAACAGCTCCAAAAACGTCCGTAAAAAACGCTGTGGAAAACGCAAGTTTGATTAAAATATGGCTGAAAATCAGGAGCTGTTTTCCCTTGAAAACAGCTCCGTATTTTCAGACGTTTTTTTAGTAAGCGTGTGAACATACCCTTAGCCTTTTCGTGTGTCCTATAGCTTTTGCCAGCTGCCATTTGTGCAATCACTCCCAAAATGATAGCTGGACAATGCTTAGCAATTCGAAGACACCTTTTCCTGACTTGTAGCCAAAAATAGGGAGGGGGTTGAGATTCCCTCCCACACTTACAGCAGCTGTGAGTCATGTTGCTTTGCCTTATTCACCTTGCTGTAATTCTGGGAAGTGCTCCCTCTGGTGGCCAACATAGGAAAACATGTCAAATTGTTATTTAGTTTTTAATACTTTCCACCATGTGGAAGAAAAAAAAAATACATAAAAAACGTAAAAAATATAATAGAAATAAGTAACTTACTTAAAAAAAAAGGTTTAAATTGCGACACATTCCCTTTAAAGGCGTTAGCTGGGTTGTGAATTTCTTCTGTAGAGGCTAGAAATTAAATAAATAAATGGAAAAAGGAGTACTTACCTATCCTTGCTGACGTTCCAGTGGCACTCCCAGTGGATGTTTATATGCAAGGAGCATGTGGCCGCTGCAGCCAATCAGAGGGCTTAGCGGTCACAAGTTGTGTTTTTGACACGTAGATCAGACTGCACTCTAAGCTAGTGAAAGTAAGGGGGTGCCAGAACCTCGTAGTAAACCCCCTTACCACGTGCACAATAACTAGTAGATAAGCATAAGTCAGCCCACTGTAATGCAGGTGATTTCAATAATTTTTAATATTTATCACATAATCCATATCGTGATTTACACCACTGTGTCAAAGGGTCATTAATGTAGTGACGTTTCAGGCATTAGCCCTTCAATGAATTAGCAGTCGGTGCAGCACAGTGGTGTGCAATATGTCATAAATACAATTCGTCACCACTGAGCCCCGCTGCAGTCAGTCAGAGGGCTCAGCGGGGCTCAGTGGTTACGAATCCTATTTGTCACCACTGAGCCCCGGTATTTAAGGTGTTAAATGGGCGGAATAAAAGTGATATATACAGCTCTGACTAAAAAATTTAAAAGTTATGATTCTCACAACATGGCGACAGAAAAAATACATTCTTTTTACAAAAGTAATTTTATTGTGCAAGATTTGTAAAGAAGTGTTATAAATTTGGCATCGCCGGAATCGTACTGACCCGCAGAGTTAATTTAACATGTAATTTATAACACATGGCAAACGCTGCATAAAAAAATCGAAAAACCTATGCCAGAATTTCTGTTTTTTGGTCACCTTGCCTCTCAAAAAATAGGATTAAAAGTGATCAAAAAGTCGCATGTACCCCAAAATGGTACCAATAATAACTACAGCTCGTCCCGCAAAAAAACAATCCTCATACCACTACGTCTATGAAAAAATGTAATTAGTTAAGGCTCCAATAAGACAGGAAATAAAACATTTGCAGTTGTACAGGCCTGAGGGGAACATTTCTTCTGTTTCAAGAGGCGATTTATCAAGGCCCTAAAATTAGGGAACCAGGAAGGGTGGGGCCAAAACATATCTGCTGGAAGCGAGGGTGCCCATATTATACCAGGATAACACTTTCCCAGTAAAATTCCCCAAACTGCAAAAGCGCGGAGCGTGGACCAAAAAGGGAATAAGTAAGGACCATTTTATAGTGCGACACTGGCCTGTGCAGGAAGGATTGCTTCACAGCATAACAAGCACCTATGGATTGTTATTATTATTTTTTAACCCATTATTATACCACTTGACTATGCCCCTGATGTACTCTGCCCAGCTTACATGTTCCCCCACATTATAAACTGAAATACCAGTAAAACTCCAAACAAAACTACTACCAAGCAAAATCCACGCTCCAAAAGCCAAATGGCGCTCCCTCCCATCTGAACCCTACAGTGTGCCGAAACAGAAGTTTACTTCCACTTTTAACAATTTTTGGGGTATGTGTCTCCAGTGGCACAAAATGGGCACAGCATATTTGCCAATGAAATTTCACATCTAGGGAAAAATTAAATTTTTACTTTGTTACTTTGCACCATACGCAGCGCAATCATTTATGGAAAAGACCTGTGGGGTGAATATGTTCACTACACCTCTTAATAAATGCCTTGAGGGGTGTACTTTCCAAAAAGGCGTCAATTCTCAGGGGTTTCTTTCATTATTTCACATTAGAGCCTCTGCAATTGTGAACCGATACTTTGTAAGTCGCCAAATTAGGCCTCAACTTCGCATGGTACTCTTTGACTCCTGATCCTAATCGAATGTCCAGGCAAAAGATTAGGGCCACATGTAGGGTGTTTCTAAAACCGCGAAACACAGCATAATAATTAAAGAGCTGTCTGGTGGCACAAGCTGGGCACCACATATTGGCATATCTATGGAAAAAATCCCATTTTCACTCTGTAAAACCTCGAGTGTACACGAATTTCTGCAAAATACCTGCAGGGTTAACATGCTCACTACACCCCTAGGTGAATACCTTGAGGGGTGTAGTTTCCAAAATAGGGTCACTCCTGGGCGGTTTCCACTGTTTTGGTCCCACAGGGCTTTGCAAATGCGACATAGCGACCAGAAAGCAATGCAGCAAAATCTGTACTCCAAAAGCCAAATGGCGCTCCTTCCCTTCTGAGTCCTACTGTGTGCCCAAACAGCAGTTTATGACCACATATCGGGTATTGCCGTACTCGGGAGAAATTGCTTTGCAAATGTTGTTAAGTTGTAAATATTGTTCTTTTTTTCCTTTATTTGTTGAGAAAATGAAATATTTTGAGCTAAAGCTACGTCTTATTGAAGAAAAAGGATTTTTTTTCATTTTCACTGCCCTATTCTAACAAAATCTATGAATCACCTATGTGGTCAAAATGCTCACCACACCACTAGATTAATTCTTCAAGGGGTGTAATTTCGTGAATGGAGTCACTTTAAGTCGTTTCCACTGTACTGGTACCTTAGGGGCTTTGCAAAAGTGACATGGTGTCAAGAAATCAATCCAGCAAAATCTGTACTCCAAAAGCCAAATGGCGCTCTTTCTCTTCTGATCCTTGCCGTGTGCCCAAACAGTAGTTTATGACCACATATGGAGTATTTCTGTACTCCAGAGAAGTTGCTTTACGAATGTTGGGGTTCTTTTTTTTCTTTATTTGTTGAGAAGATGAAAATTTTGAGCTAAAGCTACGTCTTACTGAAGAAAAAGGATTGTTTTTATTTTCACTGCCCAATTCTAATTAAATCTATGAAACACCTGTGGGGTCAAAATGCTCACTACACCCCTATATGAATTCCTCAAGGGGTGTAGTTTCCTAAATGGAGTAACTTTTTCGGCATTTTCTCTATTTTGATCCTTCAGGGGCTTTGCAAATACGACATGGCCTCCGTAAACCATTTCTGCTAAATTTGAGCTCCAAAAGCCAAATGACGCTCTTTCCCTTCTAAGCCCTGCAGTGTGCCCAAACAGCCGTTTATGACCACATGTGGGGTATTGTTTTACTCTGGAGAAATTGCTTTACAAATGTTGCAGGCTTTTTCTCCTTTAGTCCTTGTGGAAATGAGAAAATATTAGAAAAACCTACATTTTCTTTGAGAGAATGTCGATTTTAATTTTCACAGCCTACTTCCAATAATTTCTGCAATAAATTTGTGGGGTCAAAATGCTCACTATACCCCTAGATAATGTCCTTGAGGGGTGTAGTTTCCCAAATGGGTTCACTTTTGGGGATTTCCCCTGTTTTGGCACTGCAAGAGCCCTTCAAACCTGACATGGTGCCTAAAATATATTCTAATAAAAGGAGGCCCAAAATCCACTAGGTTCTCCTTTGCTTCTGAGGCCGATGCTTCAGTCCATAAGCACGCTAGGACCACATGTGGGATATTTCTAAAAACTACAGATTCTGGGCAATAAATATTGAGTTGCGTTTCTCTGGTAAAACTTTCAGTGTTACAAAAAAATGGATTCAAAATGAATTTCTGCAAAAACAAATGAAAATTGTAAAGTTCACCTCTACTTTGCTTTAATTCCTGTGAAACGTCTAAAGGGTTAAGAAACTTTCTAAATGCTGTTTTCAATACTTTGATGGGTGAAGTTTTTAAAATGAGGTGACTTATTGGGGGTTTCTAATAAATAAGGCTCTAAAAGCCACTTCACAACTGAACTGGTCCCTGAAAAAATAGCCTTTTGAAATTTTCTTGAAAATGTGAGAAATTGCTGCTAAAGTTCTAAGCCTTGTAACATCCTAGAAAAATAAAAGGATGTTCAAGAAACGATGCCAATCTAAAGTAGACAAATGGTGATGTTAATTGTTAAAAATTTTGTGTGGTATAACTGCCTGTCTTACAAGCAGATACATTTAAATTTAGAAAAATGCTAATGTTTGCAATTTTTTGCTAAATTTAGGTGTTTTTCACAATTAAATACTGAATGTATTGAGCAAATGTCACCAGTAACATAAAGTCCAATGTGTCACAAGAAAACAGTCTCAGAATTGCTTGGATAGGTAAAAGTATTCCGAAGTTGTTACCACATAAAGTGAAACATGTCAGATTTGAAAAATGTCAGATAGGTGAAAAGTGGCCAAAGTGGAAAGGGGTTAAATACGGACATCTAAACTGTATCTTTTGAAAGGCCAAGCTCATATTGTGCAGTGTGGCTTATGGATTGTGGTACTGTGTGAATGTGATTGTAAAAAATCTTGTCAACTAATATAAAACATTTAGCAATAATGTAAACAGAATGGATAGTTTAAAAGAGTTTAACCCGCGCTAAACCTAGCAATGTATTTGGAAAGACAGAAAGCATAGACGTTAGCCTAACATACTAGAACTATTTTGTAGAAATACCGTAGGTCTCTTGTCTTTTAATCCATTCCATTTCTTGCGAGCAAGTGAGCTGCGAGCCCTAGTGGGGGGTACTTTGTTTGTCAGGCCTCACATTGGAGACAGAACAATAAATGAAGGTTTCTGTTGTATAGAGTGGTATTCTAGCTAGGGATTTGTCTGATCTAAGCTCTGTGAAATAGCAGGGAAGGTAAAAATGTATGGCTCCTAGGATACATAAAAGGTTTTTTTTTTTATTATTTTTCTTTATTGGACTGTGATATTGTAAATAACCATTATAAAAATAATAGGAGAATATAATGGTGCCTATAGATGTTAGTCTTTTTTCCTTTTCACTTAGTGTATCTTTTGCTTTCTTCCCAAAACAGATCCAATCCTGCTCTTGTATTGTGTCTGGTATTCAGTTTCACTTAAGTGTACAGGTGTGTTACTGTTTTTGGATGAAAGCAGCCATGTTTTTCTAATTCTGAGCAACCTCTTAAGGCAGAAGATGCAGTTCATTGAACAGTGGCTGAACAATACTTCCGCTTCCTTACTCAATTGGTCAAGTAGGCAGTGCAGTTTGTGAGAATACCTACCTTTCATCGCACTTTCATCCAAACAGCACTGCTTATAGATTTAATAGGGATGTTGACTTGTGAAGAACAGACTGATTTCATACATATATTCAATAACCAATAGAAGTAGGGGGACTTAAAAATTTAAAGGGTATAAGCACCTCTAAATATCTTCTGTCATGTCATTGAAACATATCTAAAGATGGTATCGGGAAGGGTTCATAAGACCCCCACCAGTTGCCAGGATGAAAAGATCTATGTTGCTCTAGTGAGCCCCACTGCCTATCTGCTTCCCTATGGGATTTCCCCTCTAGAAGACTGACAGGGCACTATAGTCTCATTGATTTCCTTTGGGATCTCTGCATGCACGGAAGTTTATTGTTCCACGCGTTAGATGTAAACAGATGTCTTAACAATCAGAATGATGCTGCTCACTGCGGATCGCCAACTGGCAACTGGTTTGTGTACACAGAATATAAGTTATGCATGTAGTTCTACGGTATGATTACAAGTAAGGATGTTTCATCTATGTAACAGTACTGAAACAATAGATGTATTTATTTTGCTTATGTAGTGTGGAAAACAGACTATTTTTCTTTGTCTGCCTTCTGTGCCATATTAAATTAAACTCCTAGAGGAGTTCCGCAGAAATATAAATAGGTTGCAATGAATGAGCACATTAAAGGGGTTTTCCACTTTCGGAAAACTGATAACCTATCCACCGAATAGGTCATCAGTACTCGATCTGTGGGGGTCTGAAACACAGACGCCGTGCACCGTACATTCATGCCGGAAGCAGTTGGCTCCAGCCATGGAATAGCGGCCGAGCTGCAGTACTGTTCAAGTGAATAGGAGCAGACCTGCTGTTCTGCAGCACGGCCGCTATGCTATGTACAGAGCCAACTGCTTCTAGCTCCATACCTAGCATTATGTGCCATAACATCTGGTGCCCGCAGGCCACCGGAGCGGCTGATCGTTGCGGGGTCCGGGTGTCGGACCCACACCGATGATATACTGATGATCTATCCGGTAAATAGGTCATCAGTTGTCAGAAGGTGGAAAACCACTTTAAGGATATGCCGGCTTTGTCACTTTAAGTTTCTCAGTGGATTTCATACCTTGGCAATACCTTGGCAAAATGCACTGCTATTGCAAAACCGCAATGTTGTTGCTGCGCTTTTGTAAAAAAAAAAACGGCACGTGTGAACTCAACCTAAGTGCTCAGACTTTCTAATATACATTGTGACATATTTACTAATGTGATTACATCTATACCTTGTTGCAAAAAGCGCCAAAATGTGGCACATTTCTAGCGCATAATGTCTCATCCAGTTTTAGACCTATTTATGGAGCAAATGCGCCAAAAAGGCCAGGTGTTTCCGCCTCAATAGACACTTTTTATAAAAAAGGGGCATGGCTTAAAATGCGTAACAGTTCAGTACAAAACTGTCGCAAACTAAGCCAACTGAGAGGTGGTATAAGGAAGAGAAAATTGTCTAACATGACTAGCAAGATGTGCCAAATTAATCATGCCACGTGCGCAACTGTGCTAAATCAAATCTGGTGCATCTTATGACTACTTGGCTTAGTGTACACAGTCTAAAATCTTACACAGCTTACTAAATCTGCTCTATTATGTTAAAATTTTGCTGCTGAGAGTGGCCACATTAGACAAGCCGACTTCCATAGAACTCAATATGGGCAGGCTTGCCATTGCAGCGGATTGCACGTATGAGGCCGCAGCTTGAGTTTCTTACCCCTCTTGCCACCCACATTCCTGTAGCTGCTCTGAGTAGCAAAATTGTAACAAAATGTAAAAACCTCTATGGCATTTTAAAAGGATGCAAAATGCTGCCTTATTTAGCTTTGTTAACCTTTGCTCTTCCCGAATTTATTATCACTATTTACTATCACCTAGCACAATGGTTTATTACATATTGGAATATTCAGTCCATTTTATGCAGTAAGAAATCTTAAAGTAAGAAATAGCTCTTTTACTACAATGAATATGAGCCACAAAGGAGATCTAAGCAGCACTGAAAAGGCAAAACTGCTTATCAGAAGAATGCCACATTGTCAAATTTGCCTGTAGCAGACAACACAATGCCCATTTAATAAGAATCACAAGATGAAGAATTAGTTTATGTAGAATCTTAAGGGCTTATGCATATGGAAGTGCCAGGTGCACATACCGTGAAAGGCAACAAACAGAGTCCCTACGGGTCTGCTATATGCTGCTGTATGGTGCTTCTGTGAGCTGTCATTTACAATACGATAAAACAGGCCACAATCATTTTTTTTACACACTGACGGAATCCATAATAAAAAAATAGCATGTGTCTCTATGTAAAAATGTATATCACATGTACACACATATATACATGCAGTGGCATAACTACCGCTGTAGCAGCCGTAGCGGCTGCTACGGGGACCGCGGCCTGGGGGGCCCGTGCCTCCTGCCGACACGGCCCTCCCCATGCCCGATCGCACCACTACAGGGCCCGCGCCACCCGACCTCTAACCTCTATGGGCTGGACGGCACGGGTGGCGTTGCTAGCACTGGAGGGGGCTCTGGTCCTAGCGACAGCCACATTCACTTGTATCTGCGACCTCTGGATGTAGATACAAATTAATATTATAGGCTGCTGCTGCCTCTCTGGCGGGGCGGTGGCGCCACTGAAACCTGCCGCCGCCACCCTCTCTTGCAGTAATTGTACCTGTGTCTATAGCACGCAGATACAAATACATGCATTAGTGCTGAATGACTTGCCCCGCAAATCAGCGCCTTTCAACGATGACATCATCGCGCTGCTTCCATTGTTAAAAGACGCTGATTGACGGGGCCAGTCATTCTGCTCTGCCAATTACCGCCTTTCAACGACGCTAGCGGCGCGATGACGTCATCGCGCTGCTTGCATCGTTCAGCCCCAGCAGACCTGCTCAGAAGAGAGCAGGCCTTCATTGCCACCGGACGGCGCGGGAACGCGATCATGTGAGTATGTAAAGTTTTGGTTTTTTCTCTAATAAAACTGTGAGTGGCATTATCTACAGGGGGGTCTATATGTGGGGATGTGGAGCACTATATACAGAGGGAGCTATATGTAGGATACTATCTACAGGGGTGGGCTATATGTGGGACACTATATACAGGGGTGAGTTACCTGTGGGGCACTATCTACAGGGGGCTATATGTAGGGCACTGTCTGCAGAGGTGGTCTATATGTGGAGCACTATCTAAAGGGGGTGCTATATGTAGGGCAGCACAGTGGCTCAGTGGTCTACAGGGAGGCTATGGGGGCACTATCAACAGGAGGCACGGTGTGTGTGTGTGTGTGTGTGTGTGTGTGTGCGTGTGTGTGTGCATGTGGGACACAGTGTTTGGTACTATTATAATCAGGGACACAGTGTATTGTGCTATAAGAATTAGAGGTGGAATTGTTTTCAATCCTGTGCATATTTAATGGGAACCTGTCTGGTAGTTTTAACCCCTTGAACCGCCATCATGCGGTAATACATGACCTGACAACATTTGCAAATGTATGTTTTTTTTCAGATGCAGCAAAATCCATAAAACTTTTATAACGGCGCACACTATATAGTAATTACTCATTAAAGGATCATAAGGTGGTGACGCTATCCTGAAGAGTCACATAGTCCTGCCTCCAACCCACCTTTCCATGTTTGATAGACATCCCCTAGGCTGATACAACTTTCTCGGATGCACCATTGCTTTGTACTATTTGGGCTTGCATTGTGCAGCGAGGTGAACTCTGCCCGGCTTCATCGCTGCACCGCGCATGCCAGGGGAGTACAAGGCAACGGCGCATCCGCAAGAGTTTGAAGAGGCTGGTAGTGATATAGAACAGTCAGAATCGGCCCTGAGGCTGCAGGCCACTTTAGGCCTGCAGCCTATAAGGTGCTAGGAAGACTCCCTGTGCACTGCATCACGCTGGTCTGCGCATGTGTCCCAACCAGAGCTTGTGCAGTGCTCTGTCCGTCGCAAGAACGGGGCAAGATAAGTACAATATTTTCTTTTTTTTGGGGGGGGGGGGCTGTGTGGCACTATATACAAGGGGGGAAGCAGGGTGGCACTATATACAAGTGGGGAGCAGGGTGCCACTCTATACAAGGGGGGAGCAAGGTGGCACTATATACAAGGGGGAGCAGGGTGGCACTATATACAAGGGGGGCAGGGTGGCACTATACAAGGGGGCTGTGTGGCACTATACACAAAGGAGGCTGTGTGGCACTAAACAAGGGTGATGTGTGGCACTATACACAAGGGGGAGCGGTGTGGCACCATATACAAGGGGCTGTGTGCCACTACTAAGCGGGGTCTGTGTGGCACTACTAAGGGGGACCTTTGTGGTAATATCTACTAGGGGTGCTATATGGCACTATTTACAAGGGGAGGGCTGTGGCACTATCTACAGGGGGCTGTGTGTGGCACAATCTACAGGGGTCTGCGTGTGGCACTATTTACTAAGTGTGGCACTATATACAAGGAAGGGGGGCTGTGTAGCACTATATACAGGGGGAGCTGTATCGCGCTATATACAGAGTGGCTTTATGGTGATTTCTACAGGGAGGCTGTATGGCACTATCTACAAGGGGGAGGTGAGGGGCGCTATCTACAAGTGGGGTGTGACACTGTCTACAGGGGGGGCTGGATAGAACTGTCTACAGGGGGGCTGTATGGCATAATCTACAGGGGGTACTATCTATAAGGGGGGTTGTGTGTGGCAATTGGGGGGGCCCAGTCAAAAGTTTGCTATGGGGCCCAGTCTTTACTAGTTACACCCCTGTATACACATAAACCATATACACGCTACACACATATATACACATACACCAGCCCTGCTCAGAAGAGCTTACAATCTATGGTATGAGGAAATAGGCAAAATCTAAAATGTGCTTGATTTGTACAATGGTCCAGACATCTTTTATTAAAATTGTGTAGTGCACTAAAAAGCTGTATGAGCCAGTCACCAACCAGCATCTGTGTATGGCAGATGTGAAGTTGATTATGGAACAAGGAGTGTGGGGGTTACTGCTGAATGAAGGGATCAGGTTCTGATGACTAATGTAACAGTGGGGGAAAGGAAAGGATTTAGATTAGGGTATGTTATAGCCCTATCTCAAAAGATGTGTTTTTAGGGCACGCTTTAAACGGTGACTGTTGGGAATTAATCTAATTATCCAGGGTAGCATATTCCAGAGGACTGGTTCAGCGTCAGAGAATTCTTAGAGATGGGAGTGTCAGGTTCAGATAATAGAGGATGTTAAAGGACTTTTACACCTGCCGAAATTCAGCCGATGCAGCGAGCGCTGATCAACGAGACATCGTTAATCGGCGCTCGTTTGCTCCTGTCACGCGGAGCTATGAATGGGAACGAGCGGTTGTTCCTCCGATCGCTCGTCCCCATACATTATTATCATGTGTACACAGGGAGATGTGCTGACGACAACGATAATATTTGACTTTTTTGAAACTATACGACCAGCAGATGATCGAGCAATTATTGGCAATGTGTTCTATGAACGCTCGTCTGCCCAATAATCATCCTGTATAAAAACCCCCTTTAGAGTTTAGATCTTGCATTCAGACATTGGGATCAGTATGAGCCAAGCATAGAGGTTAGATAACCAAGCAAGAATGGCATACAGAAGACAGCTTATTTGTCTGAGAGTTCTAGTAAGTTAAAGAGGCTCTGTCACCAGATTATAAATTCCCAATATTGTACATAATGTGATCGGCGCTGTAATGTAGATTACAGCACTGTTTTTTATTTAGAAAAACGATTATTTTTGACGGAGTTATGACCTATATTAGCCTTATGCTAATGTGTTTCTCAATGGACAACTGGGCGTGTTTTACTTTTTGACAAAAAATTGAGAACCAGGAGTCACAACGCCACAGATCATAGAAAAAGGTATACATTTTATGTCATACAATATTATAGACACAAAACATATTAAAAACAAGGCGAGGTTCTAAAAAAGAGTCTATATGTGGATCACACAGAGAACAGTAGTACAACCAAAGGCATGATATTAATGCTGCACACTAAGAAGATATATGTAGCAGGCAGAAAAAAACAGACCACTTCATGAAATGTATTCAAATTCGCTAAGTGCCAAGTGGGTCTATTGTCTCTTATTTCAAAATATCACAATACATGAATTCAAGGTATCAGACAAATTTCAAAATATTCCACTTGGAAAGTGTGCTCTGCCCACAATACTGGACATAACTCAGGGGAAAATGCCCTGAAAACGACCGAAGATGTAATGCTATGCCCACCTGGTATCACCAGGGGGGCCAGTGTAACAGGTCTTACCCATGGAGCTGAAAGTGATTCGGTGGTCCATGCAGTGAGAGAACGCCCCGACGCGCATTTCGCTATTACAGCTTCTTCAGGGGGTATAAACTAAAATATATCTTGTCCTCTTTAAATAGTGTCTAGAGTCAACGATGTGTGTGTTCCGGTAAATACGCTCAACTGGTCTACGGCGCATGCGCGGGATTGTATCTAAGGCCACGAGACCTCCATCGACTGTTGTCACACCGCTTCTGCGCATGCGCGTCTCCGAGGACGCGTCTATATGGAGATAGCGCAGGCACATAGCCTGTGTATTGACGAGAGGAGACCAGAGCAGGCGCTCGATATCACTGCAGCATGCGCAACCCCAGAGAAAAGGATATAAATTTATCGGAAGTATGTTAATGTTTCTATAGATAGTTAACACTAATAGTCTAGAATCATTTCAAAGGCATGTCCCCTTGTTATGTGATAGAAAGGAGAAAAAAAGGACGTAAAAAACAAATACTGACAATAAAATCTAAGTGATGTACAAATATACATGGAAACAATATACTGTGATATAAATCAACCAAAGTTGAATAAGTTGCACATATTAGGACAAAGCAGGTAATAATAAAGCCCTGTAAGGGTAGTAATAAATCGCGAATAAAGTGAGCAAAACAACAAAAAGAAAAAGAATAAGAAATAATAAAAATCCATCAAATTTACTATAAAACAATGAGTTAGATACATGGAAACCATGTAAAGAAGACGCGAACTATGTGAAACATTAAGACATGCAGAAAACAATGGGACATAGACGACTTCAAAACCACAAAAATGGCCATACTTACTAAGTGGGTGGGTGAAAACCCGTTCCAAGCAGGACGCAGACAGGTCAAAAATGCTGCAGAAGGAGGGTGCATTAAATAGTGATAGCCACTCCCACTAGTCTTGAGTGGAGTGGTGAACTAAGTGTGCGATAAATGAGTGTCAGTGTTAGTGTAGTGCTAGGGTGTGAATGTATGGTAAAAAAGAAATGTTTATGTATGGAAGTGTCAGAACTGTGTGATAATGTAATAGAAAATAAATAAGTGTGATGAATAGGGGTCAGTGCTGCGAATAGTACATGGGGTGTCAGTACTATGTGTAATACGTGGAGGGATAATGTGCTAGTCGTTCAGACAACCGGACTCTGTCTACCTGCATGGGTTCTTCAGGTAGAGTAGTAGGGGAAGGCAATAGTGGTCTCTGGACGAGGGTGCTGGTGTGTGGACCCGGCTCTCCTGTCGAACCTCTTGAGTGTGCTCCCGGATTCTCATATCAACCCGGGTGGCTAACAGGATCAGGGCATCCAAGGTAGAAGGAAGGTCGCGGGCTACCAATTCGTCCTTGATGTGAGAGGACAGTCCCTGCCAGAAGGTCGCCACCAGTGCCTCATTGTTCCATGCCTGCTCGGCTGCCAGGGTACGGAAGGAGATAGCATACTCCCCTACTGTGGAACACTCTTGCTTGAGGGTCAACAGAGTAGCTACGGCAGAGGATGTTCCACCCGGCTCCTCGAACACGGCACAAAAGGACTGCAGGAACAAGGCTAGGTCCGAGGATACAGGTCCTTGTTGCTCCAAGATTGGGTTTACCCATGCGAGGGCCTTGCCAGCAAGAAGGGAGATGATCAATTCTATCTTGGCCTCCTCGGAGGGGAAGAGATGAGCCTGTAGCCTAAAACAAACCGTGCATTGATGAATAAATCCTCTACATGCTCTGGGACGACCGTCGTAGCGAGGAGGAAGAGACAGATGAACTGTGGATCCAGAACAAACAGGAGGAGCAACGGGCAGTGGCACAGCAACAGCCTCAGGAGGAAGAACCGGAGGGGGAACAGTGAGTAGATCCAGACGGACCAAAATAGAATTCACAGCCTCAAGGAGTTGATCCTGACGTGTGCGTAGGTCATGCATCTCCGTCTGTATCTTCTGGACTGTGGTCTTGGGCTGGCCACCGGGTTCCATGGTCTGAGCGTACTGTCACGATCACATGGTATGTGGACCCACTAGGCCGCAACGCCGTAGTAGAGGGGCAGCTGAACAGGTCACAGTCTATACGAAAGTCTATAGTAGTTAGTAACACTTGGGTACCTGAACTAGACCAGACAGTGGCTGTGGCTTCAGCACGGATGGAGGTTGGTTCAGCAGGTAGTGCCAGACGTGGCGGGCAGTATCCGATGTGGCAGAAGACACTGGACGAGGCAGAAGACACTGGACGTGGCAGAAGACACTGGATGTGGCAGATGACATTGGACGTGGCAGAAGACACTGGACGTGGCAATGACAGCAGGTGCAGTAGACACGACTCCGACACTAGTAGGCACAGGAACAAGAACAGTACGGAATACAGGAACAGGTAACAGGGCACGGGTAACAACTGGAACGGCAAACACTAAGGGACCATTTGCAAGACAGACTTGGGATAACTAACAACGCTCAGGCAAGGATCAGAAGGGCTGGGGCCTTCTTATAGACCAGGAAATCATGTGGTTGATGATGATGATTGTTTTACAGGTGCAAGGCGGAAGTGAGCACACACACATACACACACACACACACACACACACACACACACACATATACATATACACTGCGCACACACACACTTATTTAGACATATGATACACACACATATACACAAATACTCTATAGACACACCAGTGCTCATTAATTTCAATACACCACCCAAATCCTAAAAAAAAATTGTATTCACAAAAGAAGCTAGTTTGTGAGGTATATGGATTTACTGTGTTTAGGCAAATAAACATGTTTTGAATTCATGAACATTGTTAACAAATAAATTGAGCCTTAATTTCCCTAATTTTTTCTCTCATCAAAGAATCCACCATTAGCAGTAATCACAGCAGTGCAAACAAGGGGTGTTCTGTCAGTCAACTTGTCTGAAGCTTCAGCTCCGATTGCAGCCCACTACTCTTGTAGCAACTTCCAAAGATGATTTTGGCCTGTAACTTGCGCATCTTGAACACACCTGTTCAGATGATCCCTAAGGAGTTCAATTGGATTACAATCAAGACTCAGGGGTGACCAAACCATGTCCTTCAGCACCTGTTGTTGTTCTTTTGACTGAATATACTTTTTGCACAGACTGGAGGTATGTTTTGGTTCATTATCTTGCTGTAGCGTGAAACCACAACCAATAAGACGGGTGCCGAAAGGGAGGCATGGCACACCAAGACGTTGTGGTAGCCCTTGGAATCCATAATTGCTTACATTTTTAGTTAGTCACTAACTGCACCACCTCTGAAACATTCCCAGACCATACTGGAACCTCATCCATGTTTGACTGCCGGCTGAATGTGTAGAAGCATGTGCTCACCTGTCCCAAACTTTTTTTGACGTGGACCCAGCTGACTAGTGGTCCAGCTCCTGTGCTTTTTAGCCCACAAAAGCCTCTTATTATTATTTATGGGTCTAACACATCCCTTCAAGCCACTGGATACAAGGTGGCATTTGACAGTCGCAATTGACATTAATTTCTTCCTCGCTTCCAATCAGAGCAGCACGGGTCTGACGAGCTGTTTTTAATCTGTCCCATTTGGAACACACTCTGGTAAATAAAATCCTCCTGTTTTGTGGTCGCTCAAGGTTGTCCAGGTCGTAGTACACGCTTGTTTCTAGTCTATTTCTTGAGGGTACACTGCATGCCAAGAAGAGAAATCTTCTCCAGGCGAGCAATTTCCCACAATTCTCAAAGCGTTTTTTTTTTTTTTTGAGGAAAAGAGGAATTAGATATATTGCATAGTAATAATAACTTTAGTTTGATTTGACCATCATGGCTTATTCTCTTTTAATTATTACATGTCATGGTGATACATCACAATTTACACTCTACATCATGCATTATAGAGGATGTTCTGTAGTGGACCACTACATGGACACACGTCACGTCCCCCATCAGACTGACTCCAGATGCCTTAACTCCTAAGTCATCACCCCTATAACCTCAGTTTTATTGCCCCGGCTTATCTTAATGATGTATCACCTCATGTACTAATTGTCTTTGTGTAACATCTAAATGTTGTGCTTTTTTCTAAGTCATTCATTTGTAAACTGCCTGAAGAAGGGGCCTCTGTGCTCTGAAAGCTTGCATATAGAACTTTTATGGTTAGCCAATAAAGGTATCATACCTATTATACTTTTGTCTTTTTTGACACAAAAGTATTTAACATTTCATATTGTCTCTGGCTAACACGGTACTACACTATTTTTTACTGTACTCTAGTGTGTATGTAATTGTCTAGTTAATTTGCCAGCTTAAACCTTTGTGCAGAATATCATGAACTCTGACCATAGAATAGTGGTGCTGATTTACTACTTTTCACATACTGTACAGAGAAACAGACCCACCAAGCCATTTACCAGTCCGTAAGTGTGAAAGGGGCAACATGTTTGTTCTTGTACTATAGAAAGGAAAAAGATCTGGCACAGCTCTGATGTCAGCATAACCATCACCTCTCTCACAGATGATGTAGATTTTACTTGCACAGAGGGATGAATCTCCTCTTGCCAGTTCCTACGTGACATTGAGATAGATGAAGCCATTTGTTGGCATTATTAGTGCCAGCTGTGTGCTTGGCTGCAGCTACTGTAGATCTCACATCACATGCATAATCTTCACTTTCAGAGGGATCACAAGTATTCGAACCATATGGTAAATCATTTTATTAAGTCAAAAAGGCACTTGAAACAAGTTCAATAGAAAAGTCCTTCAGAAATGCCTTTTTCTGTGATACCACATTTTATGTATATAAAAAAATACAAATTGATTATTTTACACCAGATAAAAAAATTTAATATAAAACTATTCATATAATATGCCAAATAATACGCCATGTAACAAATTAGTGATTTTTATTAGGCGTAAATATAGACAAGAAGATGAAAGATGCAAGATGCAAGAATGTCTTTACTGAAATGAGATATATATAATCTCCAGCAAGCCATGTTCAGGGCATGGCGAGGGGAATAATCGACCAATAATTACTACCCCCTCTTCACCTACTTGTATAGAAGGTAAAACAAGCCACCAAGACCTGACATTAAAATATGAGGCCTTTTAAATAATTTATTACAAATATGTATTTTCTATTAACTATATAATGGGCAAACATTTGCCAAAAGTGGAGCTTTTAGATCAGGGGCCTCAAACACGTGGGCCGCGGGCTGCATGGGCCCCTATACTGTCATCTGCGGCCCGCAAGTGGACCGTAGCTTCCTTGGGAGAGGAGAGAGCTGGCCGAAGAAGGAATGTGCCGGCGCTGCTTCATGAGGTCATGAAGGAGTGCAGTCCGTTGGTGGTAGGTAAGCAATGGCCACACAGCCCCCTGTAGATAATGCAACCCCCCTGTAGATACAGTTAAACCCAATACTGAAGCAAGGAACCATCAGTTCCCTGCTTCAGTATTAGTTCAGAGCAGAGGAGCAGAGGGAGCCGAGGACTCCCTGGGCACAGCATTACTTTAAGCGCTGTGCCCGGGGAAGTCCTTGATGTCACTGTCCATATATGGACAGTGACGTCAGTGGCTACTCCTCGAGCAGAATTCCCGTTGCCGACGCTCTGGCAGAGGACTCCGCTCCAGGAGTAGCGCCTGATGTCACTGTCCATATATGGACAGTGACATCAGGGGTTCCCTCTAAGAGCAGAATCCCTGGCCTTTGCTCTGTATCTATCTATCTATCTATCTATCTATCTATCTATCTATCTATCTATCTATCTATCTATCTATCTATCTATCTATCTATCTATCATCTATCTATCTATCTATCTATCTATCTATCTATCTATCTATCTATCTATCTATCTATCTATCTATCTATCTATCTATCTATCTATCTATCTATCTATCTATCTATCTATCTATCTATCATCTATCAATCTACGGGGCTAGGGGTTGTAGCACTATCTACAGGGGGAATGGCGCTATCTTGAAGGGGATGTTGCACTATTTACAGAGGGCACTGTGGCAGTATCTACAGTGGGCACTTTGGTAGTATCTACAGAGGGCAGTTTGGCAATATCTACAGAGGGCAATGTGGCAGTATCTACAGAGAGCAGTGTGGCAGTATCTACAGAGGGCACTGTGGCCGTATCTACAGAGGGCACTGTGGCAGTATCTACTGAGGACAGGGTGGCAGTATCTACAGAGGGCACTGTGGCATTATCTACAGAGGGCACTGTGGCATTAGCTACAGAGGGCACTGTGGTATTATCTATAGGGGGCACTGTGTCCATATCTACAGAGGGCATTGTGGCATAATCTAGGAGGGGTGTGGCATTATCTACGGCATTGTGGCAATATCTACAGAGGGCACTGTAGCAATATCTACAGAGGGTACTGGGTTAATATCCACAGATGGCACTGTGACATTATCTACAGAGGGCATTGTGGCACTATCTAAGAAGGCGCTGCCCAATCTTGACTGCCAGACTGCATTTAGAGGCACTTAAACTGGAAAACTGGATTGTTAAAATAAGCATGTCGAGTGAACTCGCAAATTTCTGGTAAGTTTAAATCTAACGGTATTGCTATAGTAATGTAGTATTGTTATAGTAGTTCAAATAACTAATTGATATCAATATATCAATAATTTTGTATTGTATCAAATTTGAAAGTAACGCGGCCCGTCAACTTCAAATGTTTTCTATGTGTGGCCCATTTACCCGGCCGAGTTTGAGACCCCTGATGTAGATGGTGGTTCTTAAATAATTTTTTACCTTTAAAATATTTCATGACCTGAGACTCATTACTTGAGACTCAGAAACATAGAATTTTGTGCGACTTTATTTGTTTTTAAAGGTACAGTAAAAGTTACAACCAAGCAGGAAGCATAATGTGTACATGCATGGATACAAAAGCATAATGGATCTGAATAGTTGACCTGTGTCGTCAAATGCAATAAACAGAGTAAGATGGTGGAATTATATCATACTGTCAGAGATTATTGACCAACACGTATACTGTATGTGGGTTAGGCCAAGAACACCCTGTGACTGACCCAAGAGGACCATATAGAAATAAAGAGGCAAGAGGACCTGGAAGTTTAGTGTGCATATGCTTCTACCATGTAAATTTAGCCTATTTTATCAGTCCAATGACTAATTGAGCATTATTAGATTTCCAGTGAAATTCAATCAGAGTCTTGGTGGCTGCCAATAATGCCTTGTTTAAATCAAGTCTTTATGTTAATCACATTTTTTTTTAGGAATTTTGGTGATTTTTTTTTGTAATTTTCGATGCCAGTACATGCACTCCTCAACAATAAATTTGCAACACCAAAACAGAAACGTTTTGGAATTATGGAAATCACAGGATCGATAGACATGTTAATGATATACAAATGATACATAAACTGGAAACAAAATATTAAAAACATCATGATTGTATGAGCACCACTCACAGAAATACACACACTTACACGGCTTGGCATGCTATCAATAAGGTTATTAATGGTTGTATGAGGAATGTTATTGTAGCGTCCACGGCTGTGGACCATCGGGATTACTCACTCCCCGATGGTCGCAGCCATGGATCTGTGAGCGCTGACCGCATCTTCTCCCCAGGAGACGCCAGCGCTCACTTCCATTCCATTCTGCTGTGTTCCGTAAGGTGCTTGTGCCCGACCTTAAAAGGCCAGTGCGTGCACATGTAAATAATCATAAAATAACGCATAATCACCGTGGACTACAAAAAGTGCTTTGCCCTTTCACTCATTTCCTGAGCGTTGTTGTGTTTACCCGTGTTAGTCTTGCAAACGGTCCCTTAGTGTTATCCTGTTCCCAGTGTTCCCGTACCTGCTACCTGTATCCTGTATCCTGTGCTACCATTGTTCCTGTGCCTAAGAAAGTTGGAGTTGTGTTGTGCCATCGGTCACGCCTGCTGTGTTACACCACGCCTGGTGTCTGTTGCCAGGGTCCTATCTGAGCCTAGCTGTTACTACTGTCTGAACAGCTACAGGTACCCTTGTGCTTGGACTATATAGACATTGACTTGGTACATTGTTCGGCCAGCTGCTATCCCGCTATGGTGGTATGGCCCAGTGGGTCCACATACCCACAGATCGTGACAGTTATGCCACGCTGAATGCACTTGGGCATGCAAATCATCAAGATTGGCTGCTGGCAGCTCCCTTTTTGGAATTGCCAACCAATGACGTCCTAGATGTGCAATGTGAGACAAGTTTGGAGATGCTGCAGGCCATGGTAGCACATTTAGGCCACGTAGGCTGCTCACAGTAGCATGAGCAACAAGCGGCCCGGCGTTGTCCTGTTTAAAAACAGCTTCAGGGATGACTACTGGAACAAGATATGAACAAATGCATTTCTTACCTTCTTACAAAATACTAACTTTAATGCTTGAGGAATCGTGTACCTTTGTTCTGTAACTTTGTTTGACTTGTTTAGTTATTTCTTTCTTTAGTGCTGTACTGCTTTTATTAATATACACTACCGTTCAAAAGTTTGGGGTCACCCAGACAATTTTGTGTTTTCCATGAAAACTCACACTTATATTTATCAAATGAGTTGCAAAATGACTGGAAAATATAGTCAAGACATTGACAAGGTTAGAAATAATGATTTTTATTTGAAATAATAATTTTCTCCTTCAAACTTTGCTTTCGTCAAAGAATGCTCCATTTGCAGCAATTACAGCATTGCAGACCTTTGGTATTCTAGCTGTTAATTTGCTTAGGTAATCGGGAGAAATTTCACCCCATGCTTCCAGAAGGCCCTCCTCCCACAAGTTGGATTGGCTTGATGGGCACTTCTCGCGTACCATACGGACAAGCTGCTCCCACAACAGCTCTATGGGGTTGAGATCTGGTGACTGCGCTGGCCAATCCATTACAGATAGAATACCAGCTGCCTGCTTCTTCCCTAAATAGTTCTTGCATAATTTGGAGGTGCGCTTTGGGTCATTGTCCTGTTGTAGGATGAAATTGGCTCCAATCAAGCGCTGTCCACAGGGTACGGCATGGCGTTGCAAAATGGAGTGATAGCCTTCCTTATTCAAAATCCCTTTTACCTTGTACAAATCTCCCACTTTACCAGCACCAAAGCAACCCCAGACCATCACATTACCTCCACCATGCTTGACGGATGGCATCAGGCACTCTTCCAGCATCTTTTTAGTTGTTCTGCGTCTCACATATGTTCTTCTGTGTGGTCCAAACACCTCAAACTTTGATTCGTCTGTCCATAACACTTTTTTCCAATCTTCCTCTGTCCAATGTCTGTGTGCTTTTGCCCATATTAATCTTTTCCTTTTATTAGCCAGTCTCAGATATGGCTTTTTCTTTGCCACTCTGCCCTGAAGGCCAGCATTCTGGAGTCGCCTCTTCACTGTAGACGTTGACACTGGAGTTTTGCGGGTACTATTTAATGAAGCTGCCAGTTGAGGACCTGTGAGGCGTCTATTTCTCAAACTAGAGACTCTAATGTACTTGTCTTGTTGCTCAGTTGTGCAGCGGGGCCTCCCACTTCTCTTTCTACTCTGGTTAGAGCCTGTGTGTGCTGTCCTCTGAAGGGAGTAGTACACACCGTTGTAGGAAATCTTCAGTTTCTTGGCAATTTCTCGCATGGAATAGCCTTCATTTCTAAGAACAAGAATAGACTGTCGAGTTTCACATGAAAGCTCTCTTTTTCTAGCCATTTTGAGAGTTTAATCAAACCCACAAATGTAATGCTCCAGATTCTCAACTAGCTCAAAGGAAGGTCAGTTTTATAGCTCCACTAAACAGCAAAACTGTTTACAGCGGTGCTAACATAATTGCACAAGGGTTTTCAAGTGTTTTCTAATCATCCATTAGCCTTCTAACACAGTTAGCAAACACAATGTACCATTAGAACACTGGAGTGATGGTTGCTGGAAATGGGCCTCTATACACCTATGTAGATATTGCATTAAAAACCAGATGTTTGCAGCTAGAATAGTCATTTAGCACATTAACAATGTATAGAGTGTATTTCTGATTAATTTAATGATATCTTCATTGAAAAAACTGTGCTTTCAAAAATAAGGAAATTTCTAAGTGACCCTAAACTTTTGAACGGTAGTGTATCTGTACACTATGTCCAATGCACATACTTTTTGTAACGCTATTTAGCTGTTATATATGTGTATTTGCTATTGAATGCTATTGGGATATTTTTCATATTTTCATATCTTTTATATTTGATAGATTGAATCATATTTTTTCATAGCATCTATGTAATTGCATTGTCTTAAAATTGTTAAACTTCAATACAAAAGTATTGACACTAAAAACAGATTCGGAGACACTTTGGAGAAATGGCCGTACCACTAGTTACACGAACAAATCAATGTAACGCCGATTTGTTAGTGTACCTGAAATTAAGACTAGATGGGTCTGGGTACCGTATATTATGCCACACCACACCATAATCCTGGGAGAAGGACAATTGTGAAGTTCCATTGTGAAGGCCTCTGCATGGCATTGCCATCGTGGTCTCCAGACCAATCTCCGGCTATCATTGCGTCTGAGGCAATAACGGGACTAATTTCTGAAGAGAATAGACCTCCATTCCAGCCTCAACTGCCATCTTGCTGAGAACGATAGCCTTTGAGAGCCGTGGCGTGTGGTCAATGTAATACCTGTAGATGCTTTCTGATTGTTTGTGTCGACACTGGTTGCCACCCTTGGCTTGGGATGTGACGTTTAACTTCACTTGCAGTACAGAATGAATCCCTATGCGCCATTCTTCCAATCAAAATGATCTGTCCGTGAAGAGGTTCGCCTCCGCACACTTTTTGCTGTCATTCCAGTACGTTGTTGTTCTTCCAGCCTCAGGGAAAAGCAGCATTGAACTAGGCACGTAGCGATCTGCCAGAGTGATAAAGCAAGATCTCTTAGTTCAAGAATTCTGTTCCTTTGAGTTTGTGACAAGTGGTAATAACTGGCAAGTCGAAGAACAGGAGGCATCACACAGTCATCCCAAACCGTTCCACTCCTATCTCTTCCTGCACAATGACCTGTTCATAGGTCACAGAGCATGCCTAGACAACGCTCAGATAGAAGTTAATGGGTCCCCTTCTGTTCACAGGTTCCTATACTCCATGTGGCGGCTGTAAAAGCTGTTAACAGCAGATCAGGCAATATGGCTGTCCCCATAATCTTGTACAGAAAATAGAATAAATAAATGAGCAATCAAAAAATAAAAACGTTATGTGTGGACAAGCCCTTATTGTTTTTTGAATTGCATGTGACTGTTTTGGAAATCAAATGCCTCTTTTGACTAAGTATATGACTATTTCAATCCCCTGTGAGTTTATACAGTTTCTAACCTGCTCCTCGTTTAAGACTTTTTTCATGTGGTTTTATCCCACCCAGTAATATATGATGGATGTGATTTCTGTGACTACAGAATGCTGCTGCCATCACTAGCTTTCATGAATCAGCACAGCTTGATTCCTGTACTGCTTTCTACTTATACAGCCCGTGAGGGTTCTCTGCTCTCTTGTCATGACAGACACTGATGCTGAAGAGTGTGTGATCCCCCCCATCGAGCCCAATGCAAAGTATCCATGGGTTCTCTCCTTTCTCTATACAGATACACAACTGTATTATAGGCTTTCTATCCACCTAAGCTTTTCCAATGGCGGATTATCATAGAGTGTTTTGGGCAGCCACCCGGGCCCGAGGCTCCCGGCGGGCCCATGGCCGCCCAAAGTACATTGTACTTTTGTCACGTTTTGGCCGTGATTTTGACATGACCTTATCTCTAAAGTTCTTACTACTGCTTAGAGACCTGCTGGTCACACGACTGTAGGACCTTGAGCAGCAGCAGCAAAATCCCACAGAGAAGACTGAGGAGAGCTGCTATGTAAGTATAAGGGGATTGAATTGTTTAAGGGGTCTGTATTTAGGGTAACTGTATTTAGAGGGTCTGGTGTGGGGGTCTGTATTTAGGGGGCCTGGTTTGGGGATTGTATTTAGGAGGTTTGGTGTCTGTATTAGTTTAAGGGGTCTGTATTTAGGGAGTCTGGTCTGGGGTCTGTATCAGTTTAAGGGGTTTAGGGTCTGTATATTTAGGGGTCTGTGTTAGTTTAAGGGGTCTTGGGTCGGTATTTAGGGGGTCTGTATTAGTTTTAGGTCTGGGCTCCGTCTTTAGGGTGTCTGGTGTGGGGTCTGTATTATTTTATAGGGTCTATTTTGGGGCCCTGTTCTAGTGTCTGTATTAGTTTAGGGGTCTTTATTTAGGGGTCTGTATTTAGGGGTTCTGTCTGGTTTGGGGTCTGTATTAGTTTATAGGGTCTATTTATGGGGCCTGTTCTAGGGTCTGTATTAGTTTAGGGGTCTTTATTTAGGGGTCTGGTCTGGGGTCTGTATTAGAATAGGGGTCTGGTCTTGGGTCTGTATTATTTAAGGGAGTCAGGTCTTTTGGTCACTATTAGTGTAGGGGTCAGGTCTGGGGTCTGTATTTAGGGGGTCTGTATTAGTTTGAGGTCTAGGGTCTGTATTTAGGGGTCTGGTCTGGGGTCTGTAGTTAAGGGGTCTGGTCTGGGGTCTGTATTAGTTTATGGGGTCTGTATTTAGGGGTCTGTATTAGATTAGGGGTTTTTCTGGTGTCTGTATTAAGGGAGCCAGGTCTGGGGTCATTATTAGTGTAGGGGGTTGGGTCTGGGGGTCTGTATTTAGGGGTCCGGTCTGAGGTCTGTATTTATTCAGGGTGCTTGTTCTTGGGTCTGTATTTGTTTAGGGGTGTCTGGTCTGGGGTCTGCAATAGTTTAGAAGGTCTGGGGTCTGTATGTATTCTATGATCTTGTCTAGGGTCCAAATGTATTAGTCTGAGTAAAAGGTACAACCCCTTTAATGTATGGTCCTGGGCCTTGGTGTCTAAATTTGTGTGTTTCAATAGAGACTGGAAATGGCTGCAGAAGTGATGGACAAAGATATCTCATCAGGAGAAGTCGCCATAACGGCCTGCGTCAGATGAAGAAGAAAAGAAAACGGCTCCCATCAGAGAAGACTTGTGAGTCACTGGATCTATAGGGGATCTGTCACCTCTCCTCACATGTCTTTTGCTCGTAATCCTTGTATTCTACATATCTCTGTGTACCCAGAACTAATAGACAAATGCATGTTACCATTCCCATTGTCAAGAGGAAGTGTCCCTACACAGTGTTATATTGTCAGCGATGGTTGGAGACTGTGAGTATCTAGGGACACAGCCGTTTGACAAGGGGAATCGTAACAACCATTTGTCAATGTTCACACAAAAAGGTGGTATTCACTATAGACACGTCAGAGCGGATGTGGGGAAGGGGGGGGCCCAAGTTTGTGGGACAGCCCAGGGCCTATTGTCTACTTAATCCGCCACTGAGCTTTTCTCCTTATCCACTCCTTGATACAGGTCAGACTGTGATTTGCCCCCCTGAACACTTGAATGTTTTCCTTCCTCTCCACACTCTGTTCTGCCACGTGCAAGAGAGCAGGTGACAACAACCCTTGACAGGAGCAATGTTATTGGATTTATGTCAGAATTTGCAGAAGAACCAGCTAGTTAAAAAAGTTACATAGACTCTACAGCAGCAAAATTGTAGGAAATTTTTAATAAAGACTATTTAAAAAGTTGCTTAATTTTGCATATAGGGAACAAATAAACAATTGAAAAAATTCAGTGCGTGTCCATAGTTATTAAATGTGCTTACTGATACGAATTACCTAATTTCTGATTGAGCCACAGTATTTATGTCATTTTAGGATTGGCTAATTATATTCCCCATTTTACAGTATTTTTATTCTTGGTTTATTTGCAAAATAAATAAATGAATGAGTAATAGAACTGAAATGATGAAAAAGTATTGTGAAGGCAGGAATCTATGAGGATCTTCTGATGACCCCTTGTTACTTTAGGTGTTTACTATAATATTTACATTGTATTATCCTGTTTTACTTGCATTAGTGACTGCTGTTGGTTTCTTAGGCCTTATTCACACGACAGTGATAAACAGCCGAGTGATGGCCGTTCTTTTAACGGCCGTCACACGGCCGTTTTTAGAACAATGATGTTCTATGGGTGTATTCACATGGCCGGTTTGTGTGACGCTATCTACAGGGGCTGTGTGTGTGACGCTATCTACAGGGGCTGTGTGTGTGACGCTATCTTCAGGAGCTCTGTGTGCGATGCTATCTACAGGGGCTGTGTGTGTGACGCTATCTTCAGGGGCTGTGTGTGTGATGCTATCTACAGGGGCTGTGTGTGTAGCGCTATTTACAGGGGTTGTGTGTGTGACGCTGTCTACAGGGGGCTGTGTGTGGTGCTATCTACAGGGGGATGTGTGTGACGCTATCTACAGGGGCTGTGTGTGCGATGGTATCTACAGGGGCTGTGTGTGTGGCACTATCTACAGGGGGCTGTGTGTGGTGCTATCTACAGGGGGATGCGTGTGATGCTTTCTACAAGGGCTATGTGTGTGACGCTATCTACATGGGCTGTGTGTGTGACACTATCGAGAAGGGGATGTGTGTGGCTATCTACAGGGGCTGTGTTTGAAACGCTATCTACAGGGGCTGTGTGTGACGCTATCTACAGGGGCTGTGTGTGATGCTATCTACAGGGGCTGTGTGTGTGATGCTATCTACAGGGGGATGTGTGTGACACTATCTACAGGGGCTGTGTGTGTGACGCTATCTACAGGGGGATGTGTGTGACGCTATTTACAGGAGCTGTATGTGTGACGCTATCTACAGGAGTGGTGTGTGTGACGCTATCTACAGGGGCTGTGTGTGACGCTATCTACAGGGGGATGTGTGTGACGCTATCTACAGGGGCTGTGTGTGTGACGCTATCCACAGGGGCTGTGTGTGGGACGCTATCTACAGGGTGTGTGTGTGATGCTCTCTACAGGAGCTGTGTGTGTGACGCTATCCACAGGGGCTGTGTGTGTGACGCTATCTACAGGGGGATGTGTGTGTGACGCTATCTACAGGGGCTGTGTGTGTGTGAAACTATCTATAGGGGGATGTGTGTGACGCTATCTACAGGGGCTGTGTGTGTGACGCTAACTACAGGGGCTGTGTGTGTGACGCTATCTACAGGGGGATGTGTGTGACGCTATCTACAGGGGCTGTGTGTGTGATGCTATCTACAGGGGGATGTGTGTGACACTATCTACAGGGGCTGTGTGTGTGATGCTATCTACAGGGGCTGTGTGTGTGACGCTATCTACAGGGGGATGTGTGTGACGGTATTTACAAGAGCTGTGTGTGTGACGCTATCTACAGGGGCTGTGTGAGTGATGCTATCTACAGGGGGTGTGTGTGACGCTATCTACAGGAACTGTGTGTGTGACGATATCTACAGGGGCGGTGTGTGTGTGTGTGACTCTATCTACAGGGGGATGTGTGTGACACTATCTACAGGAGCGGCGTGTGTGACGCTATCTACAGGGGCTGTGTGTGACGCTACCTACAGGGGGATGTGTGTGACACTATCTACAGGGGCTGTGTGTGTGACGCTATCTACAGGGGCTGTGTGTGTGACGCTATCTACAGGGGCTGTGTGTGTGACTCTATCTACAGGGGAATGTGTGTGACGCTATTTACAGGAGCTGTGTGTGTGACGCTATCTACAGGGGCTGTGTGTGTGATGCTATCTACAGGGGGTGTGTGTGACGCTATCTACAGGAGCTGTGTGTGTGACGCTGTCTACAGGGGCGGTGTGTGTGTGTCTCTATCTACAGGAGGATGTGCGTGGCGCTATCTACAGGGGCTGTGTGTGTTACGCTATCCACAGGGGCTGTGTGTGTGACGCTATCTACAGGGGGATGTGTGTGACGCTATCTACAGGGGCTGTGTGTGTGAAACTATCTATAGGGGGATGTGTGTGACGCTATCTACAGAGGCTGTGTATGTGACGCTATCTACAGGGGCTGTGTGTGTGACGCTATCTACAGGGGAATGTGTGTGACGCTATCTACAGGGGTTGTGTGTGACGCTATCGACAGGGGCTGTGTGTGTAACGCTATCTAGAGGGGGATGTGCATGGCGCTATCTACAGGGGCTGTGTGTGTGACGCTTTCTAAAGAGGTTGTGTGTGTGATGCTATCTACAGGGGCTGTGTGTGTGATGCTATCCACAGGGGCTGTGTGTGTGACGCTTACTACAGGGGCTGTGGGAGCGACGTGATCTACAGGGGCTGTGTGTGTGACGCTATCTACAGGGGGATGTGGGTGACGCTATCTACAGGGGCCTTTGTGTGTGACGCTATCTACAAGGGCTGTGTGTGTGACGCTATCCACAGGGGCTGTATTTGTGATGCTATCTACAGGGGCTGTGTGTGCGACGCTATTTACAGGGGCTATGTGTGTGACGCTATCTACAGGGGGATTTGTATGACGCTATCTACAGAGGCTGTGTGTGTGAGGCTATCTACAGGGGCTGTGTGTGTGACGCTATCTACAGGAGCTGTGTGTGTGACGCTATCTACAGGAGCTGTGTGTGTGACGCTATCTACAGGGGCTGTGTGTGTGATGCTATCTACAGGGGCTGTGTGTGTGACGCTATCTACAGGGGGCTGTGTGGCACTATCTACAGGGGCCTTTGTGCATGTTGTGCTTTACTTTACAGTGTTTGACACAATTATATTCAGGGGCGCAGTGTATGGTGTTATTATATTTAGAGGCACACGGTGTGGCACCATGATAATTTTATCTTCGTTTATAGGTGTAGAAATCTTGGAAAAGTGAGGAACAGAAGACATCTAAGTGGCAAATTCTGCAGAAATGGGTCATGGCCGGGAGAAGTCGTCATGAAGTCTGGACCGGATGGAGCAGAGAAGAGGAAAAAAGTTACCAGAATCTGAGAAGTCGTCACCTGTGAGTCACTAGATTTATAGAGAATCTGTCACCTCTCCTGACATGTTTATTATAGGAAATCCTTGTGTTTCACAAAAAGTATTTGTGCAGTCCAGGACTGATAGACAAATGCGTGTTACCATTCCCCTTGTCAGGAGGATGTGTCCCTGCACAGTGTGATACTGTCAGCGATGGTTGGAGACTGTCAGTATGTAGGGACACAGCCCTTTGACAAGGGGAATCGTAACACTTATTTGTTAATGCTTGCACAAAAAGGTAGTGTTAACAATAGTTACGGCGCGGTGGGGGAGAGGGGTGGCCCAAGTTTGGGTAACAGCCCAGGGCCTATAGTCTACTTAATCCGCCACTGAGGAGCATCTGCTTCCGGCCCCAACTATTGCATCCCGTTCAAAACATCCGACACCCAGGGGCAGCCAGAGCAGCTGATCAGTGCGAGGTCAGGGTGTTGGACCCCCACCGATCATATACTGATGACCTATCAAAGGATAGGTCATCAGTTGTCCAGTCGTGGACAAGCCCTTTAGAGAAGATTTGTGTGTGATGTGATGAAGATTGGGTTATCTACAAAATAATGTGAGAAATTAATTGTATAGCTGCAGAAGCACTCACTGCAATGTGCCTGCATAACTAACACACTCACACTAACTAACTCCTATCTCTCTGTCAAATCTATTATCTATTATCAAATTATTGCAAATCTAGTCTCTTCTCCTTACAATGAAACACACACACACACACACACACACACACACACACACACACACATACACACACACACACACACACACACACACTCACTGACACTAATCCACTATCTATCTGTATACTGTGTTTTAGTATCTCTCACTCTCTGTCTAACGTCTTCTCTCTCAGAGACCATTTTTCAAATCTGACATATTTCACTTTATGTGGTAATAACGTCGGAATCCTTAAACCTACCCAAGCGATTCTGAGATTGTTTTCTCGTGATACATTGTGCTTCATGTTCGTGGTAAAATTTGGTCGATTTATTCAGTGTTTATTGGTGAAAAATTGCAAAATTTAGAGAAAATGTTGAAAAAATTGAATTTTTCAGAATTTAAATGCATCTGCTTGTAAAACAGACGGTTATACCACCCAAAATAGTTACTAGTTCACATTTCCCATATGTCTACTTTAGATTGGCATCGTTTTTTGAACATTATTATTTTATTTATCTTGGACGTTGCAAGGCTTAGAACATAAACAGCAATTTCTCATATTTTTAAGAAAATTTCAAAAGCCTTTTTTTTAAGGTACCTCTTGAGATCTGAAGTCGCTTTGTGGGGCCTATGTATTAGAAACCCTGATAAAACACCCCATTTTAAAAACTAGACCCCTCAAAGTTTTTTAACCCTTCAGGCATTTCACAGGAATTAAAGCAAAGTGGAGGTGAAATTTGCAAATTTCATTTTTCTTGCTGAATTTCAATTTTATTATTTTTTTTTTCTCTAACACAGAAGGTTTTACCAGAGAAACACTACTAAATATGTATTGTCCAGATTCTGCAGTTTTTAGAAATGTCCCACATGTGGCCCTACTGCGCTCGTGAACTAAAACACAAGCCCTAGAAGCAAAGAAGCACCTAGTGCATTTTGAGTCCTCTTTTTTATTAGAATATATTTTAGGCAGCATGCCAGGTTTGAAGAGGTGTTGAGGTGCCAAAACAGTAGGAATCCCCCAATAGTGACGCCATTTTGGAAACTACACCCCTCAAGGAATTCATTTATGGTTGTTGTTACCATTTTGACCGCACAGTTTTTTCACAGCACGTATTTGAATTGGGCTGTGAAATGAAAAAAATGTCATTTTTTCCAATAAAATGTCATTTGTGATCAAAATTTCTTATTTTCACAGGGAACAAAATACACCATTTTGTTGCCCAATTTGTCCTTACTGTGGCAATACCCCATTTGTGGTGATAAACTGCCGTTTGGGCCCATGGGAGGGCTCAGAAGGAAAGGAGCGCTATATGTTTGTTGGAGTCCAGATTTTGCTGGATTAGTTTTCGGGTGCCATGTCGCATTTGCAGAGCCTCAGAGGTATTAAAGCAATGGAAACCCACCAAAAGTGACCCCATTTTGGAAACTACACCCCTCAAGGAATTCATTTATGGTTGTTGTTAGCATTTTGACCACACAGTTTTTTCACAGCACCTATTTCAAATGGGCTGTGACATTAAAAAAATGAAATTTTTTCCAATAAGATGTAATTTTTTATCAAAATTTCTTATTTTCACAGGGAACAAAATACTCAATTTTGTTGCCCAATTTCTCCTGAGTGCAGCAATACCCCGTTTGTGGCAATAAACTGCCGTTTGGGCCCATGGGAGGCCTCAGAAGGGAAGGAGCGCTGTGTGTTCTTTGGAGTACAGATTTTGCTGGTTTGGTTTTCGGGTGCCATGTCGCATTTGCAGAGCCCCAGAGGTATCAAAGCAATGGAAACCCACCAGAAGTGACCCCATTTTGGAAACTACACCCCTCAAGGAATTAATTTATGGGTAATGTGACCATTTAGACACCATAGTTTCTTCACAGAACTTATTTGAATTGGGCTGGGAATTTAAAAAATATATATTTTTTCCAATAATATGTCATTTTAGCTCAAAAATTCTTATTTTCACAAGAAATAAAATACTCCATTTTGTTGCCCAATTTGTCCTGAGTGCGGCAATACCCCATTTGTGGTGATAAACTGCCATTTGGGCCCATTGGAGGGCTCAGAAGGAAAGGAGCGCTGTGTGTTCTTTGGAGTCCAGATTTTGCTGGATTGGTTTTCGGGTGCCATGTCGCATTTGCAGAGCCCCAGAGGTATCAAAGCAATAGAAACCAACCACAAATGACCCCATTTTGGAAACTACACCCCTCAAGGAATTCATTTATGGGTGTTGTGACCATTTTGACACCATAGTTTTTTCACATAACTTATTTGAATTGGGCTGGGAATGAAAACAAAATTATTTTTTTCAAATAATATGTAGTTTTGGCTGAAAATGTCTTATTTTCACAAGAAATAAAATACCCCATTCTGTTGCGCAATTTGTTCTGAGTGCCGCAATACCCCATTTGTTGTGATAAACTGCCGTTTGGGCCCATGGGAAGGCTCAGAAGGAAAGGACCACCATTTGGCCTACTGGGGATTTTCTAGTGCGAAGTCATGTATGCAGAAGCACCTGAGGTACCAGTACAGTTGAAACCCGCAAGAAGTGACCCCGTTTTAAAAACTACACCCTTAAGGCATTCATCTAGAGGTGTAGTGAGCATTTTGACCGGAGACCTACACCCCATAAACTGTAATGTGGGTTCTCCCGGGTATGGCAATACCCTACATGTGGCTGTTATCAGCTGCCTGGGCACACAGCAGGGCTCCGAGGGGGGATAAGTTGTGCGGAGTGCATCAGGGTAAGTAAAATTGGGGTAAATTATAAACCAAGGGATGTATGATCAATTTTAAAACACTCTTTCATACAGAGCTCTGGTAATTCAGGACACGTGTCTCATTGATATATTGTGTCATCCCTTATCGCCCTCTTATAGCAGACTTTGCACCTCTTTTGACTTTTTCCCTTCTTGCCAGTTTGGGGAACTTCTCCTGGAAAGTGTTGCCGCCCTGGTACGATGCCTGTGGCCCCGCTTCCAGAAGTACTGGGTGCCCCCCCTTCTTGGTCCCTAAAGATTAGGTTCTTGATAATCACCTCTTGAAATTCCAGGAAAGTTCCCGTCTGGCCTGCACATCGACGTAGCACGTACGCATTGTACAAAGCCATCTGTATGATGTGCACGCCCAGCTTCTTATATCACACCGCATGGCGCTGTAGGGCTTCAGGATTTGATCTTACAAGTCCATCCCTCCCATGTACCTATTGTAGTCCAGGATGCAGTCTGGTTTGGGGGTGGCCTTTCCTTCATATATCCTAAACCTGTAGGTATACCCTGATGCACTCTCGCAGCTTATACATCTTCACGCCATACCTTGCCCTCTTACCCGGCAGGTACTCGCGGAATTGAACCCTCTCTTTAAAATGTACCAGGGACTCATCAATAGAAATACACTTCTTGGGGGTGAATGCTTGGGAAAACTGGGCACTGGAACGGTCTAATAGGGGTCTCCGTTTATACAAACGGTCAAAACTGGGGTCATCTCGGGGTGGGCACGGCTCATTATCAGTATAATGTAAGAAGCGAAGTATTGCCTCATTTATTTATTTTTTTAGGTTACAGTTCAGTTCTGGAGTTGCTTTGAGGGGCTCATATATTAGAAACCCCTATCAAATACCCCATTTTAGAAACTAGACCCCTCAAAGTATCCACAACAGCATTTAGAAAGTTTATGAACCCTTTAGGTGTTTCACAGAAATTTGGAGCAAAGTAGAGGTGAAATTTACATTTTTTTTTTTGTCAGAAAATCCTCTTTATACCATTTTTTTTATAACACAAAAGGATTTATCAGAGAAACGCAACTTAATACGTATTGCCCAGATTCTGCAGTTTTGAGAAATATCCCACATGTGGCCCTATTGCGGTAATGGACTGAAGCACCGGCCTCCGAAGCAAAGGAGCACCTAGTGGATTTTGAGGCCTCTTTTTTATTAGGCACCATGTCCGGTTTGAAGAGGTCTTGTGGTGCCAAAACATTGGGAACACCCCAAAAGTGACCCCAATTTGGAAACTAGACCCCTTGAGGAATCCATTGTAGTTTTCTTGGGGTGCATGAGACTTTTTGATCAGTTTTTATTCTATTTTTAGGTGGCGTGGTGACTAAAAAACAGCAATTCTACTATTGTTTTTTATTCTATTTTTTTTACAGCGGGCACCGTGCGCTATAAATGACATATTCACTTTATTCTGCGGGGCGATACGATTACGCCGATACCAGATGTTTATAGGTTTTTTTTATGTCTTATGGCGTTTGCACAATAAAATACGTTTTGTAAACAATCATTCACTTTTTGTGTTACCTTATTCTAAGAGCCAGAACTTTTTTATTTTATCAATAAAGCCGTGCGAGGACTTATTTTTTGCGTAACGAACTGTAGTTTCGATCAGTACCATTTTTCGGTACATGCGACTTTTTGATCTCTTTTTATTCCATTTTTTGGGAGGTGAAGTGACCAAACAATTGTGATTCTGGTACGGTTTATTATTATTTTCTTTTACGGCGTTCACCGTGCGGGATAAATAACGAAATAATTTTGTAGTTCAGGCCGTTACGGACGTGGCGATACCAATTATGTATAGTTTATTTGTTTGTTTATATATTTTTATTAATAATAAATGACTGATAAGGGAAAAAGGGGGATTTTTACTTTTATTACTTTTAAAACTTTTATTTTCTTATTTTTACACATCTTTTTTTAACTTTTTTTTAACTTTATTACTTTGTCCCACTAGGGGACTTGAGGGCAGGAGGCCCTGATCGCTATTCTAATACACTGCACTACATGCGTAGTGCAGTATATTAGAACTGTCAGCTACTCACTGACAGCAAGCATAGTGGGTCCTGACGTTGTCAGGACCCACTAGGCTTCCGTCTATGGCATAGCCGGATGCCATTGTTTGGTGTCCGGTTGCCATAGTCACCATCGCCGGCCGCTATCTTGTAGCAGGCCGGCGATGGCAGCTTAACCCCTAAAAAGCCGAGATCTCTATAGAACGCGGCTTTTAAGGGGTTAATCAGCGGGGACACAGCGATCGGTCCCCGCTGTAGGAGCTGTGACAGCTGCTGAACAAGACAGCAGCTGTCACAGCTCCTGCATGTGTCGGGAGGACGGCCGAAACGGCCGTTACTACCGAGACGTACTATTAGGTCATGGAGCGCGAACGATACAGCTACCATGACCTAATAGTACGTCCAGGAGCGGGAAGGGGTTAACTGCCTCCGAGTGAAGCTATGCAATGGCCTATGATCTGCCATAGGAAAAACCTCCCTATAGTTCAGGATCTTTCACACAGTGATGTTACAGCTTGGCTTTTCATAGTCTCTGGGGTTTACCTTTTCAAATATCCCTCTTTTGGAGGGACAGTCCCTACTATTGACCAACGTCCCTCTGACCCTCTGTGCACCTTTAATATCCTTTTTTAGACCTGGAAATGGATTTGCATTGAATAATTTACTATATAGCTCAAGGAATTATCTGTTGGTTCCTAGCAATATATTAGTCCCCAGTTTGTATATTATTTCATAATTTGGATCTTAAAAATTTCTAGATATAGATACTTTTTAAGCTCATTTTTATATTAAAATCTATTCAAGTGTACGGATATGTATGAAAAAAAATGGATCACATAATAAATCATGTGTCCCTCTTTGATCATCCATAAAGTTGGAAGGTATGTCATGGCCCAGAGGAGTGAGGAACAAAGCAGTCCAACAATAAATACACTATATTAACAAAAGTATTGGGACTAGAGACTAGTTTGGTGGAGGAGGGATAATTCTATGGGGTTGTTTTTCAGGGGTTGGACTAGGCCTCTTGGTTCCAGTAAAGGGAAATCTTAATGCTTCACAATACCAAGACATTTTGGACAATTGTATGATTCAATCTTTGTGGGAACAGTTTTGTGAAGGCACTTTTATGTTCCAGCATGACCGTGCCCCAGTGCACAAAGCAAGGTCCATAAAGGCATGGTTAGGGGAGTTTGGTGTGGAAGAACTTAACTGGCCCAAGCAGAGCCCTGACCTCAACCCCATCGAACACTTTTGGGAGGAGGGAGATTGCAAGCCAGGCCCTCTCATCCAACATCAGTGTCTGATCTCACAAATGCTCTTTCGGGTAAATGGGCAAAAATTCCCACAGACACACGCCACAATCTTTTAAAAAGCCTTCCCAGAAGAGTGGAAGCTGTTTTAGCTGCAATGGGGGAACTGAGTCCATAATACCACCTATAGATTTAGAATGGGATGTAAAAAAACTCCTGTAAGTGTAATGTGCAGGTGTCCCTATACTTTTGTCCATATAGTGTATCTTTGCTATGACAAAACACTTCCTGCTTCTGAATTAAGAGGCAGGATGAGTCTGTATAACAGATGGGTAAGGTTTTATTTAAAAAAAGACTTTGCGCTGTTACTACTAAGGGCATTGTGGCGTTTTCATTTTTGGCCAGAGGTACACTTTGATTCATAAGTAATAGATTAAGCAAGCCCTTCATTAAATAAGGATAGTAGTAATGTAAGACTTTTTAACTTTGAGTCCATCAGTGATGTAGCAATCTGCTAGCATTTACCTTTATCTTAGGCTGTATACTGTAATCAGCCTTCACAGTTCATGCATACATATTAATGTGAGATATACTGTCATAGCTGCTGCTCTGCTTCCTTGTGAGGAAGTTTATTTTGCGGAAGCAATGCAATATTGAATATTGGTGAAAGTCTATAAGTTTAAAGAAATTGTAATTTATTGGTTACAATTTAATTTTTAACGCCCAAGGTCCATTGATAAAGCCAAATGTATTCAATAATAGAACATCTGTACATTGCTAGAGTAAATATCTGTAGCTTCCAAGTCATAAACCCAGATTTGTCAATGAAGGGATTGCTAGATTGTCATTTTTTTTATCACTATCATGTTCATCAATATTTATTCATTATATATAGGTCCGAAGGGTTAATATGTCAAACAACACAAAAAAATGATTGTGTCGTTTGTCTTTTAACCCTTTTTTGGAAATATGCCATACTCCAGGTGTTAAGTGACAGTTGCTTCTCTATAGGCTTATACAATGGCTGCTTTAACACTAATGTGGGGCAGGTGGGAGGAGGTGGCAAGAAACGGGCACAATGCTGTCCTGATGAATACACTGGACTCATAGACTTGTGTCTGGCAGAAATGGCACCATATTTACTGAGCAGATTTGCAACTTTCTAGTATACTTTGTATTCCAATGACTCACATTTTTTTTTAAATCACTGCTTGCTATCGGAGAATGAAATTATTCTTGAGTACATTCTGATGCTGAAAACGCATCTCGGACTTGTGCCACTCAAACAACTTAAATTTTGTTAAAATACATCAATGTAGACAAGTCTCTGTGAGTTAAACACATCCTGACAAATCTGTCTCTCATGTGCCAGACTCTAGAAGATGTATGGACATGATCGTCGGATAATGATAATGGGGCTTCCAATTGTTAAATGAAGATATGTAAATAACTTCTGATTTCCTTGCACTGAGCTTACAAGACTGTGAACGCTCTGCAGACAGACACGTGTAGAGAAAGGGAAAGGGACTGCTCTTTTTCTTAGCACTGGTTCCTGAGTTTGAAACCAAACACGGAAACATCAGCATTAAGATTGTATGTTCTCCCTTGCATGGGTTTACTTTGGATTCTCTGGTTTATCCACACACTCCATAAAACATACTGGATAACATAGGTTAATTTGGCTTGCTATGAAACTAGTCCTAGTGTGAGTCAGATTGGAAATTATAATGGTGAACCAAACTAGACGCGGACTGGTGTGGGAACATACATTCACTGTACATCACTGTAGTACTGTATATGATGGCTGCTTTGGATAGCAGCTGCTAGCTCCTACAAACTACACTATAACAGTAGATAGAGGGAGGAGAAAACTTTTGCAAAGTGCAGGTTAGAGGCATAACTTGAAGCTCCTGGGCCAAATTAGAAAATCTATAACAGAACCCATCCCCATCTACTATGTTTCATTTACAGGTGTCTATTTATGTGGCAGATCTCACCATCTACCATGTGCCGTTCATAATAAGAGTGTTTTTTTTATGTGGCAGAGGTGCCTTTTGACAGCGTTAGGCATTAGGGTCCGGCGGAACAGGGACCCCTACACGCCCTATAGGTAAACCCATGTAAGAGCACATATAAGAATTACTTGAAAGCTTATTTTTCATTTTAAGCTTTTTTCTTTAAAGTGTATCTGTAACTCTTATGTCCCTCTTATGTCCTCTTATGTTATTACGCTCTGTACTTTTCTTGAGGGGAAAGAATTTATTTTTTCGGAGCTTCTATGGACTTGTTTTTTGGTCAGTGGATTCACATGGCCGTAATATTACCATATTTCATGTTGTGTATTAGGACACAACATACTGAACCCCGTAGTTCTACTGCACTGGACTTAGTTTATTAAGGGGTGCTATAATCTCATTTCAGTTAAGCAAAACTAGCAAAGGGGGTTAAGATGCTGTGGCTATAATGAGGACCTTAAAATGTCCTTCATCCAACTAGTTTAGACTGTGCATCAAAGGGAGAGGTGGATCTATACATTTTTTGTAGTTCAGAAAATACCATTATCTTTATTATCATTATCATGTTTACCATGTGAAAATAACAATATTGTACAGCTTTTAGCTTACAGCTATAATAATAATAATAATAATCTGCAAACATGGTCAGGAGCTCAAATGTGTCAACCACCCAGCTGGCACTTACATTTCCGATGCCTTGTATGATGTATATTTTTTAATTAAATAGGCAAAATATAAATATAAACTAGTTTACTGATGCAGCATTTTTCTTCATTGCAGATCTAAATCTAAAGTGATTGATTTTGTCAATGAAGAAAAGTAAAACAAAACGACTACCGTAACAGCAAAACAAAGCAAGCAATTAACAAAGAGCGTTTTTTCTCCACGATGCCTCTGCGAGGAATGTGCTATCTGTGAAGGTGAGGGAATACTCCTGTTGTCTGTGTAATTAGATAAGATTTGCTGTGGAATTACAGGAGTAGAGAGGTGATTATACAAAACACAATTTCACAGTAGCCTCAGTTTTTTTTAACGCTGATAATAATTGATGAATGACCAAATTGTGGGACCCTGACAGCCTTGCTGCCTGCCCTTTGCACTGTGACAGATCAAGCCTTACAAGTGTGAAATAGCCAATTACTATAATACCTATTGAAAGAAAAAGGCCGATGAGCATATTGGTACCGTGGGACACTGGGGCTGTGCAAATCGTAAAAAAGCCAAGATAAAGTTCTTTTGTAAGCACCTGATCCCACTGAGGTTTGACAATACTATTGAACATCTCAAGATGAGAATAAGGTGTATTTCCCCTTGTAGCTGTGAGTGTCCTCCTTTTTATTGATTGAAGGTTTATGATGCATGATATAATCTTGTAACACAGATCCTAATTCACTGAAATAAATCCTGCTTTTAAAAAGCAGTTAAATAGGCAATAGGGAAGCCAGAGCCATAGATTTTCGCAAATGCTTTAAACACTATTTTTGGTTGGAATGAAAAGTCATATAGTGTGCCGAGCGCTAATACTTCCCAGCCATTTACTATTGACAGAACAATTTATCTTGATAAAAGACAGTGAAAAATTCCAATCTATTCACTGACATCACATTATCAGCAGTAATATATGGCTGCATCTAAATATAAGGTAGAGATCGGATACAGTTGAGAGGTTCCTAGTCATTTTCCTGTAAATATACCTATGCACTGGACAATTAGAAAATGATACTTTTTTATTATGTAGCTGAATGACCTATTTTATGGGAAACGTAAAGTTTCACTATGTTCAATTGAAGACAGCATAATGTTACCTTTTGGGTACTGTAGTAGAAAAATGAATAGGATTAAGTTTGCCATTGCCGATTTTTTTTTCATTTTTAGACTAAATTAAATTATCCTTTCTGCAGAAACTGATGTTGAATAGGTTACTTCTATGACTGGGTGACACAGTTTGCTTTTAAATTCGACAATGGAAATAGCGTGAAATAACTTGAAGTTGAAGACAAAATAGATCGTAAAAATATAAAAATGTGATCACATTAGTGTGTCCTTATAACTTTTGTAATTCACAGCAAGACACAATTTTTATAAAAAAATGATATTGCACTGTACAATGGAAAGCTCAAAAATGATGGTTGGCAGATTTTCCAAAAATGCCATAATTCGGGGAAGGTTTGGACAGTAAATAGATCATTATAAGGGCTCATTCAGATGTGCGTGAATCTCGTTCGGGTGCTGTGCGTTGAAACATCACACAGCACATGGACCCATTGATTATAATGGGGCGACTTCCACATGCGTTGTTTTTCACGCAGCGTGTGGCCGTTGCGTGAAACTCACTGCATGTCCTATATTGGTGCGTTTTCATGCACCTAGTCGCCCGTTGAAGTCAATGGGTGCGTGAAAACCACTGACAGCACACGGACGACATCAATTACAGAAAGAAGTGCATGAAAAACACATGGCACACAAAAACGCAACACATACTGACAGATTTACGCGTGTTTATTAAGCGCGTAAATCTGTCACACTCATGTGAATGTAACCTTATACATTTTGTAGAAGTCATGCACCTATCGTTTTGGCTTTGAATCTTAAATGTCAATAGTTTGCCGTTTCAAATAATGGATATCGAGTGTTGCCTAAAGAATAGGAATAGCACTCGGAGAGGCTTACAGATTCAAGCACCATTTGTTTTGGCGGGACCCTTGTCTGAACTGGCACCCAATGATAGGTTTGGAGCCTTGCCCTTTTAAAAATGCAGCTTGCAGAATGCCTCAGAAATATAATAATGTGGTGGCTGTACTGGCATAACTTTTTATAATTGATCTCTCTGAACTCATGCCCCAGGTTCAGACAATTGCTAGTTTGTGCCCTTATATAATAGGGAATAAATAATGAATAATGAAATAATGGAATAATGAAAATCGAAACAATACTGCCACATTGCATTTGTTGCTGCTTAAGGTTACTCTTTCACTTGTATAACATTGTTACTTCCCTAAGGACACGGACAATTTTCGATTTTTCATTTTCGCTTTTTCCTCCCGCCTTCCAAAAGCCATAAGCCATTCTAATATTTTATAGACCTAGCCGTATGAGGGCTTGTTTTTTGCAGGACAAGTTGTAGTTTTTCATGGCACCATTTAATGTTCCACATGATGTACTAGGAAATTGAGAAAAATATATTTGTGGGGTGATATGAATAAAAAACTTAAAAAATTACATCTTTTTTTGGGGTTTTGTTTTTATGGCGTCCATCAAGCGGTAAAAAACGACATTTCCACTTCATTTTATGGGTTGATATGATTATGGCGATACAAAATGTATGTATTTTTTTATGTTGTACCACTTTTATAAAATAAAACTATTTGCTAAAACATAAATTGTATTGTGTCGCCATATTCTGAGAGCCATAACTTTTACATTTTTTACTTTTTCGTCAATTGAGCGATGTGAGGGCTTATTTCTTGCAGGGTGAGCTGCAGTTCTTATTAGTAAAACTTTGGGTTACATGTGACTTTTTGATCCTTTTTTTTTTATAAAAATGTTTTGGGGAGCTAAGGTAACCAAAAAACAGAAATTTGGGTGTTTTACATATTTTTTACAGCATTCACCAAGCGGATTAAATAGCATTATACTGCAATAGTTTTGACTTCTGTGGATGCTGCAATACCAGTTATGTTAACTTTTATTTTTATTTAAAAAAAAATTTATAACATTACTTTAGGGAAAAAAATGGAAAAGGTTTTTGTTGAGCTTTTAAAACTCTTTTATTTGACAAAGATGGCAGACCTTCATTAAGCCCCCAGGCTGTCATGACAACCATTGGCACCCCGCGATCGCATTGTGGGGGGGGGCGTTGGAGCGTCAGAGGGGTGCCGCCCCCCTGATTCTAACGCTTTCGATGCCACGGTCACGATTGACCGTGGCACCTAAGGAGTTAAACGTGCTGAATCAAAGTGATCTTTGATTATGCACGATGCCGTGAGATGTCGGCTATATTACACAGCCGTCACCCGCTAAGTATGGAGTGAGCTCGGCCCGTGAGCCCGCTGCATACTTCCCATTATGGCTGCCATGTACATGTACTGGGCATGTTGTTAAGTTGTTAAAGGGAAACGAAGAACACAGTTTCCTATGTAAATCCTCACCTGTAATCATGTGTCTGAGGCCACTGCTGTTATTGTAGGTTTCTGGACCATTGCATAGCCAGAATGCACTGGATAAAAACTGCAAATGTGCATTGAATAGAGTTCTGCTCCTACACTATGACAATAGCTTACAAAAAGGCCCTGCTAGGCTGAAATGTTACCTTTTATTATTATGCCTTAATAAAGGCTGTCTTAATCCATATCCGGTGCCTTGGAAACCCGTTTCTTCTATGTGTTTACCTGGCAATGAGGGGTAAAAATATTACACTAAGGGAAGAACATATCTAATAGGTGGAAGAGAACTGAAGCCGTGTGGTGTAGAGGAATTATATTGCTATTCAACTACTGTTACTTAATCACTGAATCTCCACCCGGTTGCTTTCTGTTTCCTGTGGGTGACATAAAGCCAGGGCAGTACTGGCGGTACTGCAGTCAGGGGCCCAGGCATACATTTTTTTAAAAAGGGACACTCTGCCGCTGGAATTAATATACTCACGGCAGTGTGGCTCTTACGATTTCATTTTGGTGAAGGAACAGGACCCATCACGAAGCCGGGGCCCGTTCTTTTCATCAGAATAAAACCATAGGTGCCCGCTGGAGAGTGAGATGTGCCCGCCCCTCCTCCTCCTCCTCAACAGCGTGTGGGGAGGAGACAAGGAGTGGAGACATCACGGCAGCGGGAGTTATGAGCTCAGCCTCGGAGGATACGTCCAGCAGCAGCAGGATCTTCTTCTGACACAGTGAGTACTAAGTGAAAAAATCTCCTCCTGCCCCCATAGAAAGTAAATATCTTACCCACCTCTGTATTATTTCCTGTTAACACTGCAGCATAGGATTGTATCACTATCGGCTCTACGGCTCTTATCTCCCGTCCTGTGTAACATGTGACAATAAACCTGTCTTCTCCCTCTGTTTACACAGGACACGAGATAAGAGCCATTGTAGAGCTGAGTGAAACAATCCTATGCTGCAGTGTAAACTAATACAGACCTGGGTAAGATTTTTGCTTTCTATGGGGAGGGGGTAGAGTTAAAGAGGCTCTGTCACCACATTATAAGTGTCCTATCTCCTACATAAGGAGATCGGCGCTATAATGTAGGTGACAACAGTGCTTTTTATTTTAAAAAACGATCTATTTTCACGACTTTATTAGCGATTTTAGATTTATGCTAATGAGTGTATTAATGCCCAAATGGGCGTGTTTTTACTTTCGACCAAGTGGACATTGTACAGAGGAGTGTATGACGTTGACCAATCAGTGACCAATCAGCGTCATGCACTCCTCTCCACTCATTTAGGCAGCGCATAGGGATCCTTTTAGGGATTCACAATCTCTGCACTTCATTACTCTGTCTGTGGTAATTACAGCAGAGGAAGCGTAATCTCGCGAGATTAGGCGGTAAATGACGGGTTACAACGAGATTACGCTTCCTCTGCTGTAACTACCACAGACAGAGTAACGAAGTGCAGAGATTGTGAATCGACATCCCGTGGAATGTCTATTCACTGTCTAAACACTTCAGTATCGTTAATGTGTTAGTATAAGACAGCACATAGCGATCTAAAAGGATCCCTATGCGCTGCCTAAATGAATGGAGAGGAATGCATGACGCTGATTGGTCAGCGTCATACACTCCTCTGTACAACGCCCACTTGGTCGAAAGTAAAAACACGGCCACTTGGGCATTAAGACACTCATTAGCTTAAAACTAAAGTCGCACAGTGGTGAAAATAGATCGTTTTTTTAAATAAAAAGCACTGCTGTCACCTACATTATAGCACCAATCTCCTTATGTAGAAGATAGGGCACTTATAATGTGGTGACAGAGCCTCTTTAAATGATAATGGGGGCAGGGAGATGATAATGGGGCAGGGAGATGGCATTGGATGGGGAGGAAATTTATGCTAGAGTGGGAAGGAGATAATAATGGAGGGAGGATGGCACTTGAGTAGGGATGCACGATGCATCGAAACTTCAATACTGTTTTGATACTCTGCATACCCAAACGGTTCGATACCGTTATTTCATGTATTTCGATACTAAGCTGTGCGGCCGCACAGCTTAGTATAGTAACACATGGATGTATGAGAGCGGGGCTGCAGCTGTGTAATACAGTCATTCCCCCGCTCCTGAGTCCTGATAACAAGTGCGTGCCGTCAGGATGATGCGATGCGGCCGGCGCTGCACTAATGAGCGGCGGCACTGAAGACAACATGGCGGGCGCACTGCAAAACACCCCCATATCCTGTCTTCAGTGCCTGAACCGCCGCTCTTTAGTGCAGCGCCGGCCGCATCACCTTATGCTGACCGCACGCACACTTACTGTCAGGAGCGGGGCAATGGTTGTATTACACAGCCGCAACCATGCTCTATAACGGCGGAGATCAGAGAAACCTCTCATCTCCGCCACTATTCCCCTGAATGCTGCGATCAAAGCGGACTGCAGCATTCAAGAGGAAATGAGAAGGGGGATGCCCCTTGTATCGCATCACAGGAATCCCTGTGATGCGATTGAGGGACATACCATATATGGGCAGACAGCCCAGGGTCCATTGAAGGACCCCAGGGCTGTCTTACCATATTTCTGTAATGTCAGGATAGGGAGACAGACAGGTGAGCCCTAATCTACCCGCCACTCAGTCTGCTACTACTACCTGCCTACTTGCACAGCCCGTCCTAGGTGACTGCGTACAACTGGGAGACGGTCCCTACGCTCAATATGTGCACGACAGACAAACAAGACAAGGGAACAAAAAGCAAAGGGATGTGGGGCAGTTGCCCACGGCAACACCGTGAGCAACAGAGTAGTGGATGAGCCGAGTCAAACCAGGAGTGTACGTGGTAACAAATGCAGAGCAGGAGAATAGTCAGTCAAGCCAGGGTCAATATGAAGCAGAGGTGTCACGGAGCGGGTTAGTGGACCCACTAGGCCGTACCGCCGCAGCGGGGAGGCAGCTGGCCAAACAACAGGACACCCCAGAAATACAATGTCCCGCACAAGGGTACCTGGATAGTCCAGATGGTGGCCGTAGCTCTGGCACAGATGAGATGGGTGCAGCAGATGGCGCCAAACGTGGCGGATGACACAGGAGCCGCAAGTTGCGCAGACGTGGCGGATTCCTCCGGACGTGGCAGATAACACAAGACGTGGCGGATTCCTCCAGACGTGGCAGATGACACAGGACGTGGCGGATTCCTCCAGACGTGGCAGACGACACCGGACGTGGCGGATTCCTCCAGACGTGGCAGATGACACAGGACGTGGCAGATTCCTCTGGATGTGGCGGATGACACAGGACGTGGCAGATTCCTCTGGACGTGGCAGATGACACAGGACGTGGCATGACTAGATACTAGGGCAAAGCACGGGAAACAGGAACGGGGAACAAGGTACAGGTAACAACAGGAACGGGAAACACTAAGGGACCATTTGCAAGACAGACTGGGAAAACTAACAACGCTCAGGCATCGAACTAGGGGGCTGGACCCCTCTTATAGCCCAGGGTACTCACGGGTCAAAGGTCGTTCAAGATGTCTGGTGCGCGCGCTGCCCCTTTAAGAGCGGTGACGAGCGTGCGCGCACACCCTGCGGGCTCCGGCGGAGGTGAGTGGATGCGAGCGCTGGCGTCTCCTGAGGAGGAGGCTGGGGCCAGCGCTTGCCGACTTGTGGCTGCGGCTGTCAGCGGGAGGCTGGAGCTGACAGCCCGCAGCCACGGACATTACAGTATCCCCCCACTTACGCCCCCTCTTCTTGGGACCGGAGCGAGAGAGAAACTTCTTTAGAAGAGTAGGGGAATTGAGGTTCTCTTCTGGCTCCCAGGACCTCTCTACGGGACCAAATCCCCTCCAATCCACCAAATAAAACTTCTTTCCTCTCACTCTCTTGGTGTCCAAGATCTCCTTTACCTCAAAGATGTCCGAGGAGCCGCTGGGAGCAACCGCAGGGCTGGGAGTCTTGGAAAAGCGGTTTAGGATCACAGGCTTCAGGAGGGAGACGTGGAAGGAGTTGGGAATCCTAAGGGTAGGGGGCAGCCGAAGCTTGTAGGCGACAGGGTTGATCTGCTGCAGGACTTCAAATGGTCCAAGGAACCTGGGAGCGAATTTGTATGAGGGCACCCTCAAGCGAATGTTCCGAGAGGACAGCCAGACTTTAGTCCCCGGAAGATACTGAAACTCTCTTCTCTTAGTATCTGCCTTTCGCTTCATGCGATCTACTGCCAGCAAAATAGAGGACCGGGTCTGTTGCCAGATTTGCAGGAAGTCCCCATATGCAGAGTCAGCAGCGGGAACCTGAGATGAAGTCGACACAGGAAGAGAGACTCTGGGATGTTGACTGTACACGATGTGAAACGGAGTGGAAGTGGTGGACTCACTTGTGTGGTTGTTGTTAGAAAATTCGGCCCATAGTAGAAGCTGTACCCAGTTATCGTGCTGTGAAGAGATGAAGTGGCGGAGATAATTTTCCATGATCTGGTTGATCCTCTCAACTTGCCCATTGGACTGGGGGTGATAGGCAGAGGAAAAGTCCAATCTCACATCCAGGAGTTTACAGAGGGCTCTCCAGAACTTCGAGGTAAACTGAACCCCCCGGTCGGACACAATGTGAAGAGGCAAGCCATGCAAGCGGAAGATGTGCTGGATGAAGAGACTTGCCAGACGAGGAGCAGAAGGTAGGCCGGTCAGCGAGATAAAATGAGCCATCTTAGAGAACCGGTCCACCACCACCCAGACAGTGTTACTTCCTGCTGAGGGGGGAAGGTCTGTGATGAAGTCCATCGCAATGTGCTGCCAGGGGGCATTGGGTACAGGCAGAGGTTGAAGCAGGCCGGCAGGCTTGCTGTGAGTCACTTTGTTAGAGGCACACACCGTGCAAGAAGAGACAAAGTCCAGAACATCCTTAGGTAACGTGGACCACCAAAAGTGACGAGCAATCAGGTCTCGGGTTTTACGGACAGCGGCGTGCCCAGCAAGTTTAGAACTATGTCCCCAGCGGAGAATTCTTCTCCTGTCCGCCAACCGAACAAAAGTCCTCCCAGGAGGGATGTCTCTAACCTGCAGAGGATTAGCAGTGACGATGCAGTACGGGTCTATGATGGTCTGGAGGGACTCCACCGTGTCTTCTGTCTCAAACGATCTGGACAGGGCATCGGCCCTCACATTCTTGTCTGCGGGACGGTAGTGGAACACAAACAGAAAACGGGTGAAGAACAGTGACCACCTGGCTTGACGAGGATTAAGTCTTTGAGCGGACTGAAGGTAAGTGAGGTTCTTGTGGTCGGTGACGATCAGGATGGGGTGAGCAGCGCCCTCCAGAAGATGTCTCCACTCCTCCAGAGCCAATTTGATGGCCAGCAGCTCCCGATCTCCAATGGAGTAATTGCGCTCAGCAGAAGAAAACAGTCTCGGGTCTCTGGTCCCTGATGTTCCCACAGAGGATTGGCCCATGCCAGGGCTTTGCCAGTAAGGAGAGAGATGATGAAGGCGATCCTGACGTCATCCGAACAGAAGGACCTGGCATGTAGTCTGAAATGGATCAGGCACTGATTCAAAAATCCCCTGCAGGACCTCGGATCTCCGTCATAGCGTGGAGGTAGCGGCAAGAAACACAGGGGGTTGGTACCAGTACAGACAGGAAGTGTAGCAGGCGGAACCGCAGGAACGGGTGCGGTGATGACTGTGGACGAAGCAAGCAGCCGATGGGCTATGGCGTTCACCGACAGGAGGAGCTGGTCTTGTCGTGACTGGAGATCCTCCATCTCAGCCAGCATGGCTTGTGTAGTCAACATCTCAGGTTGACCAGCGGGGTCCATGGCCTGAGCGTACTGTCACGGAGCGGGTTAGTGGACCCACTAGGCCGTACCGCCGCAGCGGGGAGGAAGCTGGCCAAACAACAGGACATCCCAGAAATACAATGTCCCGCACAAGGGTACCTGGATAGTCCAGATGGTGGCCGTAGCTCTGGCACAGATGAGATGGGTGCAGCAGATGGCGCCAAACGTGGCGGATGACACAGGAGCCGCAAGTTGCGCAGACGTGGCGGATTCCTCCGGATGTGGCAGATAACACAAGACGTGGCGGATTCCTCCGGACGTGGCAGATGACACAGGACGTGGCGGATTCTTCCAGACGTGGCAGATGACACAGGACGTGGCGGATTCCTCCAGACGTGGCAGACGACACAGGGCGTGGCGGATTCCTCCAGATGTGGCAGATGACACAGGACGTGGCACGACTAGATACTAGGGCAAAGCACGGGAAACAGGAACGGGGAACAAGGTATGGGTAACAACAGGAACGGGAAATACTAAGGGACCATTTGCAAGACAGACTGGGAAAACTAACAACGCTCAGGCATCAAACTAGGGGGCTGGACCCCTCTAATAGCCCAGGGTACTCACGGGTCAAAGGTCGTTCAAGATGTCCGGTGGGTGCGCTGCCCCTTTAAGAGCGGGGACGAGCGTGCGCGCGCACCCTGCGGGCTCCGGCGGAGGTGCGTGGATGCGAGCGCTGGCGTCTCCTGAGGAGGAGACTGGGGCCAGCGCTTGCCGACTCGTGGCTGCGGCTGTCAGCGGGAGGCTGGAGCTGACAGCCCGCAGCCACGGACATTACAAGAGGTCAATGGTAACAGCAGGAACAGCTGAGCCAGGAAACAAGAGAATAACAGGCAAAGGACAAGCAGCAAATTAAGGTATAAGTGGACCAAGGGCGGGAGCTAGAACCGTCTGGCCAGGCTGCGATAGGCTCTCCCACTCCTCAGTCTACAAGCCTGAGTGGTAGCAGATCGAGTCACTCTAGCAGACCTAGGAACAGATTCATGCTGATTAACCACAGGCGTCGATCCAGAAGCTGTGTCAAGCAAATCCTTGACAGTACTCCCCCCCCCTTTTATGAGGGGCCAGTGGACCCTTCCTAGGTGGACCTGGCTTGTTGGGGAACCGAAGATGGAACTTCCTGAGCAATTGCCCGGCGTGAACATCCTGGCCGGGTACCCAAGTCCTCTCCTCAGGCCCGTATCCTCTCCAATGGACAAGGTACTGGAGGGAGCCTTGGACCATCCTGCTGTCCACAATCTGGGCCACCTCGAATTCTACCCCTTCAGGGGTAAGAACAGGGACCGGAGGTTTCCTCGTGGTAGCCAAAGACGGGGAGAAGCATTTCAGGAGGGAGGCATGGAACACGTTGTGTATTTGAAAAGATGGGGGTAACTCCAGCCGGAAGGAGACAGGGTTAATGACTTCAATGACCTTGTACGGCCCTATATACCCGGGAGCACATTTTTTGGACGGAACTTTAAGGCGCAAATTTTTTGAAGACAGCCACACCTGATCCCCGACCGCAAACCAAGGGGTTAGCAGAACGTCTTTTATCTGCCTGAGTCCTTTGTATGCTCTGGGACGCCTCAAGGTTCTTCTAAACCTGGGCCCAGACTGTGCACCGTTCCCGATGAATGACATCTACATCGGGATTGTTGGAACAACCAGGTGAAACGGAGGAGAACCGTGGATTAAATCCAAAATTACAGAAAAAGGGGGAGAACCCTGATGAGTTACTGACCCGGTTATTGAGGGAAAATTCGGCGAGGGGAATGAAGGAGACCCAATCATCTTGGCAGTCAGAGATAAAACACCTTAAATATTGTTCTAGAGACTGATTAGTCCTCTCAGTTTGGCCATTAGTTTCAGAATGGAAGGCCGAGGAGAAGGACAGCTCAATCTCCAACTTCTTACAGAAAGCCCTCCAAAACAATGAAACAAACTGTACACCTCTGTCAGAAACAATAGTGACAGGAACCCCATGGAGACGCAGGATGTGTTTGACAAACAAGGTAGCTAACGTCTTGGCATTGGGTAGTTTCTTGAGGGGCACAAAGTGGCTCGTCTTACTGAAGCAGTCTACTACAACCCACACCACTGTCTTGCCTTAGGATGGAGGCAGATCGGTGATAAAATCCATGGAGATATGGGTCCAAGGTCTCTGGGGAATGGGCAAAGAACATAGTAAGCCCGCTGGTCGGGACCTGGGAGTCTTGGACCTAGCACAAATTTCACAAGAGGCGACGTAGGCCCTAACGTCTTTAAGCAACCCAGGCCACCAATAGGCTCTAGAAATGAGGTGCTTGGTATCCTGGATGCCTGGATGGCCAGATAGTGCAGAGTCATGATTCTGCCTGAGGAGGATAATCATAGAGGATATGATTATACCTGGGGGCAAAACACAAGCAGGATCCTCCTCCGAAAGAGGGCTGGCCATGAAGCTACGCGACAGCGCATCAGCTTTAATATTTTTAGACCCAGCCCTATAGGTGACCACAAAGTTGAATCTAGTAAAAAACAACGCCCATCGAGCTTGTCTCGGGTTTAACCTCCGGGCAGATTCTAGAAAAACCAGATTCTTGTGGTCGGAAAGGACCATTACCTGGTGCCTAGCCCCCTCCAGGAAGTGGCGCCACTCTTCAAATGCCCATTTAATGGCTAAGAGTTTGCGGTTGTCAACGTCGTAGTTACTCTCAGTGGGGGAGAACTTCCTGGAGAGGTAGCCACAGGGACGGAGATGGGTGAGAGACCTAGTACCCTGGGACAAGACAGCACCCACTCCCACCTCGGAGGCGTCAACCTCCATGATGAATTGCTCCATCTGGTTAGGCTGAATCAGCACTGGGGCAGAGATAAAGCACCTCTTAAGGACTTCAAAAGCCTGGACATCCTCCGGAGGCCAGTGATCGGCACCTTTGCGAGTAAGGTCCGTAAGAGGCTTAGCGATGACCGAAAAGTTAGCAATAAATCTCCTATAATAATTAGCAAACCCCAGGAAGCACTGTAAAGTCTTCAGGGAGGCAGGTCGGACCCATTCAGCCACAGCCTGAACCTTGGCAGGGTCCATGCGGAATTTGTTAGGAATTGGGATTTGACCCAAAAATGGTATCTCCTGCACCCCAAACACACTTTTTTCGGTTTTAGCAAAAAGTTCGTTTTCCTGAAGGGCCTGGAGTACCTTCCTGACATGCTCAATGTGGGAGGACCAGTCCTTGGAAAACACAAGTATATCATCAAGGTACACTACAAGAAATACACCCAGGTAGTCTCTTAAAATCTCATTTATGAAATTCTGGAAGACCGCGGGAGCATTACACAACCCAAAGGGCATGACGATTTATTCGAAATGACCTTCGGGTGTGCTAAACGCAGTCTTCCACTCATCCCCTTCTCTGATTCGGATAAGGTTGTAAGCCCCACGAAGATCAAACTTAGATAACCACTGGGCCCCCTGAACCTGATTGAAGAGATCAGGAATCAGAGGAAGGGGATATTGGATCCTTACAGTGACCTTATTCAAGTTTCGGTAATCTATGCACGGCCTAAGACCACCACCCTTCTTCCCTACGAAGAAGAAGCCAGCACCTACCGGAGAAGTAGAGGGACGAATGTAACCCTTGGCCAGGCTTTCCTGGATATATTCTCTCAATGGCTTCACGTTCGAAACATGAGAGATTAAATATCCTACCTTTAGGGAGCTTAGCTCCTGGTACCAAATCGATAGCGCAATCGTACTCTCTATGAGGAGGTAAATCTTCGGAAGCTTTTTTAGAAAAAAAACATCAGCGAAATCCTCAATAAACTCAGGTAGAGTGTTCACCTCCTCAGCGAGAGAAACCAAATTAATAGAAAAACAGGACGTCATGCATTCATTACCCCATTTAGTAAGATCCCCGGTATTCCAGTTAAACGTGGGATTATGCATCTGCAACCAAGGAAGGCCTAAAACCAAATTGGATGATAATCCCTGCATCACCAACACCGAACACTGCTCCGAATGAATGGAGCCCACAATGAGTTCAAAAACAGGGGTATGCTGTGTAAAATAACCATTAGCAAGTGGGGTGGAGTCGATACCCACTACCGGGACAGGTTTAGGCAAATCAATCAATGGCATGACTAGAGACATAGCAAATTCCACAGACATATTAGCAGAAGACCCTGAATTCACGAAGGCACTGCCGGTAGCAGACCTACCGTAAATAGAGACCTGAAAGGGAAGCAAGTTCTTATTAGGTTTCATGTATACGGGAAATACCTCCCCGATGGTCACTTAGGCGCGGAAGTTTTCCGGCTGCTTATTCTTACGTCTAGGACAGTCGTTCACTTGATGCTTGCCATCCCCACAGTAGAAGCAGAGAACATTATTCCTGCTGAGCTCTCTACGTTGTTGGGGAGACACGGAGACCCCGAGTTACATTGGTTCATCCGAGTTTTCCATGGAAGAACGAAGCAACGGACCCTCGGGGGCCATCATAGGGGAGCCAGAGGAGAATGCACAAAAACGTACAAGTCGTCACTCCCTGAGACATCGGTCAAGATGTACCGCTAAAGCCATAACCTGATCTAGAGAGTCAGAAGAGGGATATCTAACTAACAGGTTTTTCAGAGCGTTCGACAGACCCAATCTAAACTGGCACCTCAAGGCAGGGTCATTCCACCGAGAAGCTACAGACCACTTCCTAAAGTCAGAACAGTACTCCTCAACGGGTCTCTTACCCTGACGTAAGGTCACCAGCTGACTCTCGGCAAAGGCAGTCTTGTCAGTCTCGTCATAGATGAGTCCGAGAGCTGAAAAAAAAAAAGGTAAACAGAAGAGAGTTCAGGGGCATCAGGGGCCAAGTAGAAGGCCTATTCCTGAAGGCTGTCCTGGAGCCGGGACATAATTATACCCACTCGTTGGCTCTCAGAACCTGAGGAGTGGGGCCTTAAACGGAAATAAAGCCTACAACTTTCCTGAAAGGAGAAAACAGTCTTCCGGTCCCCTGAGAACCTGTCAGGCAACTTGAGGTGGGGTTCTAGAGGTGGGGTGGAGGGCACTACCTGGGTAGCATCACGCTGGTTGCGCCTCTGAGCCAGGTCTTGGACCTGTAGGCCGAGACCCTGCATTTGCTGAGCCAGGGCCACAAGGGGGTCCATAGTGTGTCAGGGACCAGGGTAGAAAAGGTACTGTGAAGGAAATAAGTATTTGATCCCTTTCTGATTTTGTAAGTTTGCCCACTGTCAAAGACATGAACAGTCTAGAATTTTTAGGCTAGGTTAATTTTACCAGTGAGAGATAGATTATATAAAAAAACAAAACAGAAAATCACATTGTCAAAATTATATATATTTATTTGCATTGTGCATAGAGAAATAAGTATTTGATCCCTTTGGCAAACAAGACTTAATACTTGGTGGCAAAACCCTTGTTGGCAAGCACAGCAGTCAGACGTTTTTTGTAGTTGATGATGAGGTTTGCACACATGTTAGATGGAATTTTGGCCCACTCCTCTTTGCAGATCATCTGTAAATCATTAAGATTTCGAGGCTGTCACTTGGCAACTCGGATCTTCAGCTCCCTCCATAAGTTTTCGATGAGATTAAGGTCTGGAGACTGGCTAGGCCATTCATGACCTTAATGTGCTTCTTTTCGAGCCACTCCTTTGTTGCCTTGGCTGTATGTTTTGGGTCATTGTCGTGCTGGAAGACCCAGCCACGAGCCATTTTTAATGTCCTGGTGGAGGGAAGGAGGTTGTCACTCAGGATTTGACGGTACATGGCTCCATCCATTCTCCCATTGATGCGGTGAAGTAGTCCTGTGCCCTTAGCAGAGAAACACCCCCAAAACATAATGTTTCCACCTCCATGCTTGACAGTGGGGATGGTGTTCTTTGGGTCATAGGCAGCATTTCTCTTCCTCCAAACACGGCGAGTTGAGTTAATACCAAAGAGCTCAATTTTAGTCTCATCTGACCACAGAACCTTCTCCCAATCACTCTCAGAATCATCCAGATGTTCATTTGCAAACTTCAGATGGGCCTGTACATGTGCCTTCTTGAGCAGAGGGACCTTGCGGGCACTGCAGGATTTTAATCCATTACGGCGTAATGTGTTACCAATGGTTTTCTTGGTGACTGTGGTCCCAGCTGCCTTGAGATCATTAACAAGTTCCCCCCGTGTAGTTTTCGGCTGAGCTCTCACCTTCCTCAGGATCAAGGATACCCCATGAGGTGAGATTTTGCATGGAGCCCCAGATCGATTTCGATTGACAGTCATTTTGTATGTCTTCCATTTTCTTACTATTGCACCAACAGTTGTCTCCTTCTCACCCAGCATCTTACTTATGGTTTTGTAGCCAATTCCAGCCTTGTGCAGGTCTATGATCTTGTCCCTGACATCCTTAGAAAGCTCTTTGGTCTTGCCCATGTTGTAGAGGTTAGAGTCAGACTGATTAATTGAGTCTGTGGACAGTAGTCTTTTATACAGGTGACCATTTAAGACAGCTGTCTTTAACCGGTTAAGGACTAGGCTGTTTTACAGCTAAATGACTAGAGCAAATTTCACAATTTTGCTATGCGCTTCTTTAGATGACTATAACTCAGCAGGTGAATAAAGTTCATCTTTGAATTTTACACTCTTTTTAAAGGACAGATAGGGATTTGTTTTAGTGGCATTTGTCAGTATATATCATTTTTTTTTTTTTTCTCTAAAGTGGGCAATATTGGAAAAAAATGCAAGAATTTAACAATTGCGTCGGTTTATGCTAGCATTTTTCACACACGGTATGAACCATGGCCAAAATTAATCTCCTTTCACATTCTTCCACTTCTCCCGTGCATGGGGATACCAAATATGTGAGCCTTATTCACTGTGCGGGCATGTGCCAGGGCTTGGCATAAAAGGAGGCTTTTTGGCCTTTTCGGTCCAGGAATTTTGCATTTGATTTTAGAGCCGCATACTGTTTTCTGGGGGGCCTAATGCTGCTGAAACATTAGAAACACCCCATAAATGACTTCATTCACACAAGTAGACCCCACAAGGTTTCCTTCAAGGGGTTTATCATATTTTTAGCAAGTCCAGTTTTCTTCTGAAAGTTTCTTGAATAAGATGGAACAAAATAAAATCAGCACTTTTTTAGCAAATGCGTCAGTTTAGGCTAGTATTTTTCACACACGGTATAGACCACGGCCAAAATTCATCTCCTTTCACGTTCTTCCACTTCTCCCGTGCATGGGGATACCAAATATGTGTGCCTTATTCACTGTGCGGGCATGTGCCAGGGCTTGGCATAAAAGGAGGCTTTTTGGCCTTTTCGGTCCAGGAATTTTGCATTTGATTTTAGAGCCGCATACTGTTTTCTGGGGGGCCTAATGCTGCTGAAACATTAGAAACACCCCATAAATGACTTCATTCACACAAGTAGACCCCACAAGGTTTCCTTCAAGGGGTTTATCATATTTTTAGCAAGTCCAGTTTTCTTATGAAAGTTTCTTGAATAAGATGGAACAAAATAAAATCAGCACTTTTTTAGCAAATGCGTCAGTTTAGGCTAGTATTTTTCACACACGGTATAGACCACGGCCAAAATTCATCTCCTTTCACGTTCTTCCACTTCTCCCGTGCATGGGGATACCAAATATGTGTGCCTTATTCACTGTGCGGGCATGTGCCAGGGCTTGGCATAAAAGGAGGCTTTTTGGCCTTTTCGGTCCAGGAATTTTGCATTTGATTTTAGAGCCGCATACTGTTTTCTGGGGGGCCTAATGCTGCTGAAACATTAGAAACACCCCATAAATGACTTCATTCACACAAGTAGACCCCACAAGGTTTCCTTCAAGGGGTTTATCATATTTTTAGCAAGTCCAGTTTTCTTCTGAAAGTTTCTTGAATAAGATGGAACAAAATAAAATCAGCACTTTTTTAGCAAATGCGTCAGTTTAGGCTAGTATTTTTCACACACGGTATAGACCACGGCCAAAATTCATCTCCTTTCACGTTCTTCCACTTCTCCCGTGCATGGGGATACCAAATATGTGTGCCTTATTCGCTGTGCGGGCATGTGCCAGGGCTTGGCATAAAAGGAGGCTTTTTGGCCTTTTCGGTCCAGGAATTTTGCATTTGATTTTAGAGCCGCATACTGTTTTCTGGGGGGTCTAATGCTGCTGAAACATTAGAAACACCCCATAAATGACTTCATTCACACAAGTAGACCCCACAAGGTTTCCTTCAAGGGGTTTATCATATTTTTAGACAGTCCAGTTTTCTTCTGAAAGTTTCTTGAATAAGATGGATCAAAATAAAATTAGCAATTTTTTAGCAAATGCGTCAGTTTATACCAGCATTTTTCACACACAGCATAGACCATGGTCAAAATTAATCTCCGTTCACATTCTGCCACTTCTCCCGTGCACGGGGATACCAAATATGTGGCCTTATTTATCACATAGAGATGTAGGAGGGCGGAGGATAGAAGAAGATTATTTCACAAATCGCTTTTTTTCAAAGCTGGTTTTACAAAACTCTACAGAGTTTCTATAACACTTCCAAAATATCTGCTCTTGAAGCAGAAATCCCAAAATATTCATCTAGGGGTATAATGGGAATTTATTTTTTGGGGTTTTCTAAAATAAGAAATTGCAGGTTAATGCAAATGGAGCTCTCCAGCAGATGAACTTTAGAAAACATCAAACATGACATCCACCCCCCACCCATTCCCTCCCTCACCCTTGGAGTAAAATCAGGGGAAAAATAAAAACGTAATGTAGGGCAAATATATTTTCAACAAATTAACTAAAATCTAATAATTCAGAACAGTGTGGTATTTTTTAAAACATGGCTCAATGCACAGGCCTGGTTGTGAGGGACATGAGGGACAGAAATATCGGGAATCTTTGCGGTGCCCGTCTTTTCTGCAGACGCGGCACTTTTTCTGGGGGTTGCTTCTAGTTGCTGTTGGGGGAATCCGACTGATGAAGTGTCTTTCAGTCAGTCGCGTGACATCCTCAGACTGGGGGCATTCTCGGGTGTCCTGAACATCAAAAATGAGGCCTTCAATAATTTTTTCCTGGAAATCCAGGTATGTGTCTCTGCCTCTGTTTTTTTTATAGAGCACAAATGAGTTGTGGATGGCCACCTGTAACAAATAAATGGCCACCTTTTTGTACCAGGTTTTAGTTTTGCGTTTTACTAAATAGGGCTGTAAAACCTGGTCGCTTAAATCCACCCCCCCCCATGTACTTGTTATATTCGGACACGCTCACTGGTTTGTGCTTGTCCGATGTTGCCCCCCTTTCCTTCACTGCCACTGTTCCTGCGGTATGAATCGTGCTTAGCACATACACATCTTTGCGATCCCTGAACTTGACCGCCAGCAATTCTTCAGATGCATAAGCACAGGAGTCCCCCTTTACCATGCGCTTCCCCACTAATTGCTGTGGAAAACCAATTCGGTTTTTGCGCATGGTACCACATGCCCCAGTCCTTGCAGCATGCAAATGCCTAAACAGGGGCACACTCGAATAAAAATTATCACAGTACAGGTGGTACCCCTTGTGAAGCAGAGGCTGCATTATCTCCCACACAATCTTACTGCTGGTGGAAAGATCAGGGGGGCATCCAGGAACATTTATTGTGCGGTCCCGCCCTTCATAAATCCTGAAGGCGGTGGTATATCCTGACCCGCTTTCACACAATTTGTAGAGCTTAACGCCATATCTTGCCCTTTTGGAAGGTAGATATTGGCGAAAGCTAAGTCTGCCATGAAAGTTGAGGAGGGATTCGTCCACACTTACATTCTGCTCAGGGGTGTAGAGTTGCAGAAATAAATTATTCAGGGAATTTATTAGCGGTCTTATTTTGAACAACCGATCCCGGTTTGCATCGGTACTTGGGGGGGCCTGTGCGTTGTCATTGAAGTGGAGGAACCTCATTATTGTCTCATAACGAGACCTGGGCATTACTGCAGAATATACTGGGGTGGCTTGGGCGGGTCTTGTTGACCAGTAAGACCTAATGGAGGGCTTTTTGACAATACCCATATTTAGGGTGAGCCCCAAAAATTTTTTTCATTCCTGCAAATTGGTGGGCGTCCAATCTCTGGCATGGGTGGATGAAGGTTTCTGCCTTATATATTGCGTGGCATATAAATTTGTTTCGTGGACAATCTGATTTAGGATGTCGTCCGTTATAAATAAATGGAAGTAATCCATTTGGACAAAATTTGTATTGTCCACGGTTATGCCAGGAGTGGCCGTAAATCCATGGATTCTAGGCCCAAAAGATGGGGCAGGTGCCCATACAAGAGCCTGGACTGGAGGGACCAGGCTGTCCCGTGCTACAGCGCTACTTGGCCCTGCGCTTTCATGTTCTGCAGTTTCGACTGCATCAGGGACAACGTCCCCTGAAGATGAACCTGAAGTGACGCTGTCATCGTCACTACCTAAAACAGGTTCCATCTCGGACGCCATCTCTGATGCGGTCTCCGACTCAGACCACAGCATGGCGTATGCCTCCTCGGCGCTAAACAACTTCCTCGCCATAACGTAACTAACACTAACACTAACTAAACAAATTTTTTATTTTTTTATTTTTTTTATAAAACACACAAACTAACTGCTATATATATCTACACTACCGCTAACAAAAAAATAAACCGCTATTGCTATATATATTATATATATGTGGATATATATATAATTATATACTCCCTACCTGCCTATTCTAATAGAATAAAAGAAAGAAAGGTAGATAGATAGAAAAAAAGATAGATGGATAGATAGATTGTATAGATAGATAGAAATCTATCTATACAGAGAATGTTTTAGAGTGTAACTGTATTTTTTGTGTAACTGTAACTGTAATCTTCTGGCAGCAATTCTCCCGAGTCTCTTCTTCTCCTCAAACTGAAACAATGTTTGAGGAGAAGAAAAGAGGCAGGAGATTTACTGCCAGAAAAGTCAAAATAAAACAAATGTGGTCGCTGTGATAGGTTTTCACAGCGACCACATGATCAGGGACCATCAGATTGGTCCCTGATACTCTGCCCAGTGCCCAGAGCTGTTGGTAACAGCGTGGGCACAGGGCTGTGTGCACGCGATCGCGTGCACACTGTTTTATAAGCAGGAATGCATGTGATCGCTGTGAATTGTTGTCACAGCGACCACATGTTCAGGGACCATCAGATTGGTCCCTGATACTCTGCCCAGTGCCCAGAGCTGTTGGTAACAGCGAGGGCACAGGGCTGTGTGCACGCGATCGCGTGCACACTGTTTTCTATGCAGAAATGCATGTGATCGCTGTGATTGGTTGTCACAGCGATCACATGTTCAGGGGCCAAAAGATTGACCCCTGACATTCTGCCCAGTGCCCATGGCTGTTAGCAACAGCCAGGGCATAGAGCTGTGTGCACGCGATCGCACGTGCACAGTCTCTGAAGTGCGGCCGTATATATACTATACGCCGGACTTTAGAGACCCTGACCGCTGGCCGTATATTTAAAGACAGGAGTCTTTTATACAGATGACCATGTAAGACAGCTGTCTTTAATGCAGGCACCAAGTTGATTTGGAGCGTGTAACTGGTCTGGAGGAGGCTGAACTCTTAATGGTTGGTAGGGGATCAAATACTTATTTCTCTGTGCACAATGCAAATAAATATATATCATTTTGACAATGTGATTTTCTTTTTTTTTTTATATATAATCTATCTCTCACTGGTAAAATTAACCTAGCCTAAAAATTCTAGACTGTTCATGTCTTTGACAGTGGGCAAACTTACAAAATCAGCAAGGGATCAAATACTTATTTCCTTCACTGTATATGGGCCTGAGATTATGTCATGTCAGGATAGGGAGACAGACAGGTGAGCCCTAATCTACCCACCACTCAGTCCCTGCCTTCTTGCACAGCCCATCCTAGGCGACGGCGTAAAACTGGGTGACGGTCCCTGCGCTCAATATGTGCACGAAAGACAAACAAGACAAGGGAACAAAAAGCAAAGGATTGTGGGGCAGTTGCCCACGGCAACACCGTGAGCAACAGAGTAGTGGATGAGCCGAGTCAAACCAGGAGTGTACGTGGTAACAAATGCAGAGCAGGAGTATAGTCAGTCAAGTCAGGGTCAATATGAAGCAGAGATCAATGGTAACAGCAGGAACAGCAGAGCCAGGAAACAAGAGAATCACAGGCAAAGGAAAATCAGCAAATGAAGTTATAAGTGGACCAAGGGCGGGAGCTAGAACCGTCTGGCCAGGCTGTGATAGGCTCTCCCACTCCTCAGCCTACCAGCCTGAGTGATAGCAGATCGAGTCACTCTAGCAGACCTAGGAACAGATGCAGGCTGATTAACCACGAGCGTCGACACAGAAGTGGTGTCAGGCAAATCCTTCACAATTTCCTGTTAGGGCATACTGAGGTATGTCCTAACAGCTGCCTGTGTACTATCCGTACACAGGCTAATGTACAGACATATAGATGTATGCCTGTGTACTATCAGCATATAGATATATGCCAGTACATTAAAGTTTAAAAATAAAGTAAAAACATAAAGTAATGTTAAATTTAAAAAAAATACACATACACCTTTTTTTGCAATAAACATTAAAATAAGTCTCAATACATAAAATATACACATATTAGGTATTGGTGCAACCGTAATAACCTGCACAACAATTTTTTGCGGCATTTAGGATGTTTACGCTGTAAAAAAATGAAACAAAAACTACTTTCTATCACTTATTGTTGGGCACGAGGTGTGATGAATTTAACCTCCATGTGCCTCACATTTATAGTAATTAACCCCATCATGTACCTTACACATTAACCCGTTGTGACTGAGAAACATGATGTGGTTAATTACTATTAATGTGAGGCACATTCAAAATTCATCACACCTCGAGCCTCACATCAGAAAATGGAAGACATTTTTTTTTTTTATTACTGTTGGCAAAGTATCGTTTTGGTATCGAAATCGCAATACTACACAAAGTATCGGTATCGAAGTCCAAATTCTGGTATCGTGACATCCCTACACTGGAGGAGGCATTATACTAGGGAGGGGTAAATGGGGGAAAATCGATGATATCTGAAGGGAGGGGATAAATTATACATGCGGAGGGGTAGAGGAAGGGGAGAGTATACCTGGGTAGGGGGAGAAAGCTTATACCGGAGGCATAGTTGGCAACAGTTCCAAATTTGCAGGGACTGTCCTGAATCTACAGAGACAGTCCCGGCAAATTACTGTCCCAGACGTGTCCCAGCCACTGCCGTATTCAATTGTATCTGCGTCCACAGGATGAAGATACAATTGAATACTATGGTAGAGCAGGAAACTATCAGCTTCCTGCTCTGCCATTCACCCATCCAGGAGCGGAATCCCCGGCCAGAGAGTTTCCGACACTCTGGCCGGGGATTCCTCTCCTAGAGATAGCCCCTGAGGTCACTGTCCATATATTGACAGTGAGGTCTGGGTCTACTCCTGGACTGGAATCCCCTTTAGAGAGTGCCTCACACACCCGACTGTAGATATTGGCACACACACGCCTGTATTTAGCGCCGCACCTACCCCCTGTAGAAAGTGCTGCACATACCTCACTGTAGATAGCACCACTCCCTTCCTGTAGATAGTGCCACCCACACCCCCAGTAGATAGTGCCACGCACTGCTCCCCTGTAGATAGCGCCACACACACCCCAGTAGATAGCGCCACACACACTCCCTGTAGATAGCGCCACACACACTCCCTGTAGATAGCACCACACACAGCCCTCTGTAAATAGTGCTCCACACCCCCTGTAGATAGCCCCGCACACACCCCCCTGTAGAGAGTGCCATACACAGCCCCCTGTAGATAAAATTGTAAATGCTAAACTCTGGCCACAGGTAGGGGTCTGGTGGAAAGGTGTCTGAATTACCTAGCAGGTCTGGTCTAAGGTCTGAATTTTTTTCTGGTTTGGTGTCTGAATTAATTTTTTTGTGTGGTTTTTACACAGATAACGTGTGTGTGGCGTGTGAAGAGAATGCAAAAGCATCATCCAGGCATGCCCGTGGCAGTGGGAGATCTTAGGGACTGCAGCACCAAGAACTACATTTTGGTGAGTGACTCAGCTTCAGTGCAATGATTTTTGTTTATGTTGCCCCCCTACACCCTCACAGATTCTTTGCACGCACACACACACACACACACACACTGTTTCCCTTTTTGCCCCCCACAAAGACGCTGTCTCTTCCCTGTCACTCCACAGAGCCCCTGTGAGGTTGCGTCTCCCCCCTGGCTACCACTGCTACTTTTAGTTCTCCCAGCCCTGGCACTTAGTCTCTCCCCTTTGCCCTCCGACACCCACCTCCTGTCTCTGCCCTGCTCCTCCAAAGAAACCCCGCCCCTTTACATTTCACCCCCCCTTCTAATGATGAGGGGGGTGGGGGCCCAGACTCATTGGCAGTATGGGGCCCAGAAATTCCTGATGGCAGCCCTGCATAAAGCCATTGCCAACCAGTCATCTCTGCCCCAGTTTGCCTGTAACATGCAGTATAGGTACAGTATGCATCATCTCCATTGCCTTTTTGTGTCCTAGAACTGCGTCTATGGCTCTTCAGCATCCTGCTCACAATGTGAAATGTTTTATGTAACTAGAGCATTTAATATATAAATTATGGCCACAGCTTCCTTTGTGAAGTTTGCACAAGGCATCATGGGACATGTAACTGCCAGAGCTACTGACTGCAGTGATTTGTACAGTCAATATGGCAAACAGAAATTTTCTCATAAGCAAGTTAGAATTTACAAGGGGAAAAAAGACGATAGTTATAATATATAGGTTAAAGTAGGGTGGCTATTTTTTGTGTTACTTTTGGACATTTTCTTTAAAGAAATGCAAAAATATTTAAAACATCTAGTTATGTGTCTGATACCACATGTCTAAATTTTAGGAACCAATGATTGGGGAAAAAATACAATAATATTGGACTTGAAATGTGGCAAATACTTTGTCAGCATTTTATAAAATGTATCCTAATGGTGCAACATCAAACACAACAGAATGTGGAAATCAATGAAAATTCTTTAGTATCTTTCTTTCTTTTTTATTTTTATTATGTATGAATAGCTTGAAACTATTTTGTTTTTCTTATGGTAAAGTATTAGGAGTTAACTGAAATATTCAAACAAATCATGCTTCATTAGGCTGGGTTCACACTGAGTTTTTTGCAGGTGGAAAATCTGCCTCAAAATTCCATTTGGAAGTTTGAGGCAGATTTTCCTCTTCCTGCACGTCGATTTTCACGGCGTTTTTCGCCCGTGGCCATTGAGCGCGTTGGGTATAAAACGCCGCAAAATTCGCTTTCTCTGCCTCCCATTGATGTCAATGGGAGGTCAGAGGCGTAACCACGCGAAGATAGTTAATGTCCCTTCTTCCTCCCGCGAGCTGGTTGAAATCAATGGGAGGCATTTTCGGACGGTTTTTGGCGAGCTTTGCAGCGCAGTTTCCATGTAAAAAAAACTCGTCAAAATACTTTGTGTGAACATACCCTTAAAGTGTACCTAAACCTTTTAGGTGACTCGTCAGAATAGGCTGTCATCAGGGGCGTAGCTAAAAGCTCATGGCCCGGGTGCAAGAATTCAGCTTGGGCCCCCCTACCCCTCCCCAGCACCACCATCATCATCAGACCACTGCGCGCTCCTATGCCCAGACGCCTTGCCCAACAGCCCCCATAGTATAATGCCCCCACACAGTTAATGCTCCCATAGCTGCCCCCACACAGTATAATGCCCCATAACGTATACTGCCCCCCATAACAGCCCCATACCGTATAATGCTCCCCCCCCACAATATCAGCCCCCCATACAGTATAATGCCCCCATATGTGCATAATTACTTACCTATCCCCGTTCCCACGTCGAGTGGAGGATCCTTCGCCTCCTCCGGTGTGTGCTATGAGTGACTCAGCGAGGCAGGCGTGATGATGTCGCTACATCCCGCCTGCCTGTGTCGACCCGCTCAGGGCACAGGGAATGCTGGATCAAGGAGATGTCAGCTCCTTGCTCCAGCATTGATTGCAACCGGGACCTCGGTGAGTGACTCACGAACCCCTCAGGGGGACGCGATCCACAGTGTAGGGATGTCACAATACCAAAATTTGGACTTCGATACCGATACTTCGTTTACTTTGCCAACAGTAATAAAAAATAAAAAAGTTTTCGTTTTCTAATGTGAGGCACGAGGTGTGATGATGAATTTTGAATGTGCCCCACATTACTAGTAATTAACCCCATCATGTTTCTCAGTCATAATGGGTTAATATGTAAGGTACATGATGGGGTTAATTACTATTAATGTGAGGCACATGGAGGTTAAATTCATCAACGCACCTTGTGCCTCACAATTAGGCCCCATGCACACGACCGTAAATAACCTCCGTTTTTGGACCCATTCACTTTCATTGAGCGCGGACACATTTCCGTAGAGCTACGGATGGTTGTCCGTGCCGTAGAAATTTTCCGAAAATTATGGAACATGTCGGTCCTTTTGCATTTTGCGGGCCGTGCTCCCATACTTTGTATGGGAGCACGGCCAGAAAATGCGGGTGGCAGTCGGCGGCCGGCCGTGCCCGCAATCACGGGCTCGTGATTGCGGGCACGGTCGTGTAAATGGGGCCTAAGTGATAGAAAGCAATTTTTATTTTATTTTTTTACAGAGTACACATCATAAATGATGCAAAAAAATAGTTGTGCAGGTTATTACGGCCGCGCCAATACCGATTATGTGCATGTTTTATGTATTGAGACTTATTTTAATGTTTATTGTAAAAAAGGTGTATGTGTATTTTTTTTATTTGACATTACTTTGTTTTTACTTTCTTTTTAAACTTCAATGTACTGGCCTATAGCTATATGCCTGTACATTAGCCTGTGTACTGATAGTACACAGGCAGTTGTTAGGACATAACTCAGTATGCCCTAACAACAGGAAATATGGTAGGACAGCCCTGGGGTCCTTCAATAGACCCTGGGCTGTCTGCCCATATATGGTATGTCCCTTAATCGCGTCACAGGAATTCCCTGTGATGCGATCCAGGGGCATCCCCCTCCTCACTTTCCCCTGAATGCTGCAGTCAGCTTTGATCGCAGCATTCAGGAGAATAGCGGCGGAGATGAGAGGTTTCTCTCATCTCCGCCGTTATAGAGCGGGGCTGTGGCTGTGTAATACAGCCATTACCCCGCTCCTGACAGTAAGTGCGCGCGCGGTCAGCATGAGGAGATGCGGCCGGCGCTGAACTAATGAGCGGCGGTTCAGGCACTGAGGACAGAACATGGCGGTGTTTTGCAGTGCGCCCGCCATAGTTTGTCTTCAGTGCCGCAGATCTTTAGGGCAGCGCCGGCCGCATCGCATCATCCTGACCCCGCGCACATGTCAGGACTCAGGAGCGGGCCAGTGACTGTATTACACAGCCGCAGCCCCGCTCTCATAGTCATGTGTACTGTACTGTATTGTGCAGTTTGCGGTGGAGGGGGGGGCTGTGATTTAACGCCCCCCCCCTCTCCACAGCAAACAACACAATACATTACAAGGCATCACAACACAATACATTACATTACAATACATTACATTACAACACAATACATTACATTACACTGCAGCTTACCTGGAGTCCTCCACACCGACTCTTCTGCTCTGTCTGGAAGCCGCGTCACGTGACAACACGGTCACATGGTACACTAAGTGTACCATGTGACCGTAACCAGGAAGTGCTGGCTTCATGGCACAGAAGATTAATAGGAAACATGCTGTATGACAACGGGGGCCCAGGCTTAGGGGCCCGGTTGCAACTGCGACCGCTGCGACCCCTATAGCTACGCCACTGGCTGTCATGTGTCTGTACATGAGAAATAACACTATTTCTGACCATTTTATTACTTGTATCCTGCATTTTTTAACAGTTTTCTCTGAGCTCAGTTGTAGAGGGTGAGGAGACTGTGCTGCTATTTTGTCTTCCATGAGATCCTGCACCCCTATCTCTATCTGTCAGACATATACTGTACACATATAGTGTATAAAGTAGTATCAGCATGGAGGAAATTGTACAGCAGTACAGAGCAGTGCAGTTGTGAATCCAGAACTGAAGTGCACTTAATAGAAGTGGCAGATCTGGTGACAGATCCCCTTTAAATTTCATTTCTAAATCATTTTTGCCAATTTTTTGCATTTATTTGGAAAATAATTGACAATTTTAATAGTATTAAAGTAAGGGTATGTTCACCCGCTAGACTGAAAACGTCTGAAAATACGGAGCTGTTTTCAACGGAGAACAGCTCCTGATTTTCAGAAGTTTTTTGAGCAACTCGCGTTTTTCGCGCCGTTTTCGCAGCGTTTTTTACGGACGTTTTTGGAGCTGTTTTCAATAGAGTCTATTAAAAACGGCTCCAAAAGTGTCCCAAGAAGTGTCCTGCACTTCTTTTGACGAGCCGTCATTTTACGCGCCGTATTTTGACAGCGACGCGTAAAAATAAGGCTCGTGGGAACAGAACATCGTAATTCCCATTGAAAGCAATGGGCAGATGTTTGTAGGCATATTAGGGGCGTTTATTCAGGCGTAATTCGAGGCGCAAAACGCCCGAATTACGACTAAAAACACTGAGGGTGAACATACCCTAAGGGTTAGCATTTTTTTAATGTATTTATTTTTCCAACTTTGTTTCACAGCAACAGCTCCATTTATTTCTATGGGGTTTGCCGAAGATAGCGCTCGGTAGCCCCTTAGAAATTAATAGAGCGGTGGTCGAGCATGCGCACTACCGCTCCATTCCTATGAGGTTCCTAGGAACGGCAAGGTAAGCCTTTTCTCGTGATTGGTGGGGTTCCCAGAGGTTAGACCCCCACCGATAAGATATTTTCAACTATCCTATAGATAGGCGATAAATAATGATTATGGGAAAATACCTTTAAAGATATATCATAGACTCCTCTAACCCCTTAATGAGGTTGTCAAGGCATGGGCAACTGATGACGTATCCACAGGATAGGTCATCAGTATATGATTGGTGGGGGTCCGACACATGGACCCTGCACTAATCAGTCGCTCTAGCTGCCTCCGGGCGCAGGATGTTATGCAGGGTATTCAGTATTCAGACCCGGAAGCAGGTGCCTCCGATCACTCCATTGTGGCCGAGCTGCAGAACAGCAACTCTGCTCCTATTCAGTTGTAGGTGATATTTTTTGTTACATTTACATTATCGTTTAATTTATATAAGTTTTCATTTTGGCAAAAATGCAGGAAAAAAAGCAGTTCCGCTGGAGTTTTCATTTTTTTATGTTTTACACCGATCATCATAAATCATTGTAAAACATGTTTCATTTCTGTGTATTTTTATGCTGTTTTTTTTTTTTTTTTAAATTACTTTATTTTTTATTAATTGTACTTTTTTTTTTAATCCCATAGGGGGATTTTTACTTTTGATTTTGATTTTTTAACTTTAATATACTGGCATATATCTATATTCGAGTACATTAGCCTGTGTACTGATTGTACACAGGCAGTTGTTAGGGCATACCTCAGTTTGCCCTAACAGGAAATATGGTCAGACAGCCCTGGGGTCCTTCAGTGGACCCTGGGCTGTCTGTTCATATATGGCACAGATCCCCTATAGATCCAGTGAATCACAAGTGACGTCTTCTCTGATGGAAATCGTTTTATTTTCTTCTCTATCTGACGCAGACCGTTATGGCAACTTCTCCTGATGTGACATCTTTGCCCATCACTTCTGCAGCCATTTCCAACCTCTATAGAAACACACAAATTTGGACACCAAGGCCCAGAACCATACATTAAAGGGGTTGTCCGGGCACAGACCGTTTTTTATACTGATGATCTATCCATGTGCCCGGACAACCCCTTTTACTCAGACTAATAAATGTGGTCCACATACTAGATCATAGAATACATACAGACCCAGACCTTCTAAACAATTGCAGTCCTCAGACCAGACCCCCTAAACAAAACGGACCCCAGTACAAGCACCCTAAATAAATACAGACCTCAGACCAGATCCATAAATACCCCAGACCTGACCCTCTACACTAATAATGAACCCAAACCTGACTCCCTTAATACAGACGTCAGACCAGACCCCCTAAACTAATACATACCCCTAAATAAAGACCCCTAAACTAATACAGACCCTAGACCAGGCCCCCTAAATACAGACCCCATAAACTAATACAGATCCCAGACCCCTAAATACAGACAGCCTAAATACAGACCCCAGACCTGACACTCTACACTAATAATGACCCCAGACTTGACTCCCTTAAAGAGGCTCTGTCACCAGATTTTGCAGCCCCTATCTGCTATTGCAGCAGATAGGCGCTGCAATGTAGATTACAGTAACGTTTTTATTTTTTAAAAACGAGCATTTTTGGCCAAGTTATGACCATTTTCGTATTTATGCAAATGAGGCTTGCAAAAGTACAACTGGGCGTGTTGAAAAGTAAAAGTACAAGTGGGCGTGTATTATGTGCGTACATCGGGGCGTGTTTACTACTTTTACTAGCTGGGCGCTCTGATGAGAAGTATCATCCACTTCTCTTCACAACGCCCAGCTTCTGGCAGTGCAGATCTGTGACGTCACTCACAGGTCCTGCATCGTGTCGGCACCAGAGGCTACACTTGATTCTGCAGCAGCATCAGCGTTTGCAGGTAAGTAGCTACATCTACTTACCTGCAAACGCCGATGCTGCTGCAGAATCATCTGTAGCCTCTGGTGCCGACACGATGCAGGACCTGTGAGTGACGTCACAGATCTGCACTGCCAGAAGCTGGGCGTTGTGAAGAGAAGTGGATGACACTTCTATACACAACGCCCAGCTAGTAAAAGTAGTAAACACGCCCCGATGTACGCACATAATACACGCCCAGTTGTACTTTTACTTTTCAACACGCCCAGTTGTACTTTTGCAAGCCTCATTTGCATAAATACGAAAATGGTCATAACTTGGCCAAAAATGCTCGTTTTTTAAAAATAAAAACGTTACTGTAATCTACATTGCAGCGCCGATCTGCTGCAATAGCAGATAGGGGCTGAAAAATCTGGTGACAGAGCCTCTTTAAGTAATACAGACCCCAGACTAGACCCCTAATCTAATACAGACCCCAGAGCAGACCCCTAAATAAAAAACCCTAAACTAATGCAGACCTTAGAACAGGCCCTCTAAATAGACCCCGTAAACTAATACAGACCCCAGACCAGACCCCCTAAATACAGACCCCAGACGTCAAACTAATACAGACCCTCTAAATACAGATCCCAGACCCCTTAAAGAGGCTCTGTCACCACATTATAAGTGGCCTATATAGTACATGATGTGATCGGCGCTGTAATGTAGATTACGGCAGTGTTTTTTTATTTAGAAAAACGATCATTTTTGACGGAGTTATGACCTATATTAGCTTTATGCTAATGAGTTTCTCAATGGACAACTGGGCGTGTTTTGCTTTTTGACCAAGTGGGCGTTGTGGAGAGAAGTGTATGACGCTGACCAATCAGCGTCATACACTTCTCTCCATTCATTTACTCTGCACATAGCGATATAGCTCTATCGCTATGTGCAGCCACATACAGAAACACTAACATTACTGCAGTGTCCTGACAATGAATGGACATTACTCAGAGCCAGGACGTGATGTGTATTCAGAATCCTGACCACTTCTCTGCACTTCTCTGTGATTTATAGCACAGCACAGCGAGATCTCGCTGTAAATGACAGCTTACAGTGTAAATCTCGCGAGACTACGCCTGCTATGCTGTAAATCACAGAGAAGTGCAGAGAAGTGGTCAGGATTCTGAATAATGCAATTTTTATGTAATCAGAAGTTGCAGACACTTTAACCCCTTCAGGACTGAGCCTGTTTTGGCTTCAGGACGAAGCCGATTTTTCAAATCTGACGTGTCACTTTATGTGGTAATAACTTTGGAATTCTTTTACCTATCCAAGCGATTCTGTTTTCTCGTGACATATTGTACTTTATGTTAGTGAAAAAAATGTGGTCAATAAATTCAATATTTATTTGTAAAAAACACCAAGATTTGAAGAAAATTTGAAAAATTAGCATTTTTCTCAATTTAAATGTATCTGCTTGTAAAACAGATAGTAATACCACACAAAATAGTTACTAGTTTACATTTCCCATATGTCTACTTTATGTTTGCATAATTTTTTGAACATTCTTTTATTTTTCTAGGATGTTACAAGGCTTAGAACTTTAGCAGCAATTTCTCATATTTTCAAGAAAATTTCAAAAGGCTATTTTTTCAGGGTCCAGTTTAGTTCTGAAGTGACTTTGAGGGCCTTATATTTTAGAACGTCCCCATAAATCACCCCATTTTGAAGACTGCACCCCTCAAAGTATTCGAAACAGCATTCAGAAAGTGTTTTAACCCTTAAGGCATTTCACAGGAATTAAAGCAAGGTAGAGGTGAAATTTACAAATTTCATATTTTTTTTGTTATACATTTTTTTCTGTAGCACAGAAAGTTTTACCCAAGAAATGCAAGTCAATATTTATTGCCCAGATTCTGTAGTTTTTTTAAAAATATCCCACATGTGGTCCTAGTGTGCTAATGGACTGAAACACAGGCCTCAGAAGCAAAGGAGCACCTACTGGATTTTGGGGCCTCATTTTTTTAGAATATATTTTAGGCACCATGTCAAGTTTGAAGAGGTCTTGTGCTGCCAAAACAGTAAAGCACCACACCGCTTAAGGAATCGATCTCGGGGTATAGTGAATATTTAGACCCCACAGAATTTATTCAACTGAGGCCGGATTCACACGCGCTTGTGCGTTTTGCACGTGCAAAAAATGCGGCGTTTTGCGAGCGCAAAAGGCACTTGACAGCTCCGTGTGACAGCCCCGTATGATGCGCGGCTGCGTGCTTTTCGCGCAGCCGCCATCATTACGACACTCCATTTGGATGTTTGTAAACAAAAAAGCACGTGGTGCTTTTCTGTTTTCATTCATCCTTTTCACAGCTGTTGCGCAAATCACGCTAGTCCAACGGAAATGCTTCAATGGGTGCGTGATACGCGAAAAACGCCCAAAGAACGGACATGTCGTGACTTTTTCGCAGCGGACTCATGCTGCGTAAAAATCACGCAACTGTCTGCACTGCCCCATAGACTAATATAGGTCCGTGCGACGCGCGTGAAAATCACGTGCGTTGCACAGACGTATATCCCGTTCGTCTGAATAAGCCATTAGACAGTGAAAATGAATATCAGCATTATTTCCACTAAAATGTTTAATTTTTTCAATTTCACAAAGGATAAAGGAGGAAAAAGCACCCCAGCATTTGTAAAGCAATTTCTCCTGAGTACGGCTATACCCCTCATGTGGTCATAAATGTTTTTTCATTAGAAAGTAATTAACTCTTTCCGGACTGATCCATTTTTGCTTTCCAAGAGCCATAACTTTTTTATTTTTCCGTCAATAGAGTGGTGTGGGGGCTTTTTTTTTTGCAGAACGACCTGTCGTTTTTACTGGTACCATTTTTTGGTACATATAACTTTTTGAGCACTTTTTATTACATTTTTTGATAGGGCCAAGATGACCAAAAAACAGAGATTTTGCCGTTTTAAATTCTTTATTTTTCACGGCGTTCATCGTGCGATTTAAATAATGGTATATTGTAATAGTTTGGACTTTTACAGACACAGCGATACCAATTTTGTGTCATTTTTTTATTTTTTTACATTACTTTAGAGAAAACATGTGAAAAGTTTTTTTTTTTACTTTAAATATTTATTAAATTTTTTTCAGTAATTTACTTTTGTTTTTACACATTTTATTAGTCCCCCTAGGGGACTTGAACCAGCAATCAGTAGATGGCTATTTTCATTTTTACAGGTTCCTGTAACAGCGCGACCGCTGTTCCTGTCCGTTAGTCCTGGGTGTCAACTGTAATACACAGCTGACACCCGCAGTGTATGGCGCGGGCTCAGCTATTAAGTCGTGGTGCGCCAAGTGGTTAATGCGCAGCGGATAGTGCAGAGTGAAAATTGCAATTTTCCACTGATATGCCATTTTAGTGCATAATATGTTATGCCCAGTTTGTGCCACTGAAGACAAATACCTCATAAAATATTAACCGGGTTCTCCTGGGTATGGCGATGCCATATCGGTGGACATAAATTGCTGTTTGGGCATGCTGTAGGGCTCAGAAGGGAGGGAGTGGCATTTGGCTTTTGGAGCGCAGATTTTGCTTGGTACTAGTTCTGTTTGGCGTTTTGATGGTATTTCAGTTTATAATGTGGGGGCATATGTAATCTGTGCGGAGTACATCAGGGCATAATAAGAGGGTATAATAATGGGGTAAATAAATAATAATCCGCAGATATGTGGCCAGCGTCGCACTGATAAATGGTGCCCAATCTTACCAACTTTTGGAACACTGCACATTTTGCTGTGTGAGGGCTTATTTGTTGCGGGACAATCTGTAGTTTTCATTGGTACCATTTTGGGGTACATGCGATTTTTTTTTTATCACTTTATATTAGATTTTTTGGCAAGCTAGGTAACCAAAAACCAGCAATTTTGACACTGTTTTTTATTTATTCTTTTTTACGGCGTTCCCCCTGGGCTAAAAATGTTACTTTATTCTGCGGGTCGGTACGATTACGGCGATACCATATGTATATAGTTTTTTTATGTTTTGCAGCCTTTGTGCAATAAAATCACTTATTTATAAAATAATGAATTTTTTGTGTCACCATATTCTGAGAGCCATAACTTTTTTATTTTTCAGTCAAAAATGCTATTTTGTGTTTTTATTGGTACTATTTTGGCGTACATGTGACTTTTTGATCACTTTTTATTGTATATTTTCAGAGGGGTGGTGACCAAAAAATTGTGATTCTAGCATTGTTTATTTACTTTTTTTTTTTTGCGGTGTTCACCGTGCGGGTAAAATAATATTATAGTTTTGTAGTTGGGGTCGTGATACCAAATATGTGTACTTTTTTAACGTGTTTATTTTTTTCCTATAATAAAAGTCTTATTATAGGAAAAAAAGCATTTTTTGTGTATGTAACTTAAAACTTAAATTTTTACACTTTTTGAAAACATTTTTACAATCTTTTTTTACTTTTTCCACTAGGGGACATTTAGACTTGCAGCTCTGATCGCTGCTAGAACACATTACACTACGTAGGTAATGTAATGAGTAATGTAATTACGTAGTGTAATGTGTTCTGTCATTGTGACGTGACTGACCATCAGGTACGGGGTCGCGGACGGGGGGGGGGGTGATCGTGGGTCTAATAGGGGGTGCTGGCCCTTATTTTGCCCATTTCTCTCTTCTCTCGCAGTATAAATTTTGTGAGAGAAGAATAACGGCGATCACATGACCGGGGACATGACAAAACGGTCCTCGGTCTGTGCTCCGAGGCCTAAGCTACCTCCGTAGCTGATTACACTGAGTTTAAGCACCTCCCAGGAGTGCTATCTTATGCCAAAGCCGTGAGCTGTCTTATGCCAAAGCCGTGAAAAGGCGGCGCTCTGGCATAAGTACCCTTAATGGCCGCCGTGAAAACACGTATAGGCGGTCATTAAGGGGTCAAAGGTTATGTACATCTTAACACTGCTTTTTTTTCTTTCTTTCTAAATGCAAATATTATAGGCTTTTTTAATAGTCGTCATTAAAATTTCCTTTTAATTTTTGTTGCTGTAGAGTTTTTGCAACTCTTGTACATAGCTGTCTGTGGCGCTGCTTCTGTCATAGATGCGGACAGCACACTGCGCCTGCCGGCTGTAAACACAGGATTTACATAATCTGTTCTCCATTCAGAATAGCACCATGTCATAGATACCAGCAGGAAGTTATACACAGCAGAGTTGTATTAAAGTGGGAGGAGATCACCCACAGCAGAGTCTGCGGGGAAAGGGTGAATTGCACAGGCTGCATCAGTGTAGTGAGAGAGGAGAGAACCTACAGCAGAATCTACAGGGGTGGAATCACAGTGTAGAGAGAGAGAGGAGTGATCTCAGACACAAGCAGCATCAGTGTAGTGAGAGAGGAGAGAACCTACAGCAGAATCTACAGGGGTGGAATCACAGTGTAGAGAGAGAGAGGAGTGATCTCAGACACAAGCAGCATCAGTGTAGTGAGAGAGGGGAGAACCTACAGCAGAATCTACAGGGGTGGAATCACAGTGTAGAGAGAGAGAGGAGTGATCTCAGACACAAGCAGCATCAGTGTAGTGAGAGAGGGGAGAACCTACAGCAGAATCTACAGGGGTGGAATCAAACATGCAGCATCAAAGTGTAGAGAGGGAGAGGAGTGATCTCAGACACAAGCAGCATCAGTGTCTGTGTCCGCACAGGAGATAGCAAATCACACAGAGACTGTATTAGAAGCGGAAAGTAGTACAGGAATGAAGCTTTGCTAGTTCATCTAAGCTAATGAAATCAGCAGCATTAGAGCAGGTTGCAAATAGTATACCATATTGTCTGATGATGAATAAACCAATGCAGATTGAGGCCTTTTTGCAACTCCACTAAGGGTATGTTCACACGCACTAATTACGGACGCAATTCGGGCGTTTTGCCCCGAATTACGTCCGAAAATAGCGCCTCAATAGCGTTGACAAACATCTGCCCATTGAAAGCAATGGGCAGACGTTTGTCTGTTCACACGAGGCGTATATTTACGCGCCGCTGTCAAATGGCGGCGTGTAAATAGATGCCCGCGTCAAAGAAGTGACCTGTCACTTCTTTGGCCGTAATTGGAGCCGTTATTCATTGACTCCAATGAATAGCAGCGCCAATTACGTCCGTAATGGACGCGGCGTTCAAGCGCCTGCACATGCCGTTACGGCTGAAATTACGGGGATGTTTTCAGGCGGAAACATCCCCGTAATTTCAGCCGTTACGGACGCTGTCGTGTGAACATACCCTAAGACTTTGTGCAACTTCTTCAAACTACAGGTCGTCGGCACAATACATCGGCAAAGCCATTGAAATGAATGGGCAGATGTTTGCCGACGTGTTGGAGCCGTGTTTTCAGGCGTAATTCGAGGCGTAAAACGCCTCCATTACGCCTGAAAATAGGTCGTGTGAACCCAGCCTAACACATGTAAAAAATTATATTTTCCTTGCTCACTGTGTGATAAAGAGCCTAATGAGGTGTTTCGATTATTTATTGCCTTCTTTTTTGTAGTATGAATACAGAAATGCTGCTAACCATGGAGTAGGACCGCCTACTGACATCTGTTAAAGGGGTTTTACTATCAGGGACATTTATGACATAGCCACAGGATATGACATAAATGTCAGATAAACGCGGGTCCCATCTCCGCGACCCGCATCTATCTCTAGAACGGGCCCCCTAAACCCCGTTCTACCGCTTTGTGCTCCGGCTGATGCATGTGATTTCCGACGATGAGGAAGAAAACAGCGAGGTGGGACACGCATCTATCTGACATTTATGACATATCCTGTGGATATGCCATAAATGTGCCTGATGGGAAAATCCCTTTAAGCCTAGAGTTAGCAGGGATTTAAATCAATAAATTACAGGTCTTCCAATATCTTTTCTCACATAATTATATATCAATCCGCTCAGCTCCTCCTGCTCCATAAAATGCTGCCTGCAGATTGAACTCCATGATTGACGTGACAGGCTACCTTAAAGTTATACAGTCTACAACTTTGAAACCAAAATGGCAGTCTAGCCCTAGCCTTACAGATGAAATCAATATTTAATTTGAAATCATAGAAAAATGCCACTCTTACGGATACAAGGGCAGGTTAAAGCACAAATTCCCAGCAGGATGCATACAAGCCACTGTAGCATCCACGGCAACGGACCGCCGTTCCTACTCGGCGGCCGCTGCCATTGCCATGGATCTGTGACTACTGGATGGCATCTCCTTCCTAGGAGACGCCAGCACTCTCTTCCGTTCTGCTCGGCTGTGTCCCGTAGGGTGCGCACGCATGCTCGTGCCCAGCTTTAAAGGGCCAGCACGCACACATGTAAGTTATCAATAATTAGCCCATGATCACCCTTGACTATTAATAGGGCTCTGCCCCTACACTCCTTGCCTGAGCGTTGTTGTGTTTTCCCATGTTAGTCTTAGCAAATGGTCCCTCAATATTATCCTGTTCCCAAGTGTTCCCGTGCCCTCCCACCTGTTCCTGTAATCCTGTGCTGTGTTGGTTCCTGAGCCCTATCGAGTGTTGGAGTCGTGTTGTGCCATCAGTCACGCCTGCTGTCGTACACCACGTCTGGTGTCATCTGCCACGCCTGATATCCTCCGCCACATGTGGCATCCTCTACTGTCAAAGTTCCATAAGTGCCTAGCCACTGCGACTGTCTGGACTATTCAGGTACCCTTGTGCTGGACTTTGTATAGATTGTGTACTCTGTTGTTTGGCCAGATGCTACTCCGCTATGGCGGAGCGGCCTAGTGGGTCTACATACCCACGAATCGTGACAGCCACAATGCTACATAGATGGAGTATGAGTACATGAGGTGTTAGTACTTTGTGTGGTACACTTAGGAGTAGCTAGGCAGCCTGCCTGATCTAATACTATAATTTGGTTAGTACTAATAAGCTGTATGCCAGCATAGTGAATTAAAAGTAACCGTGTGACTGGCACCTTATAGAAGACTTACATATGTACAATTATAATACTAAGCAGCCACCCCCTCATAAATGGTAGGTCTGTAAGTGTCTCTTCAACTTTTTTTCACTTTTTGATACTTCCCCCATATAACATTGCGTCTTCTCTGCATCCTGCTGGGAACTGGAGTTTTAACCTGCCCTTGTCTCAGTAAGTATGTCTTTTTTCTGTGATTTTAAAGAAAACCTTTCACCTGCCCATACATGTGCAGCTGAGTGCAGCATGTAATAGTAGGACTTCACAAACACTGTCTCACTTGAAATTATTTTTCAAACTTCAAACGTTATTTGCGCGCCCTCTGCAGAACCACCAATCTGTGTCTGTTGTCGCGGGAGGGAACACAGCGCAAGCCGCCCTGATACTGTCCGTAGCTGATTGGACAGTGTCAGAGCGAAGAGGTCACGCCCCCTTGCCATTTAGTTAGATAAAAACGGCTCATTGACAGTTCAGGGGCTTATTTACATATCGGGCACCAAATATAACGGCACCGATATGTAAATAACGGAGGAAGATAGGAATTTTTTTTAAAGTGAGACAGTGTTTGTGAAGCCCTGCCTATTACATGCCACACTCAGCTGTACCTGTATGGACAGGTGAAAGGTTCCCTTTAAAGTGTAGCTAAACATGTAACAAACTTCTGACATGTCATAGTGATATGTCAGAAGTTTTGATTGGTGGGGGTCTGAGCACTGAGACCCCAACCAATCGCTAAAACGAAGCAGCTGAAGGACTCGTGTGAGAGCTCAGCCGCTTCGTTTCTTGTTCGGCTTTTTCCAGAAATCCGATGTATCGGAAGTGCGGGCTTATAGACTTTCTATTGAGCCCATACTCCGATACATTGATTTACGGAAAAAGCCGAACCGAAACGAAGGGATTGAGCACTTCAGCTGCTTCATTTCAGCGATTGGTGGGGGCCTCAGTGCTCAGACCCCCATCAATCAAAACTTCTGACATGTCACTATGAGTTTATTAAACGTTAACTACACTTTAAGTAAATTTGATCCCACTTTTTATGATTGGTTTGCAATATTTGATTTGGTTGCTTAATACATATTGTTCTTTCAATGCTTAGAAGGAGGTGATTAAGTAATACAGAAGGTATTATAAACTGCTTTTGACCCCCTCACTGGAGTCTTTGTCCTGACAGCCAAGTCCATGTCTAGCTGGTGAAAGATAACACAGTCCTCCTCTGTTATAGTAAACTGGTATACAATCACATAATTATATCATAAATTAATTTGACTAGGAATTGTGTCCCTTCAAACCAACTTTTATAGATGCCATGTATATATCCCTTTACATTCACGTAATGTAATATAATCTTTCAGTGTAATTACAGATGTATCATAAACTACACATCTTTGGGTGACAATCTAGCCTTGACTATATAGTGGGGTTATTTTTAATATGTATTTAAATAGAGTCTAGCTATGGGCTGTTCAGCAGTCTGAACCTAAGTGGCCTTTCACAGGAGATCATTCTTGTAGCAAATAATTTTGTTTGAAATGGAAATAGTCATCTGCCTTAAGGATGGAGATGACATTTCTATATCATGTAAAACATTTAATCCACCAGTATCTATCTATCTATCTATCTATCTATCTATCTATCTATCTATCTATCTATCTATCTATCTATCTATCTATCTATCTATCTATCTATCTATCTATCTATCTATCTATCTATCTATCTACATAATTTTGCTCTTAAATATGCAACCCAGGTTTAAGCCTGTTTACATGTTTTGCCTCAATTTTGCAAAACCCTAAAGGTTTTGCCACCATACCATGATATGACTGCAATGTGTGAACACAATCGAAAGCAGGGTGAAATTAAGATATACATAGGCAAATGTAAAAGCAATGATTTGCTATTTATAATGATAAGGTTTTAATATGAATTAGCTATTTGAGCAATTCACCATTGCACTTTAGCAAATTGAAGATCACTAGTAGTCTTCTCTTTGAATAGGAAGAGAGTGGTTTTACTCTGCTTCTTTCTATATGTAAGTGAGCTTTATTCTCTGCTAAGTGTATTCACCTACTTTGTGTTTAAAAACATATTTCTACCTATACCAGTAGGAGATATTTATTTTAAACAAAAGACTTAAAGGGATTGTCCATGCTCTACAAACCCTGTTCATGTGGCAGGCTCCCCACTTCATGAGTGCTGCTGTTATATGTGGGGGAGCCAGCTGAGGACACACTTCCCTCTAGAGTGATGCTGTAGAAAAAATAAAATATTACAAGGTACCCATAGAAATCAAAGTACATCCATTAGTTAACAGACATGAAGTACCCACCACAGTGAGATCTTTTTGCAGTGGCTCGCTTATCTGGCTAACATATGAGGGACTTGATCAAGGAATCGCGCTCTATTACCTCAATATGCTTTAATAGGGCATATGGGTAGGTGTTGTCCTAAAGAAGGCAAGAGCCAAATAATAGATTAACCCCTTAACGACATGTCACGTACTAGTACGTGACGCGCTTCATACTCAGCATGTAACGGCTGTGTTATACGGCCGACACCTCACTGCAACGGCTGGATTCAAAAATCACATTGATTCTGCCCGTTTAACACTTTAAATGCCATGGTCAATCGCGACTGCGGCATTTTAATTGTTAGAATCAGGGGGCGACCCCCTACAACGCACCATCGCCCCCCCCATGATGCGATCGGGGTGTACCTAATAAAGGCCCCCAGGTCTGCCATCTCAGTACCGCTTTGAAGCCCTGCATCTGGCAGGGCTTCTAAGAAAACTGTCAGTATCACGATATATCGCAATACATTAGTATTGCAGTATATCATGCAAGCGATCCAACGATCACTAGTTCACGTCCCCTAGGGGGACTAATAAAAACAAAGTAAAGAGCAGCTAAATAAAGTTTTTTCTAATGTTCCAAAAAATATATAGATTAAAAGTTGAAATAAGCACCCTTTTCCCATTTTTTCCCTAAAGCAATGTTAAAAAAATAAAAGTTAACATAACCGGTATCGCCGCGTCCATAACTATCCGAACTATCACAATATAGCATTGTTTAACACGCTTGGTGAATGGCGTAACAAAAAAGTATATATAATACATGCAAATTGCTGTTTTTTGATCATCTTAGCTTTAAAAAAAAATGGACTAAAAAGTGATCAAAACAACACATGTACCTCAAAATGGTATCGGTGAAAATGAAATCTCGCCCCGCAAAATTAAAGCCCACACACCGCTAAATTAATGGAAAAATAAAAACGTTATGGCTCTCAGAATGTGGCAATACAAAATATTTTTTTTTTAGCAAATAGTTTTTTTTTCCCGAAAAGTGGTAAAACAAAACAAAATATATAAATTTGGTATTGCCGTAACTATTTCAACCGTTAGATTAAGGTGAACATGTAGTTGCGGCCTGATGGATGCCGTGAAAACAAAACCCCCCCAAAAAATGGCGAAATCTCTGTTTTTTTCCCACTTCACCCCACAAATATATTTTTTTCAGCTTCCCAGTACATTATGCGGTACAATACATGAAAGACTAGAACTTGGCCCACAAAAAAACAAACCCTCATACGGCAATGTCAATGAAAAAATAAAAAAAAGTTATGGCTCTTGGAAGGCGGCGTGGAAAAAAACTAAATGAAAAAACTCAAATTGGCTTGGTCTTTAAGGGGTTAAGGGTTAACAAACAAATAAATGACTTGTATTGTAACAAATAAATACCTGAAAAAAGAAAGAACTTGAATTTAGTAAAATGAGCAGGAAGAGAAGCATTAAAAAACTGTACAGAAAGCAATATTTTCTGTAAATGACAAATAAACTGTAAATAAATAATAAAAAATAAACACATTGCTAAAAAAACAAGTGTGTAAATTGCAAAAATAAATAAATAAAATGTGGGCTATAAAAGAAAATAATGAAGCTAGAATTGGTGCAGGACAGTCTAAAAAAACTGATCTAGTAAATGCTTACTTTTGTAATAAGGTAACCCCTATTATATTATATGGTAAAACAGACATGGAAAAGGACTCGGGGATATTAGTGGATAGCAATTTATACTGCAGCAACCAGAGCAAGACATCTGCTGCCAAGGCAAATAAGATCACATAAGATGCATTTGATAAGAACATAGTTTTCCCCTTCACTAGTCAGATTACATGTGGAATATTGTAAAGAAAGACAAGAAGGATTGCAGAGCTGGGGCAGGTACAGAGGTGGCAACCAAAGTAATTAAAGGGCTTGTAGTATGAAGGCAACTCCTTTTCAAATGGAAACTGGCAGAGCGTTCAGCGCATGGTGGCCATTCATATAAATGGTAGACCATGTAATGCATGTATTCATTCTCTGTAGGACTGATGGAATTAGCCAAGCACAGCACTCAGTGATTTTCATCAGTCCCACAGAGAAAGAATGGAGCGGTAGTGTGTACGTGTGACCACCGCTCCATTAAAAAGGGGGCACAGCCTCGTTCTTTTGATCACTGCGGGTTACAGCATTCGGACCCGCAGCAATCAGACATTTATCACTTATGTTGTGGATAGGTAATAAATAATTTACGTGGGACATCGTCTTTAACAGGATTGGTAGAATACAGTATGCAGAAACCAGTCAAAGCAAATACTCAGAGAAGTATCTGAGAGTACTTGAAAATGTTTGTGAATACTTGTAAAAAGGTCATGGGTGTTTCAAAGAAAAATGTGAAGAGCTGCTAGCCAAAGAATACGCCAGTCAGCTGAAGGTTTTTCCCATCAAAGGTTTCATGCTAAGAAGGGGAGTCCCATAATTATGACCATATAGCCGTTTTTTCATTCAACTTCGTGCCCTTGATTTGCTACAATATGTTTAGCCTCGAACGTCTCTAAATTTTAGGATGTTTTCTGGAAGGGGTCTAAATGAGATTTCCAGTTTACTGCCATAACCCAGCTTGGAGCAGAAAAGAAATAGAGTCACTAGTTTATGCTGTCTCTTAGAGGTATTTGAAATTGGAGCATCGAGTAACACTGACCAGGAAAACAAGCTGGTATGAAGATTCGTTTAGCCCGCATCCATCTTTCCACATATTGTCAATGCATTTTAGTAACTTAATGCCCACAAAATGTGGTATAATGTGCCCACTTTTCTGCATCCATGGAAATTGAGATATGATTAAGAGATAAAAATTTTGGCCAGCCTGTCAGGAGTTGGGTACCTCCAGGTTAAGGTTTTGTTGGTACTTTCTTTAATGTTAAATAAGTGGGACCAAATTCCTTCACCCATGATGCTGCATAGGAGACCGATCTGTAGATCCTAAATTTAGACATTGATTACAGAGTAGAGTAATCATTCCTTTATTCTTAGGTGTTAGTCTGCATATGTTTTCAAATGTGGAAGGGAGGATTCTTGATAGGACTTTAAAAAAATATTGTAATCAAGTCATTTATTTGCGTAAACACTATATATACACACGAAGAAAAAAAATTGGAATACTTACACCTTACACCTACAGGAGATTTTATGAAATACCATTCTAAATCCATAGGCATTTACTGTACTGTTAAAAAAAATAGCAGTGAGTTTAAAAAAGAAAAAAACGCGCAAAATCATTATGCCTAAATGCAAATGCCCTGGAAATACTACACATTCGATTCCAAGTCAAAACAATAACAACATTTATCCAGTTTGTGTTAATCCTTTACAGAAACTATAGAAAAAGGAATATTAGGCTGTTCAAAAAAATAGCAGTGTCAGTGTTTCTAAACTCAAAAATTTAATGTTTAAATTGAAAATATGTTTCAGATTTCACTTTACTAAACTAATATTTAGTGGCATAACCATTGTTTCTGAGAACTGCTTGACATTTGGGTTGCATGGAGTCGACCAACCTCTGGCACCTCTGAACAGGTATTCAAGTCCAGGAAGATTGGACGACATTCCACAGTTCTTCTGCATTTTGGGTTTTGCCTCATAAACCACATTTTTTATGTCACCCCACAAGTTCTCTATAGGTTTGAGGTCAGGGGATTGGGCTGGCCACTCCATTACCTCAATCTTGTTTGTCTGTAACCAAGATGTTGTTCCCTTACTACTGTGTTTTGAGTCAGTCATGTTGAAACACCGATTTCAACAGCATTTCAACTTCGGCATAGGGCAACATGATCTCAAGTGTTTTGATATATTCAAAATAATCCATGATCGCTTTTATGCGATAATGGGCCCAACACCATGGTATGAGAAGCATCCCCATATCATGATTTTTGCAGCACCATGCTTTACAGTCTTCACAGTATAATGTGGCTTAAATTCAGTGCTCGGGGGTCATATGTCATACTGTCTGCGGCCACTAGTCCCACAAAGAACAATTTTGCTTTCATCAGTCCACAAAATGTTGCGCCATTTCTCTTTGGGCCAGTCAATGTGTTCCTTGGCAAATTTTAACCCATTCACGACATGTCTTTTTTTCAACATTGGGACTTTGCCGGGAGGTCTTGCTGGTAACTTGGCTTCACTTAATCGTCTTCTGATTGTAGGAGTACTCACTGGTAACTTCAGATCTTCTTTTATCTTTCTGGAGGCGATCATTGGCTGAGTCTTTGCCATTTTGGCTATTTTTTGATCCATTCGAACATTAGTTCTCCATTTCCTTCCGCGTCTTTCAGGTTTTGGTTGCCACTTCAAGGCATTTGAGATAAGTTTAGTTGAGCAACCTATAATTCGCTGCACTTCTCTATATGTTTTTCCCCCACCAATAATGTAAAGGATCTGCCAGGCACAGCTTCGGTGTCAATGCCCATAGGTAATCAGTCTGCACCTGCTTCTATGTCTGTGAGACTGACTCCATCTTCCACCACTCAGGATGGCAGGCTTAGGAGTGGGAGAGCCTATCACAGCCTGGCCAGACGGAGCTAGCTCCCGCCCTCTGTCTATTTATACCTGCCTTTCCTGTTCCTCCTTGCTTGTGATTCTTCTCGTTTGGTTTCCTGGCCCTGCTACAGCTTCTGAACTATTTGACCCTGCTTCATATTGACCCAGGCTTACTGACTACTCTCCTGCTCTGCGTTTGGTACCTCGTAAACTCCTGGTTTGACTCGGCTTGATCACTACTCTCCTGCTCTGCGTTTGGTACCTCGTACACTCCTGGTTTGACTCGGCTCATTCACCACTCTTGTTGCTCACGGTGTTGCCGTGGGCAACTGCCCCATTTCCCTTGCTTCTGTGTACCCTTGTCTGTTTGTCTGTCATGCACTTATTGAGCGTAGGGACCGTCGCCCAGTTGTACCCCGTCGCCTAGGGCGGGTCGTTGCAAGTAGGCAGGGACTGAGTGGCGGGTAGATTAGGGCTCACTTGTCTGTTTCCCTACCCCCATCATTACATAATCACAAGCCCATATACCTAATCTACCCTGGTCCCTCACTCTACTATGGACCCCCTTGAGACCCTGGCTCAGCAAATGCAGGGTCTCTCCCTACAGGTCCAGGCCCTGGCTCAGAGGGTCAACCAGCCTGATGCTACCATGGTAGGGCCCCTCACCTCACCTCTTGAACCCCACCTCAAGTTGCCTGACCGGTTCTCAGGGGACCGGAAGACTTTTCTCTCCTTTCGGGAGAGTTGTAGGCTCTATTTTCGCTTAAAGCCCCACTCCTCAGGTTCTGAGAGCCAGCGGGTGGGTATAATTATGTCCCGGCTCCAGGAAGGGCCCCAAGAATGGGCCTTCTCCTTGGCTCCTGACGCCCCTCAACTTTCCCCCGTTGATCTTTTCTATTCTGCTCTCGGACTCATTTATGACGAGACTGACAAGACTGCCTTTGCCGAGAGTCAGCTGGTGACCTTACGTCAGGGTAAGAGACCTGTTGAGGAGTATTGTTCTGACTTTAGGAAGTGGTGCGCTGCTTCTCGGTGGAATGACCCTGCATTAAGTTGCCAGTTTAGGTTGGGTCTGTCGAACGCCCTGAAAGACCTGCTAGTTAGCTATCCCTCTTCTGACTCCCTAGACCAGGTTATGGCTTTAGCGGTACGACTTGACCGACGTCTCAGGGAACGACAACTGGAAAGTTTTTGTGTTTTCCCCTCTGACTCCGCCATGATGCCTCCCAAGGTTCCGTTGCTCCGTTCTTCCATGGAAGACTCGGAGGTACCTATGCAACTCGGGGCCTCCGTGTCCCCCCGACAACGTAGAGAGTTCCGCAGGAAGAATGGTCTCTGCTTCTATTGTGGGGATGACAAGCATCAAGTGAACACCTGTCCTAGGCGTAAGAATAAGCAGCCGGAAAACTTCCGTGCCTAAGTGATCATCGGGGAGGTCACTTGGGCGCACAGGTATTTCACGTAAATATGAAACGTAATAAAATCTTGCTTCCCTTTCAGGTCTCTTATGGTGGTAGGTCTGCTACCGGCAGTGCCTTCGTGGATTCAGGGTCTTCTGCTAATATCATGTCTGTGGAATTTGCTATGTCTCTAGCTATGCCTTTGATTGATTTGCCTAAACCTGTCCCGATAGTGGGTATCGACTCCACTCCTCTTGCTAATGGTTATTTTACACAGCATACCCCTGTTTTTGAACTCCGCGTTGGCTCCATGCATTTGGAGCAGTGCTCTGTACTGTTGATGCAGGGATTATCGTCCGATTTGGTTTTAGGCCTTCCCTGGTTGCAGTTGCATAATCCCACGTTTGACTGGAATACTGGGAATCTTACCAAATGGGGTAATGAATGCTTGACGTCATGTTTTTCTGTTAATTCTATTTCTCCCCCTGAGGAGGTTAACACGCTACCTGAGTTTGTTCAGGACTTCGCTGATGTTTTCTCTAAGGAGGCCTCCGAAGTGTTACCTCTTCATAGAGAATACGATTGCGCTATCGATTTGGTATCAGGAGCTAAGCTCCCTAAGGGTAGGATATTTAATCTCTCTTGTCCCGAACGTGAAGCCATGAGAGAGTATATCCAGGATTGCCTGGCCAAGGGTTACATTTGCCCCTCTACTTCTCCTGTAGGTGCTGGCTTCTTCTTCGTAGGGAAGAAGGATGGTGGTCATAGGCCATGCATTGACTACCGTAACTTGAATAAGGTCACTGTAAGGAACCAGTATCCCCTTCCTTTGATTCCTGATCTCTTTAATCAGGTTCAGGGGGCCCAATGGTTCTCTAAGTTTGATCTACGGGGGGCGTATAACCTTATCCGCATCAAAGAGGGGGATGAGTGGAAGACTGCGTTTAACACGCCCGAAGGTCATTTTGAATACCTCGTCATGCCCTTTGGGTTGTGTAATGCTCCCGCGGTCTTCCAGAATTTCATAAATTAGATTTTAAGAGATTACCTGGGGGTATTTCTTGTAGTGTACCTTGATGACATACTTGTGTTTTCCAAGGACTGGTCCTCCCACATTGAGCATGTCAGGAAGGTGCTCCAGGTCCTTCGGGAAAACAAACTGTTTGCGAAGACCGAAAAATGTGTGTTTGGGGTGCAGGAGATACCATTTTTGGGTCAAATCCTCACTCCTCATGAATTCCGCATGGACCCCGCCAAGGTCCAGGCTGTGGCGGAATGGGTCCAACCTGCCTCCCTGAAGGCGTTACAGTGCTTCTTGGGGTTTGCTAATTATTACAAGAGATTTATTGCTAACTTCTCGGTCATCGCTAAGCCTCTTACGGATCTCACTCGCAAAGGTGCTGATCTCCTCCACTGGCCTCCTGAGGCTGTCCAGGCTTTTGAGGTCCGTAAGAAGTGCTTTATCTCGGCCCCGGTGCTGGTTCAGCCCAACCAAATGGTGCCATTTATCATGGAGGTTGACGCGTCCGAGGTGGGAGTGGGGGCTGTCTTGTCCCAGGGTACCAGGTCCCTCACCCATCTCCGTCCCTGTTTCTACTTCTCCAGGAAGTTTTCGCCCACGGAGAGTAACTATGATATTGGCAACTGCGAACTCTTAGCCATTAAATGGGCATTTGAAGAGTGGCGCCACTTCCTGGAGGGGGCTAGGCACCAGGTAACGGTCCTTACCGACCACAAGAATCTGGTTTTCCTAGAATCTGCCCGGAGGCTAAACCCGAGACAAGCTCGATGGGCGTTATTTTTTACCAGATTCAACTTTTTGGTTACCTATAGGGCTGGGTCTAAAAATATTAAGGCTGATGCACTGTCGCGTAGCTTCATGGCCAGCCCTCCTTCGGAGGAAGATCCTGCTTGTATTTTGCCTCCAGGTATAATCATTTCCTCGATCGATTCTGATTTAGTCTCTGAAATGGCGGCTGATCAAGGTTCAGCTCCCGGGAACCTCCCTGAGAACAAGCTGTTTGTTCCCCTGCAATTCCGGCTAAGGGTACTTAGAGAAAATCATGACTCCGCACTATCTGGTCATCCAGGCATCCTGGGTACCAAGCACCTCATTGCCAGAAACTATTGGTGGCCTGGGTTGCCTAAAGACGTTAAGGCCTACGTCGCCGCTTGTGAGGTTTGTGCTAGGTCCAAGACTCCCAGGTCCCGACCAGCGGGCTTACTACGTTCTTTGCCCATTCCCCAGAGACCTTGGACCCATATCTCCATGGATTTTATCACCGATTTGCCTCTATCTCAAGGCAAGTCGGTGGTGTGGGTTGTAGTAGACCGCTTCAGTAAGATGTGCCACTTTGTGACCCTCAAGAAACTACCCAATGCTAAGACGTTAGCTACCTTGTTTGTCAAACACATCCTGCATCTCCATGGGGTTCCTGTCAATATTGTTTCTGACAGAGGGGTACAATTTGTTTCATTTTGGAGAGCCTTCTGTAAAAAGTTGGAGATTGATCTGTCCTTCTCCTCTGCCTTCCATCCTGAAACTAATGGCCAAACTGAGAGGACTAATCAGTCTCTAGAACAATATTTAAGGTTTTTTATCTCTGACTGTCAATATGATTGGGTCTCATTCATTCCCCTCGCCGAATTTTCCCTTAATAACCGGGTCAGTAACTCGTCAGGGGTCTCCCCTTTTTTCTGTAATTTTGGGATTAATCCACGGTTCTCCTCCGTTTCACCTGGTAGTTCCAACAATCCCGAGGTAGAGGTCGTTCATCGGGAACTGTGCACAGTCTGGGCCCAGGTTCAGAAGAACCTAGAGGCGTCCCAGAGCATACAAAAAACTCAGGCAGATAGAAGATGTTCTGCTAACCCCTTGTTTATGGTCGGGGATCTGGTGTGGCTATCGTCAAAGAACTTGCGCCTTAAAGTCCCGTCCAAGAAGTTTGCTCCCCGTTTTATAGGGCCGTACAAGGTCATTGAAGTCCTCAATCCTGTCTCCTTCCGACTGGAGTTGCCCCCATCTTTTCGAGTACACAAAGTGTTTAATGCCTCCCTCCTTAAACGCTGCTCCCTGTCCTTGGCTCCCTCGAGGAAATCTCCGGTCCCTGTTCTTACCCCTGAGGGGTTAGAATTCGAGGTGGCCAAGATTGTGGACAGCAAGATGGTCCAAGGCTCCCTCCAGTACCTGGTCCATTGGAGAGGATACGGGCCTGAGGAGAGGACTTGGGTACCCGCCCGGGATGTTCACGCTGGGGTATTGGTCAGGAGGTTCCACCTTCGTTTCCCCAATAAACCAGGTCCACCTAGAAAGGGTCCGGTGGCCCCTCATAAAAGGGGGGATACTGTAAAGGATCTGCCAGCCACAGCATCGGTGTCAACGCCCATAGGTAATCAGTCTGCACCTGCTTCTATGTCTGTGAGACTGACTCCATCTTCCACCACTCAGGATGGCAGGCTTAGGAGTGGGAGAGCCTATCACAGCCTGGCCAGACGGAGCTAGCTCCCGCCCTCTGTCTATTTATACCTGCCTTTCCTGTTCCTCCTTGCTTGTGATTCTTCTCGTTTGGTTTCCTGGCCCTGCTACAGCTTCTGAACTATTTGACCCTGCTTCATATTGACCCTGGCTTACTGACTACTCTCCTGCTCTGTGTTTGGTACCTCGTACACTCCTGGTTTGACTCGGCTTATTCACTACTCTCCTGCTCTGCGTTTGGTACCTCGTACACTCCTGGTTTGACTCGGCTCGTTCACCACTCTTGTTGCTCACGGTGTTGCCGTGGGCAACTGCCCCATTTCCCTTGCTACTGTGTACCCTTGTCTGTTTGTCTGTCGTGCACTTATTGAGCGTAGGGACCGTCGCCCAGTTGTACCCCGTCGCCTAGGGCGGGTCGTTGCAAGTAGGCAGGGACTGAGTGGCGGGTAGATTAGGGCTCACTTGTCTGTTTCCCTACCCCCATCATTACAAATAAACTTTTTTTTTTAATCAAAGTATCAAAGTTTTTCATCAGAACAGTGTCCAGAACAATCAATTTCGCCCAGCATTTCAGAAGGAAATGCATTATAACCAACATATGCAACATTTGCCACCCTCCTACCTTAAATAAGGGCCAAAATTGACAACTGTTATTCCACAGAATGAATGACTTCACTAATTTAACTCATCACTGCTATTATTTTGAACAAGACACTTTCACTTAATGATTCAATTATTCAGAATGAGAAGCATGCATGTCCTAAATGCTGGCTGTTTTTTTTTCTACTACTCTACTACACTTACAAGTAAATTATTTGCTATGTAGAAATATCACTTCTACCAAAAACATTGATTTATCAGGTTAATGATGTTGGACTGCTATTTTTTTTAACACTACTGTATATGTAGTTGGTCTACCATTGCAGCTAAGGCTGTGTTCACATCACCGCCTGTGTACTGCTGAGCGGTTCTGTCTGAGGTTTCCGTCGGGCTAACCCCTCAGCGGAAAGGCAAACGGAAACCTCAGCTTCCATTTCACCAACCATTGTACTCAATGGTGACGGAAACCTAGCTAATGGTTTCTGTCTGTCACCGTTGTGACAGGGTTCCGTCGTTTTATCGTCGTAGCGTCGACTGCACTCTTGGCTTCATCAAGAATGACGGAACCTGTCACAACGGTGACAGACAGAAACTATTAGCTATATTTCCTTTACCACTGATATAAATGGTGAGGGAAACAGAAGCTTAGGTTTCCGTTTGCCTTTCCGTTGAGGGGTTAACCCGACGGAAACCTCAACGGAACCATTCAACGGAAGGGCAACGCTGATGTGAACAGGCCCTAAAAAAGCTTCCACTCTTCTGGGAAGGTTTTCTACAAGATATTAGAGTGTGTCTGTGGGAATTGTTGGCCCTTCATCCAGTAGGTCTGTGAGGTCAGACTCTGATGTTTAATGAGAGGGCCTGGCTCATAATCTCATAATGTTCGCTAGGGTTGAAGTCAACGCTCTATCCGGGCCAGTCAAATTCCACACCAAACTCACCCAACCATTTCTTTATGGACCTTGCTCTGTGCATTGGGACAGGGTTATGCTGGAATAGAAAAGGGCCTTCCCCAACACCTGTAAAATAACTCCATAGCATTAGCTACATGGCACAATGCAGTCAGGCAGGTAATGTTCTCCTGACATTCGCCAAATGCAGACTCATCCTTCATACTGCCAGAAAGAGAAACATGATTCGACACCCCACAGAACACGTTTCCACGGCTCCAGAGTCCAGTGACGGCGTGCTTTACACTATTCCATCCAGCACTTGGCATTGTGCTTGGTAATTTAAGGCTTACATGTAGCTGCATGGCCATGGAAATCCATGCCATGAATCCCCCGGCGCACAGTTTGCAGCGCCCAGCAGCAGAGCGTTAGTGACTTATATACACTAGGCGCTTCAACATTCGGCGACCCCGCGCTGTAACTTTACATGGTCTTTAGCCAAACAACCTGAAAAAGCTAGCTCCTATCCCTGCCATTAACCCCTTAGATGCAGCGATCAAAACGATCACTGCATCTTAGTGGTTTGTAGCAAATCGGCAGCCCTGACATGTGATTGCAAGGCTACCGACTGCTACATGGCAACAGGAGGCCTAACAATGGCTTCTTGGTCTGCTATTACGGAAGCAGGTTAGGCCCCGCCCGGAGGCAGAGCCTAATCGGCTTGCTGTCAGTGAACGACTAACAGTTCTAATACATTGCACTACATTAGTTAGTGCAATGTATTAGAACAGCAATCAAACAGTTGGACCTTCAAGTCCCCCAGTGGGACTAAAAAAAAAGTGCTAAAAAATTAGTGTCAAAAAAGTAAAAATAAAAGTTGTAAAAAATAAAATAAAAGTTTCAAGTAATAAAATAAAACACAATCGCCCTTTTTCAATTATCAAGTTATTTAATATTAAAAAAATTTAATAAACCATACATATTTGGTATCACCGCGTCCGTAATGGCCTGAACTATAAAAATATGATTTTTTCATCCCGCGCAGTGAACATTGTAACATTATAACTTTGTTAGCTCATCTCGCAAAAAACAAGCCCTCATACAGCTCCGTTGACGAAAAATCTAAAAGTTATTGCTCTTATAACATGGCGACAAAAAAAAATACATACATTTTGCAAAAGTAATTTTATTGTGCAAAAAGTTGTAAAACATAAAAAAGTGCCATAAATTTGGCATCGCCGGAATCGTACTGACCCACAGAATAAAGTTAACATCTAATTTATAATGCATGGTGAACGTTGTATAAAAAAAAACTAAAAAAACGATGCCAGAATTGCATTTTTTTGGTTACCTTGCCTCCCAAAAAAAGAGGGATAAAAAGTGATCAAAAAGTCGCATGTACCCCAAAATAGTACCAATAAAAACCACAGCTCGTCCCGCAAAAAAACAGCCCTCATATCACGGCTATGAAAAAATAAAATAAGTTAAAAGGCTCCCATTCAGGAAAGAAAATTATGCAGTTGTGCAGGCCCGAGAGGAACACTTCTTCTGTTTCAAGAGGCGATTTATCAAGGCCATAAAATGAAGGAGCCAGGAACAGGAGGACTCAAATCTGCTGCAAGCGAGGGTGGCTGTATTACACCAGGACAACACTTTCGCAGCAAAACTCCCCAAATTTCAAAGGTGCTTATACCAAAAGGGGTATAAGTAAGGACACCGTTTATCAGTGCGACACTGGCCTGTGCAGAAAGGATTGCTTCACAGCGTAACACACATCTATGGATAATTTTATTGTTTTTTTTTACCCCATTATTATACCACCTGACTATGCCCCTGATGTACTCCGCCCAGCTTACATATGCCCCAACATTATAAACTAAAATACCAATAAAAATCCAAACAAAACTACTACCAAGCAAAATCCATGCTTCAAAAGCCAAATGGTGCCGCCCCCCTTCTGAACCCTACAGTGTGCCCAAACAGCAGTTTTCTTCCACGCATATGGCATTGCCAAACCAGGGAGAACCCTTTTAACAAATTTTGTGGTGTGTTTCTCCAGTGGCACAAGCTGGGCACTACATATTTGCAACTGAAATGGCATATCTGGGGAAAAATGGACATTTTTACTTTGCCCCATCCGCAGTTCCATCATTTATGGAAGAGATCTGTGGGGTGACAATGCTCACTACACACATTAATAAATGCCTTGAGGGGGTGTAGTTTCCAAAATGGGGTCACTTTTTAGGGGTTTCTTTTATTATTTCACATCAGAGCCTCTGCAATTGTGAACCAATACTTTGTAAGTCGCCAAATTAGGCCTCAATTTCTCATGGTACTCTTTCACTCCTGAGTCCTGTCGATAGTCCAGGCAAAAGATTAGGGCCACATGTAGGGTGTTTCTAAAACCGGGAAACACAGCATAATAATTAGAGAGCTATCTTTTCATGATGGCACAAGCTGGGCACCACATATTGGCATATCTATGGAAAAATTGCCATTTTCCCTCTGCAACATCAAGTGTACACTAATTTCTGTAAAACACATGCAGGGTTAACAACCTCACTACACCCCTAGGTGAATACCTTGAGGGGTGTAGTTTCCAAAATGGGGTCACTTCTGGGGGGTTTCCACTGTTTTGGTCTCACAGGGGCTTTGCAAATGCGACATAGCGACCAGAAACCAATCCAGCAAAATCTGCACTCCAAAAGCCAAATGGCCCTCCTTCCCTTCTGACCCCTGCTGTGTGCCCAAACAGCAGTTTATGACAACATATGTGGTATATCCGTACTCTGGAGAAGTTGCTTTACAAATGTTGTTTTCTCACAGTTTTTTCACTGCCCAATTCTAATAAAAACTATGAAACACATGTGGGGTCAAAATGCTCACTACACCCCTATATTAATTGCTCAAGGGGTGTAGTTTCCTAAATGGAGTAACTTTTGAAATATTTTGAGCTAAAGCTACGTCTTATTGAAGAAAAAGGATTTTTTTTTATTTTCACTGCCCAATTCTAATAAAATCTATGAATCACCTGTGTGGTCAAAATGCTCACTACATCCCTAGATTAATTCTTCATCAGGTGTAATTTCGTGAATGGAGTCACTTTAAGTCGTTTCCACTGTACTGGTCCCTCAGGGGCTTTGCAAATGCGACATGGTGCCAAGAAACCAATCCAGCAAAATCTGATCTCCAAAAGCCAAATGGCGCCCCTTCCTTTCTAAACCCTGCCGTGTGCTCAAACAGCCGTTTATGGCAACATATGGGGTATTTACATACTCTGGAAAAGTTGCTTTACAAATGTTGGGGGGGCTTTTTCTTTACTCCTTGTGGAAACAGTTGTTTTTTTTAGCTAAAATGACATTTTATTGGAAATTTTTTTTATTTTTTTATTTTCATGTCCAAATTCTAATGAAATCTATAAAACTCCTTTGGGCCAAAATGCTCACTACACCCCTAGATTAATTCCTAGTATGGTGTAGCTTACAAAATAGGGTATTTTTGGGGGTGTTTTTTTGGTTGTTTGTTTTGACGTCACAAGAACTCTTGAAACCTGGCAAGATGCCTAAAATATAATCTAATAAAAAGAAGGCTCCAAAATCCACTAGGTGCTCCTTTGATTCTGAGGCCTGTGCTTCAGTTCATTACTATACTAGGGCCACATGTGGGATATTTCTAAAAACTGCAGAATCTTGGCAATAAATATTGAGTTGAGTTTCTCTCGTAAAATCTGTTACAGAAAAAAAATTATTACAAATTATTTTCTGCAAAAAAAATTTAACTCTATTTTGCTTTAATTCTTGTGAAACACCTAAAGGGTTAAGAAACTTTCTAAATGTTGTTTTGAATACTTTGAGGGGTGCAGTTTTTAAAATGGGGTAATTTATGGGGGATTTCTAATATATAGGCCTCTCAAAGCCACTTCAGAACTGAAATGGTCCCTGAAAAAATTGCCTTTTGAAATTTTCTTGAAAATGTGAGAAATTTCTGCTATAGTTCTAAGCCTTGTAACGTTCTAGGAAAATAAAAGGATGTTCAAAAAACGATGCCAATGTAAAGAAGACATATGGGAAATGTTAATTAGCAAATATTTTGTGTGGTATAACTATTTGTCTTAGGCCTCATTTACACGAGCGTATTATACGCGCGTGCGACGCGCGTGCTTTTCACGCGTGTCGTACGCACCTATAATAGTCTATGGGGCTGTTTAGACGATGCGTGAATTTTGCGCTGCGTGAGTGCGTTGCGTAAAACTCACGACATGTTCTATATTCTTGCGTTTTTCACGCAACACGCACCCATTGACTTCAATGGGTGCGTGAAAACAACGCATGCCACACGGACGGTCCTGCGTTGCATGCGCGAAAATCACGCAAGAGCTGTCAAAAGGATGAATGTAAACAGAAAAGCACCACGTGCTTTTCTGGTTACAAACATCCAAACGGAGTGTCAAATTAGAGATGAGCGCACCGAACTTCACCGGGTTCGGCCGAACTCGTTTTGACCGAACCCGGCAAAAAATGTTCGGGTACGCGACGTCAGGAGACAGTCACTGCCCACGGTGCTCAAAGACTTAAACTGTTTCAGCACCATGGACAGTGACTTTCGATCACAATATACATATACGTGTAAAAAAAAACAGAAGTTCGGACTTACCGATAAGTCCCGGCTCCTTCCTCCAGTCCGACCTCCCGGGATGACAATTCAGGCCAAGTGACAGCTGCAGCCAATCACAGGCCAAGCACAGGCTGCAGCCAATCACAGGCTGCAGCGGTCTCATGGCCTGCCGCGTCATCCTGGGAGGTGGGGCCGGATGACAAGAGAGGGACGCGTCACCAAGGCAACGGCCGGGAGACCGGACTGGAGGAAGCAGGCAGTTCATGGTAAGTTTGAACGTCTTTTTTTATTCACAGGTTGGTGTATATTGTGTTCGGCATTCACTGATGAGGGTGCTGAAAGCGTTACTGTCGATCAGTTAGCTCTTTCAGCACCTTGGACAGTGACGGGCGTCGACTACCTCATCTCTATGATGGCGGCTGCGTGAAAATCACGCAGCCGCGCATCATACACGGATGACACACGGAGCTGTCAAACGCCTTTTGCGCGCGCAAAACGCAGCGTTTTTTGCGCGCGCAAAACGCACACGCTCGTGTAAATCAGGCCTTACAAGCAGATACATTTAAATTGATAAAAATGGAAATTTTTCGCAAAATTTTTGTGTTTTTCACAATCAAATTCTGAATGTATCAACTAAATTTAATCAGTAACATAAAGTCCAATGTGTCACGAGAAAACAGTCTCAGGATCGCTTGGATAGGTAAAATCATTCCAAAGTTATTACCACATAAAATGACACGTCAGATTTGAAAAATGAGGCTCTGTCAGGAAGGTCAAAAGTGGCCGCAGTGGGAAGGGGTTAAACATAGAAACCGAGAACAAAGTAAATAAATATTGCTTGTTGCTAAGAAACAACCATCTTTCTCTCTGTTTGTAAATATATAATTTTTGTGCACATTATTTTATTACTGACAAGTAGCCCATTTTTTGCAGTGCTAATAATGTCATTTATTAGGCAAGCCCAAGATATTGTAATTAAATATTCCTCCATCATTTAAATTTATGGCTGAAGTTAAAAAGCAAACCATAAACCTTATTATTTAAATGAATTTAAGTAGTTTTGTAAATCAAATGTGCATGCTGTTTTTATGTTCTCCTAAATCAACAGTATAAAACCTTATTTGTATGAATAAGTTTACTTTTGTTTGCATTTCTATGAGCATGTACAGCAATTGATTTTCCGGAGAGAAGATGTAGCACTTCACACATATTTGAATTTTAATTAGTATTTATATAAAGAAAGGTGGAAAATGTTATTATTGCAATTTAGTGGCGAGGTTTACCATTCTTATGAAGGTAACTAAATATAAAACATTATCCACTTCTAGCATTCTACAAACTGAGGAATTAAAACCAACCCATAATATAAATAAACAATTTAATGTTTTCCTAATATATGCAAAGTAATAAATCTGTATAGACATTGGAGCTTTATTTTCATGATACGTAGCACAAAATCTATTTCTTCTTTTCACACAGAGTTGAATGATAAAATTCTCGTTGCCTACAGCCACAACTAGAGGGAGCTATATGTAAAACCCCTTAATTAAGTCTCGAACATAATAGGAGTTTAATGTATCTCTTTCTTCTTATTTAGTGCAGTGCCTCCACCTGAGTCTTGATAGGAGCTTGTAAGGTATACAGAAGGTCTCGTCTATTCTGTCAGGGGTTGACTCAGGAAACCCCCGCCCAGCTTGATACACACGTGTTACACTATGAAGTTATACACTAACAGTGAAAGGTAACATGGAACCAAGAGACTAATATTTAGATTTTGGATCAGGTAAAGTTACAACTTGGTTGTAAGTAACCAAACAAAGGTAAACGAATATAGAATTAACACAAATGTGGTAGTATACAATTCTGTCCCCCTGACAGTTGGCTACAACCCCCTAGGACATCCAGATAGGAGTAATGGTGACAATCTTACACAATATTTATAGCGTGACCACATTAATATAATATACTCTGATGGATGACTCTGCTTATTCTCTCATACACAGCCACCGCACACTTTCTACCAATCTACTTATATGCATGTGCACACTCTAAATATATGCAATAAACAATATATTATTCTACAGTCTGTTTATCAATATTTTGGGTCAATCCAAGACACCCATAAGGCACAGTAACAAATGGCAGGAGAGTAGTCAGGAAATGGTCCGAGGTCATACATTGTAGCAACTACTAAGGAGAAAGCAAAGAGTAGTTGGGTAAATGCTGGGTCCACACAATATTTACTAAATGCACAGACTAACCAGGGTAAATTAAATAACTAGCATTAGGCAGCAGCTCGGCAACAATTTAAGGAATTTTCCCATCAGATACATTTATGACATATCCACAGGATATGTCATAAGTGTCAGATAGATGCAGGTCCCACCTCTGGGACCCGCACCTATCTCCAGAACGGGGCCCTCTAATCCCTGTTCTAGCTTTTTGTGCTTGCGCTGCCTCCCGGCCACTTACTGGTTATATGGTCGGGAGTTACACTTCCTGGTTATATGGTCAGGAGTTACGTAAACAGCGTAACTCGCTGAGCTATGCTGTTTCCGTAAATCCCATAAAAATGGAAAGTAGTTACGGAAACAGAGTAGCACGTAGCCCCTCCACCCACTCTCAGAGTTGGAACTTGTGAATTTTCCACAGCTCTCAGGCCACGTCCCCTCCTGCCTCTTTGCCTGTCTTCTAGAGCAGAAACAGGCAAAGTTGTTACACGTATGCCTTGTATAAGCATCTTGAGTTTATTTTTTCAGATATGTGACCTCACAGGAGAGAATATGAAGTGGTGTTATCATCAGTTGGAAATCTGCCCTATTTTTCTATAAAAATATATCAATTTTTCAGCATGGTTAGAGTGGAATAGTACGTTTGATCTACAGGGAAAACATACTAGTTTAACAAAGTGTTGAGTAACAGTACCCTGAGGTACTAAAACATAATTATAGGGCTTAGTTGGTTAGGAAACCATCTTTATCCCTGGGCAGGGATAACCTATGCATAGTTCATATATTCCTTTTCCTAAAGCCCTGCAGTGATAAACTCCCTACAATAAATATATTTACCATTTGTATATAAGCAAACATTAGGATATTATAGCAATATATCATTGAAATACGTAAAAATCTTCAGGGTGTGTTCGCATCAGCATTTGTTTCCGCTGAGGGGTTCCGTCGGAGGTTTCCGTCGGAGGTTTCCGTCAGGTTAACCCCTCAGCGGAAAGGCAAACGGAAACCTCAGCTTTCCTTTCCCTCACCATTGAACTCAGTGAATCCGACTGAAACCTCAGACGGAACCCCTCAACGGAAGGGCAACGATGATGTGAACAGGCCCTTATTTACAAGTGAACAGATAAGAAAGATTATCAATAGACACATTAAAGGTGAAAATAGAATAACATGTGTAGAAAATATAATACGATACTCAACAATGTTATAAGCTTCATATAATTTAGATATATTCTACTGTTTAAATGGCAGGTCATAGAATAATCCAAAACTCTACTAAGTCTGTAGTTCACAGTGTCATACACTGTATATAAAGACATAGAGATTAGAACCCAGAATATATTAAGCAATGCTCTTCAGACTGTCTGTTTTAATGAACCCTTCAGTAATTGCCTTGAAATGAAGCTCATTCCTTCATTAGTCATGATGTAACCTCCCTCTGCAGGTCACTTTTTAATAGTTATTTGTCTGGAAATTTGCCAAAGGTGAATTTAAGCCAAAGTATCTTTTATATACTTCTCTCTGATCTGTAACCTCGTGTATTTGATTGCTTTGGTATATTAACATTCTTCTTGAAAGAAAATGTCCTTTACATTTCATGTTGGGCCCATAGAAAAAAATAATCTGTTGGAAAGACCAAGACCATCTTTGTTCAAATAATACTTTCATGAAGTACACGTATATGCAAGTGCTACACTATAATCTAGTCATGTATGCACATGCCTCTGAGAAATATCTACTCGACCTTGACACCTTGAGGACCTAGCCTATTTTAAAATTCAGGACCGCAGGATTTCGTTTTGTTCTTGCATCGCTGCATTCCGAGAGCCCTAACTTTTTTGTTTTTCCTCGACATAGCAGTCTGAGGGCCGTCTTTTACAGGATAAGTTGTATTTTTTCAATGCCACCATATTGGGGTACAAAGAACTTATTGATTAACTTTTATTATGTCTTTCTGGAGGGAATGGAAAAAAACAGCAATTTTGGCTTTTTTTTTTTGTGTTATAAATTTTGTGCCGTTCACCGTGCGGGATAAATAACATGTTACCTTTATTATATGGGTCAAAACAATTACAGCAATAGCAAGTGCGTATTTTTTTATGTTTGACTACTTTTGCACAGTAAAAGCACATTTCATGAAAAAAATGTTTTTTTTTTCACCGCATTTTAAGATTACATAACTTCTTTTTTTTCCGTCGATGTAGCCATATGAGGGCTTGTTTTTTGCATGACGAGTCATATTTTTTAATAGAACCATTTTGCAGTACATTAAATTATTGATTAACTTTTATTATGATTTTTATAAAAAAATATGTTTCTTGCTTTTTTTTCAGACTGTTGACCAAGCGGTTGAAATAATGTGATTTAATTGTGTGGGTCATTAAGGTTGTCCGATGATACCATACAGATGTGTCTTGGTGGTGTGAAGTGAAACATGTCAAAGGTTTCGCTAGCATGTCGCAATATTGTATTGAATTGATTTTAGAACAAATTGAAGTGCTAAGCCCATGGGTGCCATAGCAACACATCGGCACCCCACGATCTCAGCCTAGCAGCGAGAATAAGTGTAGCCTTCAAATGGAAGACCTGAACTCTACAATTCTCAGCTGTGATTTCTCTATTTAATTGTATGCTCTGTGAAAAGCCATTGTAAGTGCCATTAGAACTGATACAGTTAAAACTTCCAATAGTCTTCCAATATCAATGGCCTCAAGAGTTGCACTTGTTAAAATGGTGGTATTGCCACAGGTAATCTTTATTTTTCCAACTAGTCCAATTTTGGATCCCCCTTAAATATCTTTAAAATTCTTGATGCTTTGATTTCAGAATTAAAGTGGAAGGGGAAACAAGTAAGGATGTGCCTTTCCAGTCTCCAATATTGAAAGCAAAAGGGGGAACTTTCAGTCCCAAATATGCTCTACTATTATCTGGCTGCACAAATGAAATACTTTGTAGACTGGGAATCTAATATGGTAAACCAGTGGGTTCAACATCTATACTCTATGGCCAATAATCTTAATTTGTGTGTACTATTGGAAGGAGGTATCTTTTTTCAATATTCATTGAAGAATATACCAACAAAAAGATATAAGAAAAGGTTAAAAATATTTGCGGTATCATGGGATACACCATAGCAACCCCTCTTTGGGGCAACCTATATTTGAAATATTGAAATACGTTTATTGGAATAAAATTTTGGAAAAAGAATAGATTAAGTTGTGGGGTCTACTGGTATTATAATGTTTGAAAATCTAAAAAGCGATTTTGGCTTGCCCTGTTATTCTCTGTTAAGATGTTTTCAGTTGGGACATGTATTAGATACACAGGCAAAATTTGGCCCATTCTTTATTGAACATTTTAATATATTGGAATATTTGTTGAATAAAAGTGGTAAAGAAAACAAAATTATTAAAAAAAAACTTTATTTAATATTATGATATAACTTGGGCAAGGGTCATGAATTCAAATGCTGTGAAAAGTGGCATAGGGACATAGGGGAAATTTCACCATCAAATGAGAGAATTTTTTTTCCAATATCACTTTTATCTCATTTAATGCTAACTAGAACATCTCAAATTAGTTTGCAGTTTATAGATTGTACAATACTGCAAAATGTATATTTAGGATTAAAAAGAGAGTAACAGAAAACTGCTCCAAATGTGGTCACAAATCCGCTGATTTAATACACCCTACTATGGATGTGTCCCAAGCTCGATTTATATTGGAAGGAATAGTCTCAAGGTTAAGTTTGATGTATAAAATACAGATCCCTTTTTGTTTATTAGGAGACAAATCTGGTTTAAAAATTGCCAAGCAACTCTGCCGGTCCATAATAAGGGCACTATTTGTAGCAAAACTGTAAATTTTAAGATTGAATATTTCAAATAGACCTTTATCCTGTTAGATATAAAAAAAAAAACATGCTCAATAATATAATCTTTCAAAATGAAACTATATTTCAACTTAAAAGAAATAGAGAAAGGTACCTTGACTGGAGATGAATATAGGGCAATAATAATGTACTCACCAGGTTCCAATTCCACTACTTAACAGTTAATAATTTTAATCCTTTTTTCTTTTTTTTTTTTTACTGTTGATTTCACAAAGACAGTACAAAGCGACAGGGGGTGTCTGCTTTGGATTGAATACATATGTGGGGATGACTGCGACAGGACTGTTGTTGAACAGTGTAATGTATTTTATCAACCATTAGGCTGGGTTCACACGTGGTGGAATTTCACTTGAATTCCGCTGCGGACACTCCGCAGCGTTAATCCGCAGCGGAGCCGTTTCTCCATTGACTTCCACTTAAATTTAGAAGTGTTCGTTTAGACGATGCGTAAAATTCCGCTGTGGAGCATAGGCTGCGGAGCGGAATTTGGTGTCCGCAGCATGCTCTGTCTGTTGCGGAGCAGTGGCGGACTGGTTGCGGACTCATGGCGGAATTTCTCCATTGACTTCAATGGAGATTCTAAATTCCACAATGAAGTCCGCAGCTGTCATGCACATGTTATGTGTGCTGCGGATGCGTCTTGCTTTTTTAACATGACATTTCTTCATTCTGGCTGGACCTATGTATTTCTAGGTCTACAGCCAGACTGAGGAAGTCAATGGGGCTCCCGGAATTACGGGAGCGTTGCTAGGAGACATCAGTAAATAGTCACTGTCCAGGGTGCTGAAAGAGTCGGCAGTAACTGTTTCTGCACCCTGGACAGTGACTACCGATCCCAATATACAGCAACCTGTAAAAAAATAGAAGTTCATGCTTACCGAGAACTCCCTGCTTCTGTCTCCAGTCCGGCTTCCCAGGATGACGTTTCAGTCTAAGTGACGGCTGCAGCCAATCACAGGCTGCAGCGGTCACATGGACTACCGCGTCATCCAGGGAGGTCGGGCTGGATGCCGAAAGAGGGACGCGTCACCAAGACAACGGCCGGTAAGTATGAAATTCGTTTACTTTCACTAGGGAAAGTGCTGTCCCTTCTCTCTATCCTGCACTGATAGAGAGAAGGGAAGCACTTTTTCCGCAGTCCGCAGCAGCTAGTCCCATCAATTTACTGCACATTTTGGGCAGATCCGCAGCCGTAATCCGCAACCCGGATTAGGTGCGGCATTGATGCGGACAGTTGCGGAGGAAATCCGCCACGTGGGGGCATGCCCTTAAATAGTTGTCATACTATGCATATAGATAACCTTTTTGTTGTTTTTCCAAATGGAAATAAAGAAAAGAAAATTACTATAAAAATAAATAAAAAAGCAGGACGATCATTGCTTAACACAATGAATGTTTGTTAGTCTACAAGTAGTAGGGTGATCAGTTAATAGTTTAGGCATGTGAATCAAAGCAGTACTGTAGTAAAACTAACAAATAAAAAATGGGAGAGAAAAAAGAAAACAAAAAGAAATCAATGTCAGGGCACAATTATTGGCACACTTTGTTCAGTTTGAAACAGAGGACAAAATCAATAGAAAATAAACACACGTGTCCCCACCTTGTCAGACGTGGCATATGCAGGTAAAGTGCATTGAAACCACGGCAATTCGCTGTAAAACCCGGTGCAATTTTACTGTGCGGTTCTTAGCTGCACGGCACACTACATGCAAGTACGGACACGCTCACATTGCTTTATTTAGCCTGTGAATGGAGGCTTGGATGCTTACAAAGGACAGTGTTATTTCCTGTTCCATGGGGAAGCCAAGCAAGCTGTCTGTAATAATAGCATTTCTAGTCTGCTCAAAGTACAAGCAGCCTAAAGGGTACAAGACTACTTTCAATGACCTTGGCATCCCTACTTCAATGGTTTGAAATGTTAGCAAGAAGTTTGTTACTCATGGAAGAGGCAAAAGCCTTCGAGGATGTAGCAGAAAGAGGAAAATTGATGACAGAACCCTGCAACGATTGGTTTCAAATGAGGAAAGGAAACCACATACAGCATTCAAAGAACATGAGGCTGAGATGAAAACAACTGAAGTAATGGTTTCAACCCATGTGAAACACCACGCACTGAACAAAGAAGCGCTCTATGGTCAAAGGCCTTCAATGTGTTACAGGAATAATGGAAATTGGGTATTATCAAGGCACTTTACAGTGTAATGTTTTCCAAGTGTAAGAAAACTTGGATTGAGTTGAACAAAATGGATCTTAAAGCAAGATAATGACCCAAAATATATATATATATATATATATATATATATATATATATATATATTCAAAATTATAAAAGAATGGTTGAGAAAGAAAAAAATGTACTGTCTTAAACTGGCTAGCCATGAGTTCTTACCACCATCCAATTGAAAATCTTTGGAGGGAGCTTAACCCCTTGACGCATTATCACGTACATGCACCTGATAAGTGTCATAGGGAAGTATGGAGGGTGATCACAAGCTTAGCGCCCTCCATACGCTTCGGGTGTCAGCTGTGTTTTACAGCTGACAGCCCAGCGATCACACTGTTCCTGGCCGTTTAACCCCTCAAATGCTGCGGTCAATTGCGACCGCAGCCTCTGAGGCGTTATAGAGAGGGGGGCACCCCCCCTCCGACAGATCATCAGCCCCCCACACCACGATCGGGGGGCGCCGGTGGTTGTCATGGCAGCCCGGGGGCCTAATGAAGTCCCTTAGGTTTGCCTTTTGTCTGCCTCTGTTAAGCTGTGTCTCTGGAACAGAAGCCTCTGAAAATTACAATATACTGTAATACATTAGTATTGCAGTATATTGTACCAGCAACCTAACGATCGCTGTTTTAAGTCCCCTAGGGGGACTAGTAAATTATGTTAAAAAAAGGTTAATAAAGTTATTAGTAGTGAAAAAAAAAACCTTTTCCCATTTTTCCTCTAAAGTAATGTAAAAAAAAAAAAAAAATTGGTATAGCTGCTTCCGTAAAAGTCTGCACTATTACAATATACCATTATTTAACTCGCACAGTGAACACAGTAAAAAACAAACCATTTAAACGCCAAAATCGCTGTTTTTTGGTCATCTTAGCGTGCAAAATTTTTTCATAAAAAGTGATCAAACAATTGTATGTACCAAAAAATGGTACCAATAAAAACTAAAGCTCGTCTTGAAAAAAAATAAGCCCTGACGCCGCTCAATCCACAGAAAAATAAAAAAGTTATGGCTCTCAGGATGTGGTGAAACAAAACAATTTTTTTTAACAAAAAAGGTTTTTTCTTTTTAAAAGTAATAATATATAACAAAAAAACTATATAAATTTGGTATCACCATAATCGTATTGAGCCGCAGAATAAAGTTAAGTTGTAGTTTTACCGCACGGTGAAAGCCGTAAAAATGGAAACCAAAAAAACAATGTAGGAATCACAGTTTTTTCCAATTTCAGCCCGCAAATAATTTTTTTTTAGTTTCCCAGTACATTATATGGTACTTTAAATGGTGTCATTAGAAACTACAACTCCTCCAATTCCAACTACATCTCCTCCCGCAACTAATAAGCCCTCACTCTGCTCCATTGACGGAAAAATAAAAAAAGTTATAGCTCTTGGAACGAAAACAAAAACGAAAAAATGAAAAATTGCTTGGTCGTTAAGGGGTTAAATCTGCTTTTAGGAAAAGGAACCCTACGAACATTCAAGAGTTTGAAATAATTGCAATGGAAGAGAGGGAGAAATCACCAGAAGACAGGTTCAAGAAGCTCACAGCCAAATATTGTTGTGCAGCCAAATATTAGGGAAGGGTGTCTTTAATCCTGTCAATGTCATATATTATGTTTTTGTTGAAAAAAATTATGTTAAAAGGCCATCTTTTTGGTTGAATGATATTAAAATATTGAAATAATACTATAGTAATGAGATCAAGAGTACAGTAATGTGTTATAAGACCCAGATGACACTAATTTTATTTGTGTGGCACACAAGAGAAGCCAAAATAATTTCCTGTGTTTTCTTTTTCTTAATTAGAATATTTTATGTATTTAAACACATTACACTGATATGGTTAGGCTTATTAAAGGGGTTGTCCAACTTCTGACAACTGATGACCTATCCACCGGATAGGTCATCAGTATATCATCGGTGCGGGTCCGACACCTGGACCACACACTGGTAAGCTGCTCTGGTGGCCTGCGGGCACTGGATGTTGTGGCACATAATGCTATGGACGGAGCCCAGAAGCAGTTGGCTCCGTTCATAGCATAGTGGCTGTGCTGCAGAACTGCAGGTCTGCTGCTATTCACTTGAATAGGAGCAGAGCTGCAGTACTGCAGCTCGGCCGCTATTCCGTGGCCGAAGCTAACTTCTTCATGCTTGTACGTCCGGTGCACGGAGGCACCGGACCAACTGATCTGTGCAGGGCCTATCATGTACTGATGACCTATACGGTGGTGATAGGTCATCAGTTGTCAGAAGCTGGAAAACCCCTTTAACATCCCTGTATTTGTTTAAAAAATAAGTGCATATATTTGCTGATTTGTTAGCAAAAATTACACATATATAGGATATTTCAATATAACAGATGTATGCTGGTTGACTTTGGAAACATTTATAAATATGATATAACCATATTCCAAAAGATGGAGGAAATGTTTTATATTGGTGCAGGAAAATGGACTTACTATTGATTGACTTTTTTGCCATTAAAGAAGCACTCCCACAACATTTTTTTATTCTCCGCCCCATTAGACAGGTATATTATGTAAATTGTGGTCAGGTCCAGCTTTAGGGATGTGCGACCTGTGCCATTGCACAGGGTGCATTACTCCAGCAGGTAGAAGGGGGCGCTACACTGGCTCCCTTCCCCTGCTTGTGTTTCAGAAGCAGCTGCCTTTCTTCTCTCAGTGGCGTCGCTGCCGCTGTAGCAGCCATAGCAGCGACACCAGGCATGAGGGTGCTCGTGCCCATGGGACGCGCTGCCACAGCGATAGCGACGCCTCCTTTAATAGTATCTGCGTCCTTAGGATGCAAATACTATTGAACACCATAGCAGAGCAGGGAGCTATCTACTAGCGCCACTGTAGCTCCCTGAAGGAGCGGAATCCCTGTGTGGCCGGGGATTCCGCTCACGGATGGAGTGCTTGATGTCTCTGTCCATATACTGACAGTGACATCAGCGGCAACTCCTGAAGCGGAATCCCCATCCACAGCATTGCCGTCTCTGTGACCGGGGATTCCACTCCAGGAGAAGCCCCTGACATCACTGTCCATAAATGGGGTCCTTGAAGGGGTTATAATACATTATATTATTAAATATTATTATTATACTGTATGGTGAGCACTAAAGGGGCATTATACTGTGTGGGGCACTATATAGTGCATTATACTATGGGGGGCATTGTACTTTTTTTATGGGGCATTTTTTTATGATGAGATGGGGTGCCGAAAATAATTTTGCACGTAGCACTATCTATCCTAAGGCCGTCCTGATTGTGGTGAAGGCAATTTTCTTATCGGTGGCTGTATTTGTGAGTTATCCACTCCATTCTAACTTCCTTTCCACACATGAGATGCTGTGACAGTTGGAGAGTCCTATTGCTAGACACATAACACAGGTGACGACCAGAAGGGAGTGAATAACACACAAATACAGCCACCGGTAAGAAGATTACCTTCACCACAATTTACATAATGTGCCTCTCTAATGGGGCAGAGAATGAAAATTTTAGTGGGGGTGCCCCCACCATAGCCTGAGGCTACGCTAGCAGCCGCTATGATTGCTACAGCGGGACGCCACTGAACACTACGGCAGAGCAGGGAGGTATCTCCCCGCTCTGAAATTAAACAAAAGACATGTATCCACTATCCACAGGATATCCACAGGATAGGGGATACATGTGTGATCGCTGGCATTGATAGGGAGAACGGGGGACTGAAAGTCCCCTGAAGTTCTCCATCACAAACCTCGGACTTCCGGGGTCTGTGTCGGCAGCTCCGTAGAAATGAATGGAGCGCCGGTCGCACTTGTGCGCATGCGTGACCAGCGCTCCTTTCATTTTTATTGAGCTGCGCAGACGCCGGAAGTCAGAGGTTAGTCATGGAGAACTTCAGGGGACTTTAGGTCCCCCGTTCTCACTATCGCTGCCAGCAATCACACATGTATCCCCTATCCTGTGGATAGGGGATACATGTATTTTGTCTTTTCACACTGTAGGTCGCATTTTTTTGGGGGGTTAGGGACGCTGTATGGCGTTCCCTACAGGGGGGGCTGTATGGCGTTCCCTACAGGGGGGGCTGTATAGCGTTCCCTACAGGGGGGCTGTATAGTGTTCCCTACAGGGGGCTGTATAGCGTTCCCTACAGGGGGGCTGTATAGCGTTCCCTACAGGGGGGGCTGTATAGCGTTCCCTACAGGGGGGGCTGTATAGCGTTCCCTACAGGGGGGGCTGTATAGCGTTCCCTACAGGGGGGACTGTATGGCGTTCCCTACAGGGGGAGGCTGTATGGCGTTCCCTACAGGGGGGACTGTATGGCGTTCCCTACAGGGGGGAGCTGTATGGCGTTCCCTACAGGGGGGGCTGTATGGCATTCCCTACAGACCCCCCTGTAGGGAACACCATACAAACACCCTGTAGATAATGCCATACAGACCCCCTGTAGCTAACGCCATACAGCCCCCCGCTGTAGATAACGTCATAAAGTCCCCCTGTAGATAACGCCATACAGCCCCCCTGTAGATAACGTCATACAGTCCCCCCTGTAGATAATGCCATACAGTCCCCCCTGTAGATAGCGCCATACAGCCCCCCTGTGGATAGCACCATACAGCCCCCCTGTAGATAACGCCATACAGCCCCCCTGTAGATAGCGCCATACAGCCCCCTCTGTTGATAACGCCATACAGTCCCCCTGTGGATAGCGCCATATAGCCCCCCTGTAGATAACGCCATACAACCCCCCTGTAGATAGCGCCATACAGCCCCCCCTGTAGATAACGCCATACAGCCCCCTCTGTAGATGGCGCCATACAGCCCCCCTGTAGATAACGCCATACAGCCCCATTTGTAGATATCTACAGAGGGGGCTGTATGGCGTTATCTACAGGGGGGACTGTATGGCGCTATCTACAGAGGAGGCTGTATGGCGTTATCTACAGGGGGGGGGGCTGTAAAAAAGGCACTATCTACAAGGGGGGGGGGGTTGTGTGACACCCAGGGGAGGGGGGGCCCCAGTCATAAGTTTGATATGGGGCCCAGTCTTTCCTAGTCATGCCCCTGAGCAAAGGGTATGTAAGAGTTGTAAAATATGGACATTGTGGCTGTGACTACTAGACCTGGCATTATTACATTACATAGGCACTGGGGTTGGCACTACTACAGGCACAGCTGTTACTGTTACAGGGGCACTGTGACTGGCTCTATCACATGTGCACTGTGGATAGGTATAGATCAGCAGCACTGGACACACAACTGAAGTGGGTGCTAGCCTCTTAGGTCATAGTCCAATGACCCATCAAAATAGATAGAGGAAAGTGAGACAGCACTACCAAATGAGTGAAAAAAGTTATCCTGTTTAATTCCACATGCTGGCTCTATCACATGTGCGCTGTGGTTAGCATTACTGCATGGGTATTGTAGCTTGGACGATTTCAAGTGTGCTTAAAACTACTGTCAGAGATTGTAAGCTCCCGGGTAGAGATGAGCGAACCGGGACAACCGAACCCGGTTTCGGTCCGAACATCGGGAAAAGTTCGGTTCGCAGCGAATCCAAACTTCACCGGGTTCGGCCGTACCCGTTTTGACCGAACCCTGCTACATTTTAGCGCCTGCCACATGTTAGATGTAAAATGGAGGATTACAAGATCACCTGACATCAGGCTACCCCATAATGCCTTGCAAACGGCTCTCCCAGCCAATCGGGAGGCAGCATAAGGGCGGGCTCAAGCCTGCAATAAAAGTCTATGCACGGAGCTCAGCGGCCATTTTACAGACAGGAGCTGTAGGGATAGCATCTCAGTGCAGTAAGGGAAAGGTTTAGGAATCTAAAAGGCAGGAATCCAGCAATCGAAGGGGCTCATCCACTACTCACTACTCAGCCAGTGTGTGAATACGCTTTTATAAGGGACTCATCCCCGTTGCATCCAACTTGCAATACAGGCAGCCTTTGTAGTAGTACTACAAGGCCCAGCATTCCCTGAGTGCACCACGGCATGGCTGATAGAAATTCTCATTCATTGCCATTTGCCAAGCCAGTGTCAGTGTGAATACGCTTTTAGAAGGGGCTTATCCCCGGCCGTTAACATAACGAAATAACAATCCAACTTGCAATACAGGCAGCCTTGGTAGTAGTAGTACTACAAGGCCCAGCATTCCCTGAGTGCACCGCGGCGTGGCTGATTGAAATTCTCATTCATTGCCATTTGCCAAGCCAGTGTCAGTGTGAATACGCTTTTAGAAGGGGCTCATCCCCGGCCGTTAACATAACGAAATAACAATCCAACTTGCAATACAGGCAGCCTTTGTAGTAGTAGTAGTAGTACTACAAGGCCCAGCATTCCCTGAGTGCACCGCGGCGTGGCTGATAGAAATTCTCATTCATTGCCATTTGCCAAGCCAGTGTCAGTGTGAATACGCTTTCAGAAGGGGCTCATCCCCGGCCGTTAACATAACTAAATAACAATCCAAGTTGCAATACAGGCAGCCTTTGTAGTAGTAGTAGTACTACAAGGCCCAGCATTCCCTGAGTGCACCGCGGCGTGGCTGATAGAAATTCTCATTCATTAACATTTGCCAAGCCAGTGTCAGTGTGAATACGCTTTTAGAAGGGGCTCATCCCCGGCCGTTAACATAACGAAATAACAATCCAACTTGCAATACAGGCAGCCTAGTAGTACTACAAGGCCCAGCATTCCCTGAGTGCACCGCGGCGTGGCTGATAGAAATTCTCATTCATTGCCATTTGCCAAGCCAGTGTCAGTGTGAATACGCTTTAAGAAGGGGCTCATCCCCGGCCGTTAACATAACGAAATAACAATCCAACTTGCAATACAGGCAGCCTTTGTAGTAGTAGTAGTGCTACAAGGCCCAGAATTCCCTGAGTGCACCGCGGCGTGGCTGATAGAAATTCTCATTCATTGCCAATTGCCAAGCCAGTGTCAGTGTGAATACGCTTTTAGAAGGGGCTCATCCCCAGCCGTTAACATAACGAAATAACAATCCAACTTGCAATACAGGCAGCCTAGTAGTACTACAACGCCCAGCATTCCCTGAGTGCACCGCGGCGTGCCTGATAGAAATTCTCATTCATTGCCATTTGCCAAGCCAGTGTCAGTGTGAATACGCTTTTAGAAGGGGCTCATCCCCGGCCGTTAACATAACGAAATAACAATCCAACTTGCAATACAGGCAGCCTAGTAGTACTACAACGCCCAGCATTCCCTGAGTGCACCGCGGCGTGCCTGATAGAAATTCTCATTCATTGCCATTTGCCAAGCCAGTGTCAGTGTGAATACGCTTTTAGAAGGGGCTCATCCCCGGCCGTTAACATAACGAAATAACAATCCAACTTGCAATACAGGCAGCCTAGTAGTACTACAAGGCCCAGCATTCCCTGAGTGCACCGCGGCGTGGCTGATAGAAATTCTCATTCATTGCCATTTGCCAAGCCAGTGTCAGTGTGAATACGCTTTTAGAAGGGGCTCATCCCCGGCCGTTAACATAACAAAATAACAATCCAACTTGCAATACAGGCAGCCTAGTAGTACTACAAGGCCCAGCATTCCCTGAGTGCACCGCGGCGTGCCTGATAGAAATTCTCATTCATTGTCATTTGCCAAGCCAGTGTCAGTGTGAATACGCTTTTAGAAGGGGCTCATCCCCCAGGTTTTGATTCAACTTGCTGCTGCACTCCAGCAGTGAAATGTCTGGTAAAAAAAAGGTTGTGAAAGGACCGGGTAGAGGAAAAAACACCCATGCCGTGTCCTCTTCCAGTCCAAATGTTGAATCTGTTGCTGCCAGACCCAGTACCAGCATTTGTGGCACAAGACTTGTGCCCAGTTCCACTAGTAGCAGCAGCCATGTGCCTGCTGGTAGTAGTAGCAGTATCAGCAAGCCAGACTTGTCCATCTCCTCCGGTGGGCGGGTTACTTTAGACAATACGGCCATTGTGGACTGGTTGGCTGGCTCGCGGTCATCTCAGCAGGAAGACTGACGATCTGGCTTCAAGCCAGGTTTCGTTGGATTCCAGATCCTCTACAGTTCCTTGGCACAGTGACAGTAGTAATATAGGTATTTCTAGCGTTTCCATTCCATCATCTATGTCTTCACTCCCCCTTCCTAGCGGGAAGCCATCTTTCCTGAGAGTACTAAGAGACATCTCCTCGGGTGCGAAGGAAGATACTGAACAACATAGTGATGATGATGATGATTTGTTTTCCGCGAGTCAGCCAACGGAGTGTGTTGCGGCGGTGGTGGAGGTGGAAGCGGTGTCCGAGACGCATAGCTGTGGTAGTGGGGGTGTTGGTGGTGGTAGCCGTGGTGGCAGACGCAGTAATGAGGGGGGCATGGAGCCCGCCATGATGTCACATCACATTCACAACACAGTGATAGAAGTGGCGGGGATGATGAGGAGGGCTATGATGATGATGTTGTTTTAGACAGGATGTGGGAACCAGGTGATGAGGTGATGACGGCGTCAGAGGAGGAGGGTAGTAGTGGCGGCACTGGCCGTGATAAATAGCCAAGCCGAGGTAGGGGCAGAAGTCAATCTGCAAAACGTTGCAGCGGTAGGGTCAGCTCAGGAGCCAGTGACGGCGACACTGATGCTGGTGTAGGCTCCCGAAAAAAGCCTGCCAGACAAGGGGCAAGCTCGGGTGGTGGTGGTGGTGGTGGTGGTGGTGGACGTGGTACTACCTCTTTACGGTACTCTGCCGTGTTGCAATTTTTCTGTACCTTCCCGGAGGACGAAAACATGGCACAGTGCCGTATCTGCAAGCAGAAAGTAAGGCGTGGGCAGAGCAGCAATGGAGGAACTACCGCTCTACGTAAACACATGGAGCGGCATCACAAGGCCATGTGGGACAATCGACATGCCCCACCATCATCATGTATATCTAATGAAGACCCCTCTGCCGCTGGTGCTGCTGCTCCGAGTCCCTGTCATCTAAGTAGTAGCCAGGCCTTATCGACCATGTCGTTGTCATCATCATCATCACTGTCATCTAGTGCTCCTCCTACGTCCCGTCAGTTATCCATTACGGAATCATTGTCCAATAAGCAACAATATATACCCAGTCATCCACTTGTCATGCAGCTTAATTCACACCTGGCTAAGTTGTTGGTGGTGCAGTCGCTGCCGTACCACCTGGTCGACTCCGCCGGCTTCAAGCAATTGATGGCGTGCGCTCAGCCTAGGTGGCGAATACCTAGCCGACATTACTTCTCCAAAACAGCTGTCCCTGCCTTGCACAAGCACGTGGAGGAAAAGGTGTGCGAGTCCTTGCAATTATCCGTGTGCAGCAGGGTACATGCCACCGTTGACACGTGGAGCAGCAACTATGGGCAGTGACAGTACATGTCTTTCACGGCCCACTGGGTCAATATTTTGCAGTCCGATGCACCACCGCAGCAATGCCAGGCATTACCACCTCCACGCTTGTATCTTTCTGGTTCAACTCCGGACACCAGGCGCCTACCATCCTCCTCCTCCTTGCCCTACTCAATGGAGGTCTTCCCGTCCCCGACAGGACACAGCGTATCTTCCACTCCTCCTCCCTCCTCTTTTCAAAGGTGCAAGGTGAAGCGCCACAACGCTGTCTTACACCTGCTGAGCCTGGGCGAGAAAAGCCACACAGGGCAAGAGCTGCTGCTGTGCATCAAGAAGGAAATCGCACGCTGGCTGTCTCCTCTGAAACTCACACTGGGCAATGTTGTCTCTGATAACGGGAAGAACGTTGTGGCTGCACTGCGTCTAGGTCACCTGACACATGCTCCTTGCATGGCACATGTGATCAATCTGGTCATAACACGCTTCTTAAAGTCATATGTTGGTTTGAAGGGTGTGCTGGCCATGTCCAGGAGGGTTTGCGTTCGCTTTAGACGTTCGTATGCATTTAAGCATGCCCTCCTGGACTTGCAGCGTCAAAACAATCTCCCAGAACACAGCCTGATTTGCGACGTTCCAACACGCTGGAATTCCACCCTGCACATGTTGGACCGTCTGTACGAACAGCGGAAAGCCGTGAATGATTTCCTGATGCAGCAGACGGGCAGCGTTTGGAGCCAGTGTAATTTCGAGCTCAGGCACTGGCAGCTGGTTAGAGAGGCATGTCGCATTTTGAGGCCCTTTGAAGAGGCCACACGATTTGTGAGCCGTGACGCTAGCGGAATGAACGATGTTATGCCGCTGATATTCATTATGGAGCAAACGCTCACAGCGAAGATTCAGCAAAGGATGGAGGAAGGATCACATCTGGCTATGGATGTTGAGGAGGAGGAGGAGGATGAGGATGAGGAAACAGGACCTGAAGAGGAGCTGGATTTGGAGATGGAATCACAGGAAGGGATAGGGGACGAGGCAGCCGCACAACATGACAGTGATGGTGATGACGAGTCTGACGACGACCTTGATAATGGACAACCATGGCAGTATGGGGCGGAGATGGAACCAACCTGGCCCTCTGAAACGCTGGCCAGTATCGCGAGCTGTATGCTTCGTTACTTGCGCGCTGACTGTCGTATTGTTAGCATGAAGCAAAGAGATGAGTACTGGATAGCCACACTTTTAGACCCTCGGTATAAAGCCAGAATGGGGGAGTTTTTTGCGCCTTCCGAGAGGGAGGCAAAATTGGCTTATTATCGAGAGAAGCTATGCAGCCAGCTTGTCACGGCTTTCAAACGGCAAACACCTGCTGCAAGCATGTCTGACCGGGGGGCCACTCTCCGCTCCCCACTGTCTCATCATTCCACCGCCTCTGGCAGAGCTACCTCTGCAATAGGTGGCAGCAGCGGCAGCAGCAGCAGCAGCCAATTCAGTTTGGAAAATATGATGACAACATTTTTACATCCAATACCCCGACCTGACACATCGTACTCACCAAAGGGATGTTCACCATCACCAGGTGCAGCACCTAAACAACCAGGTTCACTCGTACCTGGACTGTGCCCTTTCTCCGTCAGAAATGCTGATCCCAGACCCCATGGACTTCTGGGTCAGCAGATTGGATCATTGGCAAGAACTGGCACAGTTTGCCATGGGTGTACTGTCTTGTCCACCCTCCAGTGTAGCGTCAGAGAGGGTATTCAGCGCGGCAGGGGGCTTCGTCACCCCTAAGCGAACAAGATTGTCCGCCAACAGCTTGGAAAATCTCACGTTTCTGAAAATGAATCAAGCGTGGATCGGTGAGGATTTTAAAAACCCTTGTGCCTGATGCCACTGATTAGATCTGACATGGCTGCTGCCGCTGCCGCCTGCTACTGCCGCCTGCTACTACGGGATTCTATCCTGTCCACTCTTTTTTTAATGTGCCGCTGTTGGTGCTGCTACTACTTCTACCACCAATCCACCCCCAGTGCCGTCTGCTACAAGCAGGCCTGCCCCACCACAGGGCTTTGTCCTGTGACTGTCCACTCTCTTTTAATGTGCTGCTACTACTACTACTACTACTACTACCACCCTTGCTGTCCGTTGGATACCTCTACTACCACCAATACACCTCCACTGCCGTCTGCTACAAGCAGGCCTGAGGCCTGCCCCACCACAGGGCTTTGTCCTGTGACTGTCCAGTCTCTTTTAATGTGCTGCTACTACTACTACTACCACCCTTGTTGTCTGTGTTGGCTACCTCTACTACCACCAATACACCTACACTGCCGTCTGCTACAAGCAGGCCTGAGGCCTGCCCCACCACAGGGCTTTGTCCTGTGACTGTCCAGTCTCTTTTAATGTGCTGCTACTACTACTACCACCCTTGCTGTCTGTGTTGGCTACCTCTACTACCACCAATACACCTCCACTGCCGTCTGCTACAAGCAGGCCTGCCCCACCACAGGGCTTTGCCCTGTGACTGTCCAGTCTCTTTTTTTAATGTGCTGCTACTACTACTACTACCACCCTTGCTGTCTGTGTTGGCTTCCTCTACTACCACCAATACACCTCGACTGCCGTCTGCTACAAGCAGGCCTGAGGCCTGCCCCACCACAGGGCTTTGTCCTGTGACTGTCCAGTCTCTTTTTTTAATGTGCTGCTACTACTACCACCCTTGCTGTCTGTGTTGGCTACCTCTAATACCACCAATACACCTCCACTGCCGTCTGCTACAAGCAGGCCTGAGGCCTGCCCCACCACAGGGCTTTGTCCTGTGACTGTCCAGTCTCTTTTAATGTGCTGCTACTACTACCACCCTTGCTGTCTGTGTTGGCTACCTCTAATACCACCAATACACCTCCACTGCCGTCTGCTACAAGCAGGCCTGAGGCCTGCCCCACCACAGGGCTTTGTCCTGTGACTCTCCAGTCTCTTTTAATGTGCTGCTACTACTACTACCACCCTTGCTGTCTGTGTTGGCTACCTCTACTACCACCAATACACCTCCACTGCCGTCTGCTACAAGCAGGCCTGCCTCACCACAGGGCTTTGTCCTGTGACTGTCCAGTCTCTTTTAATGTGCTGCTACTACTACTACCACCCTTGCTGTCTGTTTTGGCTACCTCTACTACCACCAATAGACCTCCACTGCCGTCTGCTACAAGAAGGCCTGAGGCCTGCCCCACCACAGGGCTTTGTCCTGTGACTGTCCAGTCTCTTTTTTTAATGTGCTGCTACTACTACTACTACTACCACCCTTGCTGTCTGTGTTGGCTACCTCTACTACCACCAATACACCTCCACTGTCGTCTGCTACAAGCAGGCCTGAGGCCTGCCCCACCACAGGGCTTTGTCCTGTTACTGTCCAGTCTCTTTTAATGTGCTGCTACTACTACCACCCTTGCTGTCTGTGTTGGCTACCTCTACTACCACCAATACACCTCCACTGCCGTCTGCTACAAGCAGGCCTGCCCCAACACAGTGCTTTGTCCTGTGACTGTCCAGTCTCTTTTAATGTGCTGCTACTACTACTACCACCCTTGCTGTCTGTTTTGGCTACCTCTACTACTACCAATAGACCTCCACTGCCGTCTGCTACAAGCAGGCCTGAGGCCTGTCCCACCACAGGGCTTTGTCCTGTGACTGTCCAGTCTCTTTTTTTTAATGTGCTGCTACTACTACTACTACTACTACCACCCTTGCTGTCTGTGTTGGCTACCTCTACTACCACCAATACACCTCCACTGCCGTCTGCTACAAGCAGGCCTGAGGCCTGCCCCACCACAGGGCTTTGTCCTGTGATTGTCCAGTCTCTTTTAATGTGCTGCTACTACTACTACCACCCTTGCTGTCTGTGTTGGCTACCTCTACTACCACCAATACACCTCCACTGCCGTCTGCTACAAGCAGGCCTGCCCCAACACAGGGCTTTGTCTTGTGACTGTCCAATCTCTTTTTTTTTTTTTATGTGCTGCTACTACTACTACTACCACCCTTGCTGTCTGTGTTGGCTACCTCTACTACCACCAATACATCTCGACTGCCGTCTGCTACAAGCAGGCCTGAGGCCTGCCCCACCACAGGGCTTTGTCCTGTGACTGTCCAGTCTCTTTTAATGTGCTGCTACTACTACTACCACCCTTGCTGTCTGTGTTGGCTACCTCTACTACCACCAATACACCTCCACTGCCGTCTGCTACAAGCAGGCCTGCCTCACCACAGGGCTTTGTCCTGTGACTGTCCAGTCTCTTTTTTTAATGTGCTGCTACTACGTCTACCACCCTTGCTGTCCGTTGGCTACCTCTACTACCACCAATACACCTCCACTGCCGTCTGCTACAAGCAGGCCTGAGGCCTGCCCCACCACAGGGCTTTGTCCTGTGACTGTCCAGTCTCTTTTTTTAATGTGCTGCTACTACTACTACCACCACCCTTGCTGTCTGTGTTGGCTACCTCTACTACCACCAATACACCTCCACTGCCGTCTGCTACAATCAGGCCTGAGGCCTGCCCCACCACAGGGCTTTGTCCTGCTGTGACTGTCCAGTCTCTTTTAATGTGCTGCTACTACTACTACTACTACTACGACCACCACCCTTGCTGTCCGTTGGCTAGCTCTACTACCACCAATACACCTCCACTGCCGTCTGCTACAAGCAGGCCTGCCCCACCACAGGGCTTTGTCCTGTGACTGTCCAGTCTCTTTTAATGTGCTGCTACTACTACTACTACCACCACCCATGCTGTCCTTTGGCTACCTCTACTACCACTAATACACCTCCACTGCCGTCTGCTACAAGCAGGCCTGGAGGGCTTGTGAAAAGCCATTGCTTGTTGCTTTTACCACCTTATATGTATGAACCCTGGCAGGCATCTGCCGCCAAAAATGGTTAATTTTTGTACCTTTTTTAACAATGCATTAAGCATACAACATGCACAAGTGCAGTGGTTTCTGTTAGTTATCACCGTGTCCCATCCGTTTTCCTATAGCTATATATGTTGGTGTAACTTTGACACTAACTTTTCCTTAAAGACAGCTCAAAAGTACTTGGATACACTCATGGGTGACCTAAGAGTGTTATACAGGGCTTCTAGGGCTTTTAAACAGTGTTATACACGATTTTTAGGGGCTTTCTTGTATTACAGGTTCAGTCAGAACTAGTTCGGTCCGAATCAAACTTTTTCATGAAATTCGTCGAGCCAGCTGAACCAAACTTTTCATAAGTTCGCTCATCTCTACTCCTGGGCCCCAATGCAAAATCTGTAACATTAAGCCCCCACTTACCATGTCCCATTTATATTACTGGTGATCTCTTACGTGGCAGAGGGACCTTTGGGCCCCCTCAGGCACCAAGGCCTGCTACCTCTGCACCCTCTATAGCTACACCCCTGTTGCAGACACTATAATAGGGGCACTATGGTATTACAGTTCAGCATATTTGCTTACACTATTATATGAGCTCCATGGCTGGCACATTTATAATGGCACTAATATTGTCACTATTATATGGGTGTTATGGTAGGCTGCATAGTATGTGTATCGTGGGTTGAACTATTATATATACACTTTAATTGGCAGTATTACATGAATACCCCAGATATAAATATATTTAGTCTCTGTGGCTGGTAGTATTATATAAACAATACTTTTTGGGTACCGGGGTATTCTATGACTGGTTTTATTGCATGGGCAGTATGTATGGGCAATGTTATGGCTGGTTCTGTTATATGGACACTTATTCAGTTGGTTCTATTATTTTAGACATTCTAAGATAATAGTATTTAGGTATTGTAATTGGCAAAATTTGGGCATGGTATTGCATTTTTGTGGCTACTGTACAGGACTATTATACTAGATGGGCAAAGTAGTAAATTTACACCTCTAGCATCTATTGTACTACACTATGAGGATGATATTTTTGCTCCAAAGCAAAACTGTCCAAGAATACACCAAATAAAAAAAGGAAATATTTCAAATTCACTCAGAATAATTGTCCATTTCTTTGAATCTAGAGTTAGCATCATTAATATGTGTTATCAGTTCAGTGATCAGCCACTTGTTTGCCATCCATGTAATTTATAGAAACCTATTGAGATAATTTGTAGAAGTCAAAATTATTTTGTGAAATGGTCAAGCATGAAGAAATTCTCTTAAAGCCTGACAGCTAAAATTGTGTTTGTGTGAAATATATTATAACTAAAACCTTCACACATGTGAAACAATTCAAATAGTAGCCCTAAAAATAGAAGGTATTTTTGTTGTTCAGGAAACATGTAATAGTGCATTTTGTAAACTATAATTTTAACCGTGGAAAAACACTTCTCTTTCTGATAAAGATGGCATTTAAAGCCCTTTATGGGAAATGTCTATATGTATAGTAACTTGTATATGTAATATGTGCATACTGTATATGATAGAATATTGACAATTGATTTTGTATCTAATTTACCTACAATATTTTGGTAGTATAAGATTTTTCAATATCTGATGGGAGAATAGGGCTACACGTAACCAAAGTAACCAAGTAACAATATCATTATAAGGGTATGTTCACATGGCTTAAACGCCCCAAGCGAAAACAGCTCCTGATTTTCAGACGTTTATTTAACAACTCGCGTTGTTCGTGGCGTAATTTACAGCCGTTATTGGAGCTGTTTTTCAATGGAGTCAATGAAAAACGGCTCCAAAAGCGTCCCAAAAAGTGACACGTACTTCTTTTTCGCGGGCATCTTTTTACACGCCGTCTTTTGACAGCAACGCGTAAAATTACACCTCGTGGGAACAGAACATCGTAAAACCCATTGAAAGCAATGGGCAGATGTTTGTAGGCGTAATGGAGCCGTCTTTTCAGGCGTAATTCGAGGCGTAAAACGCTCAAATTACGTCTGAAAACAGTGCGTGTGAACATACCCTAATTGTAATTGCTGGTTACGACAATATATTTATTGTTTTAATGCTATATTAGAAATATGTACTAATAAATAATAAGGCATAAGAGCTCTAGTACTAAACCTTGCTTTCCACATTGTGATGTATATTAAGATATGGAAGAAGAATTGAGCTACGTCCTCGGCTGCTGATGAACCATTCATGATTAGTCTTTTGCAATCACAAACCTTGCACAGCTAGGCACATCTAAATTCATGAACTTAGATGTGTCTTCGATAATAATAGCTGGATACTACATATTTAGCTGGGTCATTTAGGCCCGGTCATTAAGAGGTTACACCAAAACCAGCAGCAGAACCTAAACAGAAGAACTATATAAATTAAGACCTTAAGGCTGGGTTCACACGTGGCGGAATTTCACTTGAATTCCGCTGCGGACACTCCGCAGCATTAATCCGCAGCGGAGCCGTTTCTCCATTGACTTCCACTTCTATTTAGAAGTGTTCGTTTAGACGATGCGTAAAATTCCGCTGCGGAGCATAGGCTGCGGAGCAGAATTTGGTGTCCGCAGCATGCTCTGTCTGTTGCCGAGCAGTGGCGTACTGGTTGCGGACTCATTGCGGAAGTTCTCCATTGACTTCAATGGAGATTCTAAATTCCGCAATGAAGTCCGCAGATGTCATGCACATGTTATGTGTGCTGCGGATGCGTCTTGCTTTTTTGCCATGACATTTCTTCATTCTGGCTGGACCTATGTATTTCTAGGTCTACAGCCAGACTGAGGAAGTCAATGGGGCTCCCGGAATTACGGGAGCGTTGCTAGGAGACGTCAGCAGTCACTGTCCAGGGTGCTGAAAGAGTTAAGCGATCGGCAGTAACTGTTTCTGCACCTTGGACAGTGACTACCGATCCCAATATACAGCTACCTGTAAAAAAAATAGAAGTTCATACTTACCGAGAACTCCCTGCTTCTGTCTCCAGTCCGGCTTCCCAGGATGACCTTTCAGTCTAAGTGACGGCTGCAGCCAATCACAGGCTGCAGCGGTCACATGGACTGCCGCGTCATCCAGGGAGGTCGGGCTGGATGCCGAAAGAGGGACGCGTCACCAAGACAACGGCCGGTAAGTATGAAATTCGTTTATTTTCACTAGGGAAAGTGCTGTCCCTTCTCTCTATCCTGCACTGATAGAGAGAAGGGAAGCACTTTTCCCGCAGTCCGCAGCAGCTAGTCCGCATCAATTTACTGCACATTTTGGGCAGATCCGCCGCAGAATCTGCAACGCAGATTCTGTGCGGCATTGATGCGGACAGCTGCGGAGGAAATCCGCCACGTCTGGCCGTGCCCCAAAGGTCTCCTTTCCTGGATCTTATTCTAGTTTTGTCTTTAAAAAAAAAATGCATGTAAAGTCTGCAGCAAATCTGCACTGTGTAAACTAGGCCTAGAAAAGCATAGCTACTAAGGGAACACTATATCCATGATACAGGGCTGTATGGAGGCGCCATACACTGGAATACAGTGTGCCAGCACATTCTACTTTCCTAGAAATTGTCATTTAGCATGGCATAGATATTGTTAGGCCAGATTTACACAGTTTTGATGCAGTCTTTGGCTCCGTTTTTTTAACCAAACACAGGCGTGGACACAAAAGAAAGAAGATATATTAGTCTTTTCTTTATACTTTTCTTCATTTTGGATCTACTTCTGGCTTTGGCTAAAAAAAAAACGAGCCAAAAACTGCACGAAAGTCTGCGTGTGTGGTCCTGGCCTAAAGGAAAGAATGATGAGTCTCCTTTCTTTTGCGTCCACTCCTGTGTTTGGTTTAAAATATCTGAGCCGAAAACTATACCAAAAATTGCATCAAAACTTTGTGTGTTATCCTGGCCTTATGCACCACAGCTTCATGATTTTTTACACTTTTCTTTTAGGCCGGATTCACACACACAGTTATTTGTGTTTGTGTGTTTTTTTCGGCGTTTTTAAATGCACTTTTATATGTGTTTTTTAAGTGCAGCCAGATGTTACATGGAAGTCTGCAGTAAAATATAAAAGGTGCTACATATAACTACGTTTTGGTTTGTGGGATTTTTGAGGCATTTTGTGGTCAGTGGTGTTTTTTTCCCCCCAAGCGCAGCATGCTCTGATTATGGCATTTTTTCAGGCATTTTCCTATAGGCTTCTCAATAAGAAAACATGTACAAAATTACACCAAATGATAAATGCCTCTAGAAAGACCTTAAAAAACGCATGTTACATTTGACTATTGATAGCATTTTTAGGGCATGTTCACACGTGGCAGAATTTTTCCACTGCAAATGTTGCTGCAGATTCGTTGCGAATTTGCAGTAATATTTTCATATTTGACAGATAATTCGGACGTTGCGGATATCACAGCAGACTTGCTGCAGATTTCAGTTTTTGAATCTGGAGTGAAAATCCGCTGCTTCTCTGCAACAGACTGTGCATGCTGCGGTGTGACATTTCTGCACCGCATCCTAAATTCTGCACTGTGAGGGTATGTTCACACGCAGTAGCAAAATACGTCTGAAATTACGGAGCTGTTTTCGCCTGAAAACAGCTCCTGATTTTCAGAAGTTTTTTAACAACTCGCGTTTTTCGGGGCGTATTTTACGGACGTCATTGGAGCTGTTTTTCAATGGAGTCAATGAAAAACGGCTCCAAAAAGTCCCAAGAAGTGACATGCACTTCTTTGACATGGGCGTCTTTTTACGCACCGTCTTTTGACAGTGACGTGTAAAATTACACCTCGTGGGAACAAAACATCGTAATTGAGCCGTTTTTTCAGGCGTAATTCGAGGCGTAAAATGCCCAAATTACGTCTGAAAACAGTGCATGTGAACATACCCTTATTTTCCGCAGCATCTGAACTAAGTTACCTAAAAATGTATAGAACCCATTGGAAATAACGGCTGCTGCGGATTTCCACTGCGGACTGTCCGCAGCGGAATTCAACAGCAATTACGCCACGTCTGAACATGCCCTTAGAAGCATTTTTTTGTTGCAGTTTTGATTACCTGAAAAATTCTGTTATTACAGGCACGGCTAGCCGCTGACAGCCACCCGCATTTGTGGGCCACGTTCCCATATAAAGTATGGGAGCACGATCCGTAAAAAGCAAAATATAGGACATGTCCTTTCTAGGGCGTAAATATACAGGAAGGTGTCCGTAGACAATATAAATTAATAGGTCCGTAATTACGGACGAAATCTACAGTCGAGTGCATGCATCCTAAGGGCATGTTCACACGTGGCGGTATTTTTCCGCTGAAAATGTTGCTGCAAGTTCGCAACGAATCTGCAGCAACATTTTCATATTTGACAAGTAATTCAGAAGTTGCGGATATCACAGCAGACTTGCTGCAGATTTCTGCATTCGCAAGGGCTGAAATTCGCAGTGAAATTCCACTGCTTCTCCGCATCAGAATATGCATGTTGCGGAGTGAAAATTCTGCACTGCAGCCTAAATTCTGCACTGGAAGGGCATGACCAGTCGTGGCATATTTCTTCCGCCACTGTCCGCATCAATGCCTCACATAATCTGCGTTGCAGATTCTGTTGCGGCTCTGCCTAAAATGGGCATTAAATTGATGCAGACTAGCTGTTGCGTATTGAGGTGAAAGTACTTTCCCTTCTCTATATCAGTGCAGGATAGAGAGAAGGGACAGCACTTTCCCTAGTAAAAGTAAAAGAAATTCATACTTACCCGGCCGTTGTCTTGGTGACGCGTCCCTCTTTCAACATCCAGCCCGACCTCCCTGGATGACGTGGCAGTCCATGTGACCGCTGCAGCCTGTGATTCGCCTGTGATTGGCTGCAGCCGTCACTGGGACTGAAACGTCATCCCGCGAGGCCGGACTTGAGGAAGAAGCAGGGAGTTCTCGGTAAGTAGGAACTTCTATTTTTTTACAGGTTGATGTATATTGTGATCGGAAGTCACTGTACAGGGTGCTGAAACAGTTACTGCCGTTCGTTTAACTCTTTCAGCACCCTGGACAGTGACTATCTCCTGACGTCGCCTAGCAATGCTCCCGTAATTACGGGTGCACACACGTAGTCACCCGTAATTACGGGAGCCCCATTGACTTCTATGGGCCTGCCCGTGCCGTAATAACGGCCCGTGATTCGGGCGTTTTTACGTTAGTGTGCATGGGGCCTCAGTCTGGCTGTAGACCTAGAAGTACATAGGTCCAGCCAGAATGAAGAAATGTCATGTTCGTAAAACAAATACGCTACGCAACACACATAACATCTGCGGACTTCATTGCGGAATTTTGACTCTCCATTGAAGTCAATGGAAAAATTCCGCAATGAGTCCGCAACAAGTCCGCTACACGTCCGCAACAACCAGTGTATGCTGCGGACACCAAATACGAAGAGGTTTTTGAGGAGTTTTTTTGCAGCCTCTTTTGGAGCTGTTTTTCTATTGACACAAAAATAGCAGGGGAAAACAGCTCCTGATATTCAGCCTTTTTTTAGCAACTCACGTTTTTCACTCCGTTTTTAATGGCTGTTCTTGGAGCTTTTTTCTATAGAGTTAATGAAAAATTGCTCAAGAAGTGACATGCGTTCTTTTTCGCAGGCGTTTTTTAATGCAGCCGATTTGAAAAACGGCCGCGTAAAAAAACGCCCCATTGGAACAGAACGCAGTTTTTCCCATTGAAATCAATGGGCAGATGTTTGGAGGCGTTCTGCTTCCGAATTTTATGACTTTTTTTTACTTTTACGGTCCGAAAACGGCCTACAATAAGCCGTGTGAACATACCCTAACACTTAGTTCTGCCCCAGATACTTACATAGCTTGTTTGTATTAGAGGCCTTTCTGGATCGTAAGACAGTAAGGGGTTAACTTACAAAGCAGACACTAGGATTTCTTTGTTTGGAAGTTAATGAATAAAACAGGTGGAAAATGCAAACATATTACCATTAAACAGTGATATTAATTGAATTTATCTTTTCAGTTATGCCCAATTTTCAGGATAATGTTCTATTTGTTTTCATATACATCTAATTTCTAAAAAGAAATATTTTTCTCTTTGTTCTAGAAGGTGCTCTACATACAGAGAAGTATTGATTGACAGCAGAGAAGCTGGAAAGCTGGGATCCCTGGTCCCGGGTTATTTAATTCACTGCTGACATTTGTTTTCCATTGATATGTTGTTCTTGAGCTTTTCCATGTATTGAGTCATTTTCCATATGCAGAAGCATTTTCTGTTTACCCATTGTAATGTTGAGGGACTTTGAGGTTTGATATTTTTCTTCCTGCATCTATTAGAGATGAAATAACATTCTGTTCGGCAATAGAAATGAAACATATCCTTTTGGTTTCTTGGTTTGATTACTGCATGCAACTGTCTGCTAAAAGACAAATTCTTATATTTTGTGTCTCTATCATGTATCATTAACCTTGCTGTAATAACGCTGGGGCTACACTGAGACTTTTTGTAGCGCTAATGATTGATTTTACCTATTAAGTGACAGCTGCAGTCCACAAGATTGCGTGCAACTCAATGTATTCATTTGGACTGCAGCTGTAGTTAAAAGCAGTCAGTAGCACAATATGGCTGGGTTCACACTACCTATTTTAAGGCGTAAACGTGGCGTATTATGCCTCGATTTACGCCTAAAAATAGGGCTACAATACGTCGGCAAACATCTGGGTTTGCTGACGTACTGTGCAGATGACCTGTAATTTACGCGTCGTCGTTTGACAGCTGTCAAACGACGACGCGTAAATTGACTGCCTAATGAAGAGCAGCTCAAGATTTACGAGCGTCACAGACGCCTCGCATAATACGAGGAGGAGTGTTTACGGCTGAAACGAGGCAGCTGTTTTCTCCTGAAAACAGTCTGTCTTTTCAGACGTAAAAGCCTCTCATCGTGTGCACATACCCTAACGGTATGTGCACACGATGAGAGGCTTTTACATCTGAAAAGACAGACTGTTTTCAGCAGAAAAACAGCTAAGTCGTTTCAGACGTAAATGCTGCTCCTCGTATTATGCGAGGTGTCTTTGACGCCTGTAATCTTGAGCTGCTCTTCATTGACTTCAATGAAGAACGGCTCAAATTACGTTGCAAAGAAGTGCCCTGCACTTCTTTGCAGAGGCAGTAAATTTACGCGTCGTCGTTTGACAGCTGTCAAACAACGACACGTAAATGACAGGTCGTCGGCACAGTACGTCGGCAAACCCATTCAAATGAATGGGCAGATGTTTGCCGGCGTATTGTAGCCGTATTTTCAGATGTAAAACGAGGCATAATACGCCTCGTTTACGTCTGAAAATAGGTAGTGTGAACCCAGACTAAGGCTGGAGGACAACTGTCGCGTACTGTAATCATGTTTTCAGTACGGGACAGTATTTCCACGGAGAGGCAGGGACTCCTAGCGTCGTACATAACTATGATGCTAGGAGCCTGGCTCCCTGCAGTGTGTTCGGTCCGGGACTTGCGGCCGAAATACGTTCCATCCATTACGGACGTAACATGCTCGTGTGAACCCAGCCTAAGGGCTTGTCCATACGTAACAAAATTGCTGCAGAAAACCACACCATTTCCTGCGTTTATAACTGCACAAAATGGTGCGGAATTTGCTGCGTTTTTCTTAATGCTGGGAGATAGTGACATCTCCTCTAAAAAATGCAGCAATTCAGTCCACTTTCCGCAGCAGGAATTGTCTTTCTGTGGTACAAAAATTATGCACCGCAGGTCAATTTCTGCTTGGAAATTTTACGCAGCGTGTGGAAGAGATTTGTTAAATCTCACCCACTTTGCTGCTACTGTATTCTGCTGCGTATTTTCCGTCTGCAATTCCGGACAGAAAATACGCAGCAATTCCATTACGTGTGGACAAGCCCTAAGGGTAAGACCACACAGAGCGGCACTGACACGGTCGCGATGAAGCCAACTATCGCGCTAGTACCATGTTCCGACGGGGCATTTATTTACGCCTCATTTACGAAAAACGGCGTGTAAAAATACATATTTCTCATTGAAATCAATGGGCAGATGTTTGTAGGCGTTCTGCTTCCGATTTCTCAGCCCTTTTTCGGGACATTTACGGCCCGACAAACGGCTGAAAATAGGTTGTGTGCACATACCATTTTAATGTAACCCTGGCCACTGTTTGGGCAAGGCCACACGTAGCGGATTTGCTCTGGAATTCCGCTGCGGACACTCCGCAGCGGAAATCCGCAGCGGAAATCCGCAGCGGACCCGTTTCTCCATTGCCTTCCACAGCTTTGTGGTTGGGTTCGTTTGCACGTTGCGGACAATTCCGCTGTGGAGCATAGGCTGCGGTGCGGAATTTGGTGTCCGCAGCATACAATGGTTGTTGCAGACGTGTGGCGGACTGGTTGCCGACTCATTGCGGAATTTCTCCATTGACTTCAATGGAGATTCAAAATTCCGCAATGAAGTCCGCAGATGTAATGTACATGTTATGTGTGCTGCGGAGCTTATTGGTTTTTTAACATGACATTTCTTCATTCTGGCTGGACCTATGTGTATTTCTAGGTCTACAGCCAGACTGAGGAAGTCAATGGGGCTCCCGTAATTACGGGTGACTACGTGTGTGCACCCATAATTACGGGTGACTACGTGTGTGCACCCATAATTACGGGTGACTACGTGTGTGCACCCGTAATTACGGGAGCGATGCTAGGCGACGTCAGTAAATAGTCACTGTCCAGGGTGCTGAAAGAGTTAAGTGACTGGCAGTAACTGTTTCTGCACCCTAGACAGTGACTACCGATCACAATATACAGCAACCTGTAAAAAAAAAAGAAGTTCATACTTACCGAGAACTCCCTGCTTCTTCCTCCAGTCCGGCTTCCCAGGATGACGGTTGAGTCTAAGTGACGACTGCAGCCAATCACAGGCTGCAGCGGTCACATGGACTGCCGCGTCATTCAGGGAGGTTGGGCTGGATGCCGAAAGAGGGACGCGTCACCAAGACAATGGCCGGTAAGTATGAAATTCGTTTACCTTCACTAGAGAAAGTGCTGTCCCTTCTCTCTATCCTGCACTGATAGAGAGAAGGGAAGTACTTTCCCCTCAATACGCAGCGGCTAGTCCGCATCAATTTATTGCCCATTTTGGGCAGATCCGCAACGCAGATTCTGTCCGGCATTGATGCGGACAGTTGCGGAAGGAATATGCTACATGTGGCCATGCCCTTTCAGTGTAGCCATGGCCTGAGTTTAGGTTAGATAAATATGATCAGACAGAACCGATAAAAACAAGGGGACATATACAAAAACACCGAAAAAGGCCATACTTACAAATGGACACAGCCAGGTCAGAAACGCTGATGAAGGAATGAGCAGGTGCTTTAAATAATAATAGCCACTCCCACTGGTCTTGAGGGGAGTGGTGTGTGTGGTGCATGGGATGTGTGGTAAGAAATAATAAATGAATAGTGTGTGTGCAAGTGTAATACTATGAGTGAAATATAGGGGGCAGTAATGAGTGAAGTGCCTCAATAGAAATAAATGGGTAATGGGGTGCAAGTGTGTGAAACATGGAGGGATAGTGTGTACGTCATGAGGCACAACGTGTATAGCCAGGTAGAAGCCTATTTGTGACGCCTTGATAGTTCATAGAGCGGGCTAGCCTGCTTGCTATGCCAAGGTACCCCAGGTATTTTTCATTACTACATATATTCGCTTCTCTTGGACACAGCCGGGTCTTTGATGCTGGGAGAGCATGGTGTGTTGTTGTTTGGCATAGCAAGCAGGGTAGCCCGCTCTATGAACTATCAAGGCGTCACAAATAGGCTTCTACCTGGCTATACACGTTGTGCCTCATGACGTACACACTATCCCTCCATGTTTCACACACTTGCACCCCATTACCCATTTATTTCTATTGAGGCACTACACTCATTACTGCCCCCTATATTTCACTCATAGTATTACACTTGCACACACACTATTCATTTATTATTTCTTACCGCACATCCCATGCACCACACACACCACTCCCCTCAAGACCAGTGGGAGTGGCTATTATTATTTAAAGCACCTGCTCATTCCTTCATCAGCGTTTCTGACCTGGCTGTGTCCATTTGTAAGTATGGCCTTTTTCTGTGTTTTTTTTTTTAGATAAATATGATGATGTTAAAATAGTATTGTTATTATAGGTACAAAGCCCTCTCCGTGGTTCTGGAACGATAAATTTACTATAGAAATTATGATTCTTGGTAAAGAACAGAAATAGGCCTACTTCACACTCACTTTTTATGTAGCATTTTTTTTCTCCCCCAAAAAATGTCTTAAAAAACAAATTATATTTTTTTAACTTTATTGTGCCCTTTTTTGCAAACAGTTTGTTCTACCTGCGTTTGTTTAAATGGCATTTTTCACATAGCAAATCATGTATTTAAAAGATGATGATGAGAAAAAAAAAACCTTCGTAGGTCTATGGGACAAAACCCTAGTAAAGAAAAAAAACGTCAAAGCCATGCTTGCAGCAATTTTGGAAAAATGCCACTGACCCAAACAATGCAAATTTAAATAAATAAATGGCATATAAGAAAATAGAATAAGGGTATGTTCACACGGCTTTGTAGAATAAGTGTATGCTCACATCAGGCGGAAACAGCTTCAGACGTTTTTGTAACTACTCGCGTTTTTCGATGCGTTTGTTTTGCCCGTTTTTGGAGCTGTTTTTCAATGTCAATGAAAAACGGCTCCAAAAACGTCCCAAGAAGTGACATGCACGTCTTTTTACGCGCCGTCTTTTGACAGCGACGCGTAAAATTACACCTCGTCTGAACAAGCAATGGGCAGATGTTTGCAGGCGTAATGGAGCCGTTTTTTCAGGCGTAATTTGAGGCGTAAAACGACCAAATTACGTCTGAAAACAGGCCATGTGAACATACCCTCAGACTTACCAGTAATTTGGTTTCTATGAAAACCTCCATGACAGCACCACAGGAGGTAAGGGCTCCGCCTCTAATTTGGACAGGAAACAACACAAGAGGTTAAATAGCCCCTTCCCGCCTCCCTCCTCAGTGTATTTCAAATTACCATATGGCATAGTGATTCAACATACTTATTCCTTCATAATCACATTGATCACTTATAAATAATAATACGGGGGGGGGGACTCAGGGTGCTGTCATGGGGGGCTTCATAGAAATTGAATTACTGGTAACTCTAATTCTATTTTCTCACTTACCCTCCATGACAGCACCACAGGAGAGTTAACAACTGAAAACTTATTAGGGGGGGACTATGGCGTGAAGAAACTTCCTGCCAAAGGAAAGATTTTCAACGGAAGCCATGTGGAATAATGATACTATGATAATTTGGTAGGAAGGTGGGGTCGGGATGAAAAATGATTCTGTCTTCCATAATTTTCAGATATGGTTTTCTTATGGAGAGGCTTTGAATTTCTCCTACTCTGCGTGCCGTAGTAACGGCCACTAGCAGAGCTACTTTCCAAGATAGTCTCCTAATTTCAGTAGGAGGTTCAAATGGGGGTAAAGTTAGTTTAATACAATATTTAGGTCCCAGGTGGGGACTAGAATCTTCTTTCTCAGTGATAGCCTGTAGGCTCCTACGAAAGATCTTTTTATCCATCTTTGGGAAGCGAGATCCTGATCGAAATATGAGCTTAGTGCAGTTATCTGTACTTTTGACGTACTTGGTTTTAAACCCTTCTCAAGACCTGCTTGAAGGAAGTCCAGAATTTTTGCTATGTTGGGATGAAGAATATTTGGTTTCTCATACCCACACCAGGAAATACATTTTTCCAAACTTTGTAATAGATTGCATTGGTCACTTCTTTTCTACTCTTTTGTAGCGTATTTATTACTCCATCAGACAATCCTTTTGATTTTAGGATGGAGGCTTCAGAAGCCAAGCTGCTAATTGAAGCTTTTGAGGGTCTGTATATAGAATTGGTCCCTGATGTAGGAGATCCTGACATATTGGTAGTATCCATGGTTCTGCTTGTTTTAGACTGTTTAATAGTCCAAACCAGGCCCTTTTTGGCAATGGGGGGGGGGTGTATTTATATCACCTTTGTTTTCCCTAACCTAATCTTTTGTAAGGTCTTTGGTATTAAGGGAATCGGAGGAAAAGCGTAAGCCAATTGGAATCTCCAATTGTGAACCAATGCATCTACCCCTAAACTCTTTTCCCTTGGATTTAGGGGAAAAAATAGGAGTTTTTGAGGTTTTTTGATTTGTGAATAAGTTCACTTCCGGAGATCCACATTTTTGGGTTATGTGGAGGTAGACTTCCTGCTTTAGGCACCACTCGGTTGGATCCAAGTCCTTTCGACTTAAGAAATCTGCCTGGGTGTTGAAGGAACCTTTGAGGAAGAGAGCTGAGAGGGATAGTAGCCTGGGCTCTGCCCAAGAAAATATTTGGCCTGCTAGGATCTGCAGATTTTTCTGTCTGGTGCCTTCCTGATGTCTCAGGTATGCAATTGTCGTCACATTGTCCGAATAAATCCTCACGTGAGAATTTTGGATTAGATGTTCTGTTATCTTAAGGAATTCCAGAACTGCTTTTAATTCTCTGAAATTTGACGAGTGATGACTTATTTGCTTTGGCCAAACTCCCTAAAAAGATCCTCGCTCTAGTGTTGCTCCCCAACCTCTTTTTCTTTCGTCCATAGTTAAAGTTTTTTCCGGATACTGGTGCCAATGGATTCCTCTTTTTAGAGTGTTGGTCCTCAGCCACCATAGGAGAGAGATTTTTACTGACCTTGTCAGTAAGATCTTTCTGTCTAGGAAGAGATGAGATCTGTTTCACTGTGATAAGATTAGGTCTTGCAACTCTCTGGAGTGATCTTGAGACCATGCTACTGCCTGGATACAAGATGTCATACACCCTAGGACTGAAATCGCCATCCTTATGAATACTTGTCTTTGTTTTAGTAGTCAAGTTATTTTTTGTTTTAAAAAAAAATAAAAAATCTTCTCCTGTGGCAGGAAAGACATTTGTCTGTGAGAGTCTAAAATAATCCCTAGAAATACTTTTCTTTTGATCTGATTTTTTTTATATTTAAAATCCAACCCAGACTCTGTAGGATCTGCTGTGTCTGGATGATATGATTTTTTAGGCAAGTAGCATTGGGTGCGACTAAGAGAAGGTCGTCTAAATAAGGAATGATCTGAATACTTTGAAGCCTGAGAAAGGCCACTATCTCCACCATCACTTTTGAGAATATTTTGGGAGCTGATGATATCCCAAATGGGATATCCCAAATGGGAGGGCCCTGAACTGGTAATGTACTACTTTTTATTTTCCAGTATGGCAAACCTTAGGAATTTTTTTTATATTTCTGATGGATAGGGATGTGATAATACGCATCTTGTAGGTCTATTGTAGCCATCATAAAATCTTGACCTATCAGGGGTATTGAGGATTTTATAGATTCCATTTTAAATTTGTGGTAAGCTATAAATCTGTTTCAGGGTTTGAGATTTATTATTATCCTGTAAGATGAATTGGGTACCTTGACTAGAAAAAGGAGTAGACCTAACCCTCTTTCCATTGGAGGGATACGGAAAATAACTTACTTACTTTTTCTTTGGAGCTTTAGGTTCCGGAAGGGTCTTCCTTTTATCGGAAGCCTTTTCCGAGATATAATCTAGGTCCGGCCCAAACACATCCCCTTGGAAAGGGATAGTACATAATTTTGTTTTTGACAGAGTGTCCCCTGTCCACATTTTTAGCCAGAGGGCTCTCCTAGTTGTATTAGAGAGTACGCCTGTTCTAGAAACAATCCTGATGGATTCAGTTGCAGCATCAGCTGAAAACCTGTTGACTTAGCTAGTAACGGGATGGAAGCGATTATGTCCTCTCTAGGGGTCCCTTCTCTTAGGTGCATGTCTAACTGATCTAGCCATCTATAGATGGATCTTGCGACACATGTCGCCCCTATGTTTACTTGTAGTAAGGCTGAAGAAGCTTCCCATTACTTTTTTTAATAGGCTGTCAGCCTTTCTATCTAGTGGGTCTTTTAATTGTGAAGAATCTTCAAAGGGTAAGATAGTCTTTTTCCCCACTTTGGCAATCTGGATGTAAATTTTTGGAACTTCGATCCATTTTAACGTGTCTTCATCCAGTGGAAATCTTTCTCTTATTTCCACTGGGCAAGAAAGCTGTTTTTCAATAAATTTCTATTCGTCTTCAATGAGTGTTTGAAGATTTTTTTTTAAATCAATAAATTTTTATTGAAAAATTTTTACAACTTTTTTCAAACAATATAAACCATCCTTGGTCCCAGAACATGGACCTGCATACAATAATACATACAAGTGATATGTCATTGAAGGATATACATAATCATAACCAGAAAACAACCACAAAGAACTTAAGAACTTTACTATGCCATTTTCAAACCAATGTTAATATTAATTATGTCATAGTACCATCGGACTTTCTGCATTTAAGTGTAATACTTTGAATTTACCCAAAGCTCCCAATAACGTGAACTCTTGGCATACCCAGAGGGAGATTGCAAAAGCATGGATTCATGATGACATGCTATATTTACCCTGCCTATCACCTCTGATAAAGAAGGGGAGATAATTGATTTCCATGACTTAGCTATTGCCATTCTAGCAGCAATGAAGACATGGTGTATAAGTACACGATGCTCCGCCATTATGTCTTCCAAGCCAATGTCTAAAATAGCCAATTCCGGGCAGAACGGAATATATTCTCCTAAAATTTCAAGTATGATGCGAAAAACCTCCCTCCACAATACCTCCACCCTAGGGCAGGACCACCACATATGCAATGTGGAACCCAGGGAACCACATCCTCTCCAGCAGCCATTAGAACTGCCTTGGAATATGTGTGCACATCTGGAAGGTGTTAGGTACCATCTCATGTGGATTTTACGGGTGAGCTCAATATGGTTAACACATTTGGAGTGACGAGTAATCCAACTAGAGGCCTTCATCCATTGTGCCATGGAAAACGTAGAGCCCATCTCCCGTTCCCATCGTAATATGTGACCTGTCTTCCCCGAGGACTGTTTTTTCAAAATTAGATCATAGCTACAAGCTAGACCCTTACTATGACCTTGCCATTTGAACAGGAATTTATGGTATGGAGAAAGAATTGTGGGTTGAGCTGGGATGGCTATTGTTTGTATCATATGTCGTATCTGGAGATACTGGTAAAACATGGATTTATTTACATCATATTCCCTTACCAACTGCTCAAAGGATTTGAAGAGTTTTCCCTCATATAAATCTGAGAGGGCTGTTACGCCCAGCGATTCCCAAGTCTGCAAAAATACATGTGGGACCAAAGGTTGAAGCGCTTGCAATGGTATATGATCATTAGATAAGTACACCCAGCGATTTGCGCATACCTCCAATTTCCAGCATTTCAGTGCATCAGATGTGGTTACCAAGAACACCTTAGACCTATCTGTGCCCACATATGTCGCGGCCATCAAATTACGTATGGAGGAACGGGGAAACATCTCATTTTCCAACTGGGCCCAAAGTGACGGAGCCGAGGAGTTCCATAATGAACCTAACTGGTCTAGGATGGCTGCTACGTTATATGCCACTACCTCTGGGACTCCCAAACCCCCTTCCTTGACCTTCTGAAATAATAAAGATTTGGCTACCCTTGCTCTTTTATTATTCCAAATGAATTGGAGAAACATACGTTGAATTTGAGAGGTGATGCTAGTAGGTATTAACAGTGGAATAGTCCTACAAAAATACAAGTATTTGGGAAGCAGTAACATTTTAACCAAATTGACTCTAGCAATCCAGGACAACTGGAATTTGTTCAGTCTTTCACACTCCAGTCTTAAATCTGCTATTAGCCCTGAGTAATTCTCCTGCAGAACCAGAGACAACGAGGAGTAGAGTTTTATCCCCAGGTATACCAACCCTGATTCTGCCCATGCCAAATCAAAGTTGGACAAAGTGCGTTTCAATTGAGGATCTACATGAATTGGTAACATCATGGACTTTGAAACATTTAATTTATAATATGATACCTCTGAAAACTTAGAAATGATGCTGAGTAGTTCTGTCAGAGATATGAGGGGAGAAGCACAGGTCACAATAACATCATCTGCATATAATCCGATTTTGTGTTCTCTTCCTCCTACCCTTATACCCGAGATTTTTGTAGAATTTCGAATCATTTCTGCAAATGGTTCCATACATAGGGTAAAAATTAGTGGGGAAAGCGGGCAGCCCTGCCTAGTCCCATTAGTGATGCTAAAAGATCTAGAAAGAATCCCGGAAGACAGAACCCTAGCCGAGGGCGAGGAATATAGTGAAAGTATGGCTGATTTTATAAATGAATGGAAACCAAATTTGTCTAATGTGCTTTCCAGGTATTGCCAGTTAACACGATCAAATGCCTTTTCGGCGTCTAGAGAAATAAAGAGGGAGGCACTTTTAGATTCTCCGGCAATCTGTATAAGATCTAACATCCTGCGCGTCCCGTCACAAGCTTGCCGGCCCTTGACAAACCCTACTTGTTCTAGCGCTATTAGGGATGGTAAGCAATCATTTACTCTATTCGCCAATATTTTAGCATATAATTTTATATCACAGTTTAATAGGGATATTGGACGAAAATTGGCCGGGGAATCAGGGGATTTACCCGGCTTAGGGAGTGTGACTATCGTGGCCTGTAACATCTCAGGGGGAGGGGCCTGCTTATTCGCTATACTCATAAAAGTAGATTGCAAATATGGAATCAGCGAGTCTGCGAAAGTTCGGTAGTACTCATTTGGCAGCCCATCCGGTCCCGGGGATTTATTTTGTTTAGATCGCAGAATGGTCAGTTTAATCTCTTCGACCGTAATAGGAGAATTTAATTGACTAATTTGGGCCTCTGATAACGTTGGCAATTGAATTTGCCTTAAAAAATCATTCACCCCCGCTTCGGATACCTCAGGGAGGTGCTTGTCCTGATTTAGATTATAAAGGGTACTGTAGTAAGACGCAAATGCGTCGGTAATCTCCTGAGGATCATACACTTTTGTTCCTTCTGAAGTGTTCAACCATGAAATTTTGGATTTAGCAACATGCTGTTTCACTCTTTTTGCCAGAATTTTACTGGGTCTGTCCCCTTGGATATAGAAGTTCCATTTGAGTTTTTTTAAAGTTTTCTCATATAGGAAAAGTTGGTGATTGCGCAGTTTGTCCCTAAAGTGTCTTAGCTCGTCACGTAATGTGGGAGACGGAGAAACTTTTAATTTTGCCTCTATATTCTGTATGTTGTCGATAAGGAATTCAAATTCTTTATTTCTTGCCCTTTTTGCTTTAGCCGCAGCCTGAATAAACAGGCCTCTTACAAACGCCTTATGTGTACACCAGAGGAGTTCAGGTGATGAGGCCGATGGGCCATTAATCTCAAAAAATTCTTTCAAAGCTAAGTCTATTTTGGCTTAGAGATCTGGGGAATTTAATAAAAATGTGATCAACCTCCAAGATGAGCTCTGAGGTGTAATATAATGATCTGAGAGTTGAAGCATAATTGGTGCATGGTCTGACCAGGTTATCAGGCCAAGGGAGGAGTTCACCGAATTTGTTAACACTTCTCTATCCACCAGAAAATAGTCAATCCTAGAGTACACCTTGTGTGGGGAAGAATAGAACGTGTAATCCCTTTCAGAAGCATGCTGGTATCGCCATACGTCATGTAAGTCTTCCTCCTGCACCCAGGAACTCAAGTCATGAGACAATCTGTTATTTCCCCCAGAGCGATCTATATCCTTGTTTACCACTATATTAAAATCCCCACATAATATTAAACCCCCTTTCTGCACCGATTTAGCTTTTGACAGTACCTTTTTAAGGAAGTGAAGTTGTCGTACATTAGGGGCATAAACAGATACCAACGTGTATGAGAGGTTATCAATTTCACATACTAAAATAATAAATCTACCCTGTGGATCAGAAACAACAGAAATACATTTAAAAGCAAGTGACTCTTTTACCGCAATAATTACACCCGCCTTCTTTCCGCTATTAGAGGCATAGTACACATGGGGACATTTTTTATGTTTAAATAGATGGCAATCTTTAGAGGACAAATGTGATTCCTGCACACATATTACATCTCCCTTAGACTTGAATGCTTCTTTCCAAAGTAAAGATCTCTTGAAGGGAGAATTCAAGCCATGAGCATTTACAGAAAGTATTGTAAGACCCATTAAGACATAAAAGAAAAGTAGTTATGATTATGGCATAGCAAAGGAGAACCAACATAGAACATCCTACAACAGGAAACTTGGAAAAACCACCGAAATGAATATGCTATATAGCACATTCACTGCAACCAGGAAATTCCCTCTTGCAGGGAAAAGAAAAATGGAGGCAAAAGTTCAGCCTAAGAACTGTAGACAGAAAAGAACCGTCCACCTGAGAACTCCGAAAGCCTTGAAGTGCCGTTCATACCCTAGAAGCCTCAATTTTCAATCAGGCGGTCTCCGATCTGGTTTACTCCTTGCGTCCGACCACAATGGCGAAATCATCTCCGGTTTAGAAGGATTCCTAGGACGGGGATTTGAAGACGGGGACGCCATGAGCCCCCAAGAAATCAACAGGTCTTTTGCCGAGGTTGGAGAGAGGCAGACATGATGTGTGCCATTCCTGGTGATTATTAGTTTTACTGGGAATCCCCATTTGTACAATATGCCGTTATCTCTCAGAAGTTTTGTCATCACAGCAAATTCTTTTCGGCGTAGCATAGTCGCCGCTGATAAATCCGGGAATAAAGTAATGTCCTTAAAACGGTCAGTTAGGTCAGGAGAGTTCTTAAAACCTCTGAGAAATTCATCCTTTATATGAAAGAAGTGGATTCGGGCAATTGTATCTCTTGGTAGGTGAGCGGCAATGTGCTTAGGTTTAGGGATTCTGTGAATTCTATCTATGGTGAGATCCAGGGCCGATTTTTGCGGTAACACGATTCCCATAAGATCCGTGAGAAATGTCGCTAGTAGATCTGGTGTGACCGATTCAGGTATACCTCTGATACGGACATTATTTCTTCTGGATCTGTCCTCCAGATCCAAGACTTTGGTGGATAAACGCAAAACTTCTTCCTCCAGAGTGTAGTTCGCATCTATGAGCGAGTTATGAGATTTCACAAATTCCTCCAATTTATGCTCCACATGGTCGGTCCGCGAGGCAATGGCTTGTATATCTCCTCTTAAATCTCCAATAACTTGCCGTAAATCTGATTGGATTGAGTCTCTCAAAGAATTCAGAAGACGTTTTATCATATGCTCCGAAACCGGCTGAGAGTCCGTGTCATCCTGCGGGTCACGGTCTACAGAAGCATCCCTAGAAGATGGAGTTGGGGAGGAGGGAGGGAGGGAAATTCGGCGGTTCACCACCTCTTGTTGAGAAGAGGACGAGGGAAAAAACTCTGTGAGCTTAGACGGCTTTGCTTTAGTATTCCTTTTAGATGTGCCCCCCATTGTGACACGGGAAATCGCTGTTTGATTCTAAGCTGCAACAATACTGAAATATCTTCCACAGAAGACCAATGTAATATAAGTAAATCTTCAGGTAATCTCTTCTTGGAAGCGTAGAATTACTCCCACAGGTTTTAATCAGTGTCAGGGGAAAAGCAGTGCAGTGTCTCACTCCCTGTACTGTACCGATACACTTTTGTTGTTGCCACTCCCAGCCCTGTGGTTTTCTGCTGCTGACAAACTGAGTTAAGATGGCCGCTGGGGGAGGGGGGGTCGCTTTTCCTACATGAGATTTAGCTTTAAATCCTCTCCCTGTACTTTACTCCTCAATAACTGTCGGCCAGCACCTCAAGATGTGCCCTTCTCCCTCCTCACTCACCCTGTCAAGACGCCGTTTACTGCCTTCCCAGCCGTTCCTGCACTTTTGCGCCGTTAGGAGGAGGGGAAGAAGGAGAAGATGGCCGCCACCTTCCTCGGCCTCCACAATACAAGGGCCAGACCTTTCACCGGCGCCGGAGCCGCTCCCCGACACGCTGGACGGGACTCTGAGCACTGCCACGATCCACTCCACCGACCAGGGAACAGGTAAGACAGCTTTACCAGGTTTATTTGAGCCGGATTTGGCTTTCACCTCAGGAGCTCAGCGTTTATGCGACTCCTTCCATGTCCGTCCAGGCCACGCCCCCGAGTGTTTGAAGATTTTAATGGATGGGAAAACATTGTTTCTTTTTTTCCCGTAGTCCAGCAAACATTTTCCTGGATTGTACGAGTCCCTTCTATCTCTTCTACCCCCATAGTGCTTCTTACTGAATTAAGACGTTCTTGCATATATTCTTTTGAAAATTAATACTTTTCTTGTTTTTGGGGAGCAGTAGGTCCCGGAAATTCTCCTTCCTCTAGGATTTCACCCGATAGAGAGGGAAGGTAACTACCCCTTCAGACCCTGAATCCTCTTCTACCACAATTTTCCTTTTCTTATGTATGGGAGTGGGCTGAGAGGGAAAATATGCCTGAGAGAAGGAGGGCAAGGAAGATTGGATTTCTTGCTTGACCATTCCCTTAAACTCTTCCATATATGATGGTTGCTTCTCCCTGATGATATTTTCTGTACAGAAATGGCATAGGGTTTTTTTCTTATTAGATGGTAGCTATTTGTGACATATGACATATTTATGAGATAGAGGTTTTCTCTTAGGCTTCCTAGATGTCTCATACTGAAACAATAAGGAGGGAAATAGTTAGGTAACTAATCCCCATATAAACATTCCCATAACCAGAATACTTACTGGGTTGGGAAACACGCTAGGCTCCACCATACTAGGCTTAGAGGCAGACTTCCCAGACTCAGACATGGTGCAGGCAAGATAGGAGTGATACAAACAGTCCTACCTGAGAGAATGAGGCCTCATGTCCGGGTGACCTTTAACCCGGATCACCGGGACTAGCGTGATGATGACTACCAATCTGTAGCACGCTTCTCCTCTGCTTGCTCCTGGAATCTCTGCAACTGCAGCCCATTCCACGCGGACGCCGGTAACAGGGCGCCGCCATGACACTTCAGGTGTCCGCACCGGAAGTACGTCACTCCGGAAGTGATGTATGCATGCATTCCACTGTGGAATGCACGCTATGAGCAGCAGAGGATTCAAGGTATCACAGGTGGAGCGGTTAGCTGGGGAGCTCAGGGAGGACTGGAGCTGGCACATTGACTTCACCTCAGCTTTACATGAGGTGCGGTAGAGGTGAACGGGGTCCCAAGTTCATGGAAGATGGGAGCAGTGTTTTAAAAGTGGAGATGAGACACGACCACTGGTGATTTATTTTAAAGTAGGCTAACCGACTGACACCAGCCCAGCCAGCAGCAACCTCTTGATGTCCAATAGGGACAGGAAAGAACACTGAGGAGGGAGGCGGGGAGGGGCTATTTAACCTCCTGTGTTGTTTCCTGTCCCAATTAGAGATGAAGCCCTTACCTCCTGTGGAGTAGTCATGGAAGGTAAGTCAGAAAAATGTTGCGTGCGAATACATCCGCAAGCTGAAAGTTTAACCTTCGAGGTGTGAGGATGAATAAAGAAACATGGCAGGCCAGAGTTTTTAATTTGGCCAGGATCACACGCAAAGTTTTACTGCAGTTTTTGGTGCAGTTTTTTTATACCTTTATTTTCTTCACACCTTTCTTTTCTTTATTATACTTTTGCTCCTTTTGGATCCACTTCTGACTTTGGCTAAAAAAACTGAGCCAAAAACTGCAATAAAAAATGTGTATATGATTCTTGCCTTAATCGCCACAGGTCAGGCAAACATTTCCTCTATAGCGGCTGCTGCAAGGGAAATGTATTTACATAGCGTCCATTCAGAGTAGGTCTACATTCTTTTCAAGTGGTCCCCCTCTATTACGTTCATATGCCTTAAGGCTGGGTTCCCACGTAGCGCAAAAGCTGCAGAATTTCCGCAACATAATTCTGTGTGGATAAAACGCAGCATTTACAGTAGCAGCAAAAGTGAATGAGACTGCTGCTACGCTACTCTTTCCGTCAAAATAACGGAAACCTACCGGAACGAAGCGAAACTGATGCAAACTGTTCCTCTGATGGAACAGATGAACTGAAAGCCAAACAGAAGCCGAAACCAGATGTAAATAGACCCTAGATCCATAGGTAAAGCAGTATTTGCTTCAGAGTTCTGTGACAGATGTATTTGCCTTTTTTTTTAGATTTCGCTGGAGATTTTCTGTTGCAGAAAATTTGCAGAGTATCCTGTGTGTGGGAACATACCCTAAGGCCCCATGCACACGGTCCTTGATTACAGGGACGGCCGGCCACGGACAGTCATCTGCATTTGCAGACCGTGCTTGCATTATAAAGTATGGGAGAAAGGTCTGTAAAATAAAAAAATAGGACGTCCTATTTTTTACAAAAGGTTTCTACGGCACGGACACATTCCCTTAAATATACGGGAAGGTGCCCATCGGCCACAGAAAGAATAGGTCCGTAATTACGGACCGTAATTTCGTACGAAACCTACGGTCATGTGCATGGGGCCTAACAGGGCATATGAATAGGGTTTGTCTTCATGAGACAACCCCTTTAGGCCAGGATCACAATCACACACACACACACACACACACACACACACACACACACACACAACCACACACACTTTTGATGCAGTTTTTGTGGCATTTTTTGGCTCAGTTTTTTGAGACAAAGCCAGAAGTGGAACGAAAAGGAAGGATTATATAAAGACTGTTGTAAGACGTATGCATCTCTTATTTTGTGTCCACTTCTGTGTTTGGCTAAAAAAATGTAGCCAAAAACGGAATCAAAACTGTGTGTGATCCTGGCCTTAAAAAGAGATTCCTGTGATTTTTGTCTCTATCCTTGGCTGGGTTCACACAGAGTTTTTTGCAGGTGGAAAATCTGCCTCAAAATTCTGTTTGGCCATTCAGCGCCGTGGGCAAAAAACGTAGCGAAATACGCTTTCTCTGTCTCCCATTGATGTCAATGCGAGGTCATGCCCCTACTTTTTGCTCGCGGGAAAAAAACGCCTCCGCCTTCCATTGAAATCAATGGGAGGCATTTTCGGACGTTTTTTTGACGCCTCTCCCTTAGACTCTATCCCTTCCCATGAACCTAAATATTACTGCATTTTTGCATTATTATTGTTTGTTTAGTATACTGTATACTAAGTTTTTTACAGCCGTTTTTGGAGCTGTTTTTTTGAGCTGTTTTTTGAGTCAATGAAAACCGGCTCCAAAAATGGATCAAGAAGTGACATGCGCGTCTTTTTCGCGGGCGTTTTTCAAAACGTATACGTAAAAAAATGCCCCATCGGAACAGAATGCCGTATTTCCCATTTAAATCAATGGGCAGATGTTTGGAGGCATTCTGCTTCCGATTTAAATAAGCCGTGTGAACATATCCTAATGGTGACCACCACCTGCTGTTCATAGTGTTCAGTGTAATGTGGTTGTCAAGTGCAAAGTGCTACAAACAGGATCAAGCTAGTAAGACACATAGATAGATGAATACTTAGATAAATGTTACCGACCCATGATAGTCTTCATCTAAGATGGCGTCCACTCCAACGCGTGTTTCGACGCAAGCCTTCTTCTGTGGGTGGCACCTTTGTATCACTATATTCGATATAGATGCTAACCAATAAGAATCACACAGTGCAGCTGGTATAAATAATTAAATAAGACCTACCCATCTGTGGGCGCATGTGATGCAGAGCCAGAATCCAGAACTTCCTATACTGGTGTCCCGGAGGACCAGAAGTGAGTGCAAAACACGTGACCCCACCACCGTCCTGTGTATAGACACCAGCCAGGAAATCAGGACATCCAGCCCTCGTACACATGCATACCTTTGTGTTTATATATACCTTAAACAGTCCTTTTATTATACATTTTACAGCTTAACTACTGAATACTGTTTCTTGACAGTACTGAAAAGTATAGTCTACTATGCTCTTTGAGGGTATGTGCACACACACTAATTAAGTCCGTAATTGACGGACGTATTTCGGCCGCAAGTACTGGACCGAACACAGTGCAGGGAGCCGGGCTCCTAGCATCATACTTATGTACGATGTTAAGAGTTCCTGCCTCTCCGTGGAACTGCTGTCCCGTACTGAAAACATGATTACAGTACGGGACAGTTGTCCTGCAGCGAGGCAGGGACTCCTAGCATCGTACATAAGTATGATGCTAGGAGCCCAGCTCCCTGCACTGTGTTCGGTCTGGGACTTGCGGCCGAAATACGTCCGCCAATTACGGATGTAATTAGTGTGTGTGCACATACCCTAATACTGCAAAAAAACACCATATATGGTATACTTTTTTCTACAATTATAATCAATGGCAGACTTAGGGCATGGCCAGACGTGGAGGAAATGCTCTGGAATTCCGCTGCAGCCAGTCCGCTGTGGAAATCCGCAGCGGACATTTTCTCCATTGCTTTCCACAACCTTTTAAGTTAGGTTCGTGCACACGTCGCGGAAAACTCCGCTGTGGACCATAGGCTGCGGTGCGGAATTTGGTGTCCGCAGCATACACTGGCTGTTGCGGACGTGTAGCGGACGTGTAGTGGATGTGTTGCGGACTTGTTGCGGACTTGTTGCGGACTTGTTGCAGACTTATTGCGGAATTTCTCCATTGATTTCAATGGAGATTCAACATTCCGCAATGAAATATGCAGATGTTATGTGTGTTGCGTTGCGTATTGGTTTTACAAACAGGATATTTCTTCATTCTGGCTGGACCTATGTGTTTCGAGGTCTATAGCCAGACTGAGATGAAATGTTTTAAAAGACAGCAGGAAGTACTCTTCACCTGAATACGCAACGGCTAATCCGCATCAATTTACTGCACATTTTAGCCAAATCCGCAACAGAATCTGCAACGCAGATTATGTGCGGCATTGATGCGGACAGTGTCTACAGAAATACGCCACGTCTGGCCATGCCCTTAGGGTACTTTTACATGGCCTGATATAACAAGTGCCGATCAACGAGACAGCTCGTAGATCGGCGCTCATTTTCTCCTTTCACAAGGAGCAATGATTGATTATGTATGGGAACGAGCGATCATTACTATGATCGTTTGCCCCCATAGGTTTCCATCATGTTGGCAGCATATTTCACTGTTTGTACAGGGAGATGTGCTGCCGACTAGCAAACATTTTATCAAACGCATAAATGAGTAGATCAGCCGATGAACGAGCGTTTGCTCGTTCATTGACTGATCGTTACCCTGTTTACATAGGGCAATTATGGGGAACGCACATTCATACAAACGCTTGTCAAACCTTTAGTTACCCTTTAAAGGAAGAAAGAAACATACACCTAAACTGTATGCCACAAATGCGGTGTGAATAGAACCTTACTAAACAATGGAAGCAGGGAGAAAAAAATATGGCTGCTGGGCTAAGAAATTAAAGTTAGAATATTTAATAAATTAAGCAAACTTCATTATAAATAAGAACAATGGTGTATAAACATATAACTGTACACTAGGAGTATTATAGGTGGAGAATAAAATGTTAGGTGAAGTGCAAAAACAATATCCTATTATGAAGTAGCAATTTATGCACCATCAATAATGTTTTTGGCTAGAGATATACGATATACGTAGTAGAAATATTCCTTTTGGATATGGCTAGCAAACAGACTAAACAAACTAATTGGCAATCATGTAAAATATTCCACTAATGCTTGTGGACCGAGCTTGCAGAATATAAAAGTCATCTACAGAGTGTGTAAATTCACCTTAGAACATGTATCAAGGGTATATTTTGAACAGACGGCAGAGTGTTGAAAATCAGAAACTCATTTCTTTTTTATGTAAAATATACAACATATGTTACTTGTTTTCCTTAAAAATCATACAGTGGATATTAACAGTTGGGAGAAATAGAAAGATTGATCAAGGACACACAAAAGTTGACATTTTGGGGAATTTGAGACAGTCAGTCATGCGTGCATTTGTTATAAAATACACTCCCATGGCAGTAACTACTTTGTAAATAATACAAATACATTGTATTTATTTACAATAATGTTAATGCAACAGGATAGGAAACATGTATTTTAAGTATGCCTCTATAATATAGAAAATGTTCAAAATATAGTTATTATCATTAAGCACGCTTTCTAGACAAAGGTTTAACCGCTATACCTGGATTTATAATTATTGCTCTACCGGGGCTTTTTCTAACTTTTTTGCTTTCATGAGGCTACTGTCACACACACTTTGTTTGTGTTTTCTTAGGGGATTTGTAAATATTGTTATGATGTTAAGGATCTGCCAGACACAGCTTCTGTATCCACGCCCATAGGTAATCAGTCTGCACCTGCTGCTATGTCTGTGAGACTGACTCCATCTTCCACCACTCAGGATGGCAGGCTTAGGAGTGGGAGAGCCTATCACAGCCTGGCCAGACGGAGCTAGCTCCCGCCCTCTGTCTATTTATACCTGCATTTCCTGTTCCTCCTTGCTTGTGATTCTTCTCTGTTGGTTTTCTGGCCCTGCTGCAGCTTCTTGAACTACTTGTCCCTGCTTCGTATTGACCCTGGCTTACTGACTACTCTTCTGCTCTGTGTTTGGTACCTTGTACACTCCTGGTTTGACTCGGCTTGTTCACTACTCTCCTGCTCTGCGTTTGGCACCTCGTACTCTCCTGGTTTGACTCGGCTCGTTTACTACTCTTGTTGCTCACGGTGTTGCCGTGGGCAACTGCCCCACTTCCCTTTGTTCTGTGTTTCCTTGTCTGGTTGTCTGTCGTGCACTTACTGAGTGTAGGGACCGTTGCCCAGTTGTACCCCGTCGCCTAGGGCGGGTCGTTTCAAGTAGGCAGGGACTGAGTGGCGGGTAGATTAGGGCTCACTTGTCTGTTTCCCTATCCCTGTCATTACATATGAATTTTATATATTTTTTACAAGCGTAAACAATTGAATGTGTAAAACAATTGAATGAGAGTTTTACACATAAATTGGTTACAAAATAAAACAATAAATAAAAGCTACAATTAAAAACAATACAATACAGTTCACTTGTTGTTACAACATTGTAATACCTCTTATCCAGAGTGAGAATTCAATAGAAATATATTTATGAATTACTACATTAGTGTACTTTAGTCAAAAGACAGTCTTATTGAGTAAACCCTAATCTGAATCTCTATAGTGTTTACTGACAAAGAGCTAACCTTTTCACTGCACAGGCAGCTGTTGATTTGTAAGCGTGGTTCATTTTTTGTTTAATGAGTTGTGTGTCATGAAGTGGAACTCACTTTCCCCCAGGACTGTCGGCTGTCACTTCTATTAATTTATTTGATACAGCAAACAATGTTTTGGATAACGTATATAAGCTGCCAGGAGAGCTTGGATTACATGAGCATTGCCTAATACTGGAACAACCTATTGACATTGAGGTCTTGGATTCAGTTCTTGAGTAGCACAACTGATCGAACTAATGACTTTTACCTTCTGTTTGCCTGTAAACTGCTTGGATGTGCAGGGAGAATAGGAAAGCAGTGCCATAGCTAAATAATCCGGGAACAGTTTTTTTGGTACTGTCTCTTTCAAACATCATAGTTGCTATGACAACTCAACTAAATTACCCATTTGGGAAAATACTTGTGCCCAGCACTCTATTATCTGTCATTCAATAATTTCATGTTCATAATAACTAGAAATCAATGGCTTTCCTCAGAGACAGCTTGTTGAAAGGGCAGGTGCACTGTTTGCAATACACAACTAATATTTGTTTCTGTTTGATGCAGCGTCAAGCATCAACTAGAGGGTGTTTTAAGGTTGATAAAGTAGATTCAGGTATGTAAATAACCAATCAAATTAAAATTTAGATTAATGTAAAATTAGAAATGTGAGTAGTTTAATCAGTTCGTAGCCTATGAATAGATGGCAACACTGGAATTGTTTGTTGTGTGTGTTGTGTGTGTAAGATAATATAATTATCCCCAAAGCTGTTACCGTAGACTTATTATTCTAGTCATGACAGTGTCATATTAACTTCAAAATATAGCATGAGCAAAAGGACCAATTGACCGGAGGTCTCCAACATTCATGGGCCTTCACCACCTTTTCCTCACCCAGTCAGGCCCTAAACTCCCTCCATGGGGGATTTGCAAACTTGTGTCTGTATGATGGTATTTTCTGGCCACTTTATAGAATTGTTATTCGGGCACCATATGGCACAGATATGTGTTTACTCTATGGTAATTTAGTGTGAGCACTTTATGGCAGTATTATGAGTTCACTCCATGGTACCGTTATTTACAACTGTGGTGTGATATTACCTTAGACATAGTTTGACCATTTAAGCCCTATTATAGCAGGATTGTTCTCCATTTTCCTCCATTATAAAAAATGGTAAGTATCCCCACACTGCCAGTTAGCATAACTGAAATAAGAGTTATTAAACAGCATGCTAATGTTCCCTAATATAGCAAAAAATTTACATTTTTGCGCATGAAAAATTTACTGTAAAATAATCTTACAAGAATCAAAAGTATTCTAAAAATTAAAAGCTATATTAACAGTGATCTGTTTTCTACTATATGCTGCACAATGACTGTTACGTAATACGATGTGCCTGTGAGGTATGTAAACTTTTTATAGCAAAACAAAGAGATTTAGAGCGATCTGTTCAAGGAGCATATTAAGTTAATTTCACGGGGAACATATGTGTCCGTTTTTCGTATACAAAATAGTATTAATATAGTATTATGACTATTTTAAAGCAGTTGTTTTTCTTCTAAAAATTTAATTAACTGTACATAACATTTCTGTAGCCTTTGTAGGCACATCTGAATCCTTCTTTTAGCCTGTGTCTCATTTTAAATGTATATATATTTAGACCACAAAATACTTTTAGACAAACACATAAATGTTTACCCCTTATCATATCTAATTATTTCAATAATGATTTCATTAAAGGGACAATAGACCTAGAAATGAAGGATAAAAGTAAGCAGAATGAAATCATCTGCATGGTCCGAAAACAAAGAGTGTTGTAGAAATCTTGCAGAGGGCACAGGTGTTCATTTCCTTCTGATTCTTTCATTTTTTTTCTGATAGATGGCTCAAAGGAGGCACTTAGAGTTCCTGGTCTCCAGGGTTGCTAGCCTGATGTTTCTGTTTTCTGGACAACTTATTAAAAAATCACGGAGAACCATAATTTTTTTATGGACAATTTGGAAAACCATAAGGAATCATAAAGGTAAGTAATATCTGTCTTTAGCTCAGAATACTAATATGGATACATTACCAGCATTTACTATGAACAGCAAAATGATAATTACAATCCTAACATGTAGAAGCTTCTGTAATTCCTGAAAAAAATAAAATAAATCCCAGACGTAGTGTTTTATGGAGACTAGAAAAAAGTCCCTTATTTTGACAAACTGTCCAGGAATTTATGGACAGTTACAACTCTGCTGGTTTCCTATGGTAGACGGAGCAGTAGGAAGGGAAGTCTGCTTCTGCAGCCTATTGACTTGCAGCTAGATACATGTTTATGAGAAGTATATGGAGGGGGAAATGGTTAATATTCTGGGGCAAAAAATAGATTTCTATATTTATGAGACAGGATAGGATAAAAGTGAGAAGCATATTAGGGGGTTGTAGTTATGAGAAGCTGAAGGTATGTCATCATTATGATAGAGAAATATTTAAACTTTATTTTTTTCAATATTCAATTTTTATTACGTTTTTGTGTTTTCTGCAATACAAAATGCATTCAATGATACAGAAAGGTTCCCATAATGTTTAGAACAATACAAAATTGCAGACACCACATTAAAGTTCAGGCAAAATTCTAGTAAGTATTACATATATACAATTTAAATAAGTACGTGGCCTATGCATTATATAGGACCAATCACTGTGGTGATCCAGAAAACAAGAAGTAAAGAAGATTAAATAATAAGTAATTAAGAAAATAAAATGGAGCTAAGAATGAACAAAACCAAACATGTCCACCCAGAACATTACCCATCATGGTGTCTACAATAAGGAGACATCTATGGCAAACAAAAATATTAGCAAATTACAAACGTCTTAGTCACTTGATATGTAGTACAGCAGACATTATGAACAAATCAAATTATACAGCTACTACCACTTTAATGTTACCTCGTCGCCAAAAGTACTTTTAAATGACACAAATAGTGAACTAAATGGCGTGAGTCTAATAACCAGAACAGAAGTAAAGGTTTACAATCATTGCACATGTGCTTGAAAGAGAGATACTGATGAAGGTTGTGAGACACACTGATGTTTTGGAGGCAAGATATTTGGTCCAGGGTTCCCATATAGAAAGAGCTTTGGACAATTTATTTGATCTCAAAGCGAACATTCGTTCCATTGCAAAATAAATATTTATGAGATTAGTAAGCTCGGGGATAGAAATAATAACATTTAGTTTCCATGATCTGGCTATAAGTAGACGTGCTGCAATAATAATATGACTGGCCACCACTTGAAAAGACACCAGGATCGTCTCCATTTTCGAAAAACATAGAGCCATCGCTGGATCCGGAGGAACCATGCAGGAGGAAATAGTAGAAATGAGGCTAAATACTTCACTCCAAAAGGAATGTACTCCTGGACAATTCCACCACATTTGCATATAAGATCCCTTACACCCACATCCCTGCCAGCACACCTCAGAGTATGTCGAGCTAGATTTAGCAATTTGTGAAGGGGTTAAATACCAACAAAATAATAATTTTTGGGAAGCTTCCCAATGTTGAGCCCACTTAAAGACCCGTCTAGTCCAAGAGAAGGCAGTTCCCCAATCTTCCAAAGAATAGAGATTGAAAATATTTTTCCCAATTTGTACAATAAGGTGGCTTGCTGAGGGAGAGTTGGGAGCCCAGGTCATTATAGAAACCCGAAATACCCTTAATCTTACAAGTGGTGTCAAATACATAAGTACTTATAAAAGTCTTTATTATAAATAGAGTATTGACTAGTTAAAGTGGCTCTGTCACCACATTATAAGTGGCCTATATTGTACATGATGTGATCGGTGCTGTAATGTAGATTACAGCAGTGTTTTTTATTTAGAAAAACGATCATTTTTGACTGAGTTATGACCTATATTAGCTTTATGCTAATGAGTTTCTCAATGGACAACTGGGCGTGTTTTACTATATGACCATGTGGGCGTTGTACAGAGGAGTGTATGTCGCTGACCAATCAGCGTTATACACTTCTCTCCATTCATTTACACTGCAGATAGCGATATAGCTATATCGCTATTTGCAGTCACATAAACACACTATAACGCTACTCATGTGTCTTTGACAATGAATATACATTACCTCCAGCCAGGACGTGACGAGTATTCATTCTCCTGACCACTTCTGTAGCGTCTGTGTGATTTACAGCACAGCGAGATCTCGCTGTGAATGACAGTTTACAGCGTAACCTCGCGAGACTACGCCTGACTACGCCAGGCATGGGAGTATAATTTTAAGGTTTGAGGAATAAGGTTTGAGGCGGGGGGTATAATTATAGTTAAAAAGGAGATGGGAGGAGTTAGTGAGAGAAATATCCCAATACGAAATGTTATAATTATTCCATTTAAAAGGAAATGAGTGACCTATAGTAGATTAAACACTTGGGGGGGGGGGGGGTGGGAGACCCACAGCCAACAATTGAGATTTAGCACAATTAACTTTATAATAGGACACTGTTCCAAATAAAGCCAGAAAGGATTGCACTTCTGTGAGGGAGGACAATGGTTCCGATAAGGAAAGTACCATATCATCCGCATAAAGGAAAATTTTATGCTGATAATTTCCCACTTGAATACCATGTATTAATGTATTTTGTCATAAAGACGTTGCCAAAGGCTCCATAACCATGGCAAAAATTAGGTGTGACAATGGTCAATCTTGTCGGGTGCCGTTAGTAATCGGGAATGGGTCTGATAAGAAGCCAGAGGCCATTACCTTAGCAGATGGGGAAGAATATAGTGCCATGATTGCAGATTTAATAAAACCTATAAACCTGAACTTAGCTAGGACTGCATCCAAGTAGTCCCAATGTACCCGATCGAGTGCCTTCTCCGCATCCAGGGCAAGGAGCAGGGAAGGCAGTCGATGGGTCCTAGCCCAATGTACAAGGTTAGTGAAAAGTCTAGTATCATCTGGTACTTGTCTGCCAGAGACATAACCCACTTGATCACCATGTATCAGATCCGGGAGCAATGTGACCAACTTATTGGATATTATCTTGGCATACAATTTAATATCTATGTTTAGTAGGGTGATTGGCCTGAAATTTCGCAGGATAGTCAGGCATCTTACCTGGTTTAGGGAGGATAATAACCATAGCCGCCAAAATCTCAGCAGGAAAAGAACCCTCTGTTGCTGCCCTGTTGTAGACCTCAACTAATTTGGAGGATAATATCTCTGAATATTTTTTATAGTTTTAAACGTGCCCTGAAAACACATCTATTTAGACAGGCCTATAACATTTCCTAATCTGACTCCTTTCCATGGCCCCCTTTTAGATTAGTCATCAGAATAAGATTCCCTCACACTACTTCTCTTCATGTCCGTCATACACGGATACTGGCTGGTTACCGGCTCATGCAGCTTTATGTGTATAAAAGATGGCCGGACTATTGTACAGAACAAACACTGTTACACTTTATGTCTCCCTTATTTCCTCATAGATTGTAAGCTCTTGCGAGCAGGGTCCTCACTCCTCAGGTTTGAATTGTAAATTAACTTTGTCACTATGTAATGTCTGATATTGTTTGTTTCATGTTCCCTCTAAATTGTAAAGTGCTGCGTAATATGTTGGCGCTATATAAATAAAGATTATTATTATTATTAGTAAAAGGCGGGGAAGCCGTCCGGCCCTGGGGCTATCCCCAGTTTTAGCCCCGAAATAGCCTTAGACACTTCTGTGATAGTGAAGGGAGTTGCGATGATGGACTGTTTATCTACCGAAAGGGAGGGGAGACCCAGGCCACCCAGGAATTTGTCAATTTCTAACAAGCAAGGCTGATGTATCGTATCCTCTTTAAGATTATAGGTTTATAATAATAGTTGGGAAATTGTTTGCTTACATCTTGAGGATGCGTTATACGATGTCCCCGATCATGCAATATATACGCAGTTCTTTGCTTGGCAGATTTTTTTTTTTTATTATCATACTAGCCAACAGGGCACTGGGTTTATTACCCCGAAGATAAAAACGAAATTGCATTTTTTTAAATAATGTCATATGTCTAGACATAAGAGCGGTTTGAAGCTGATCTCTAAGTGCTTTAATCTGCAACAAGACAGACTTGGATACCTGCCTTTTGTTTAGGGATTTTAAAGCCTGTAATTGAGCCATAATATCATTGGTGGCTTTTTCTCTGTATTTTTTCAACCTAGAAGCAGCCTGAATTCCCATACCCCTCATATATGCTTTATGAGCATTCTATAAGGAGAAACAATTCGTAGAAGATCGGGAATTCACATCAAAATAGGTTTGCAAATGTGTATCTATAAATTCTTTAGCGTGGGGATGGTTCAGTACCAATTCATTTAACTTACATAATGAGAATGTAGGCGAAGGGGATTGATCCAATATTACCAGAGATATAGGGGCATGATCGGACCATGTTATGGTTTCCGATAGATGAGGTATAAACATAACCAAGGCCAAGCTTAGTAATCAGAAACATATCAATCCTGGAATATACTTGATGTGGGGCAGAGAAGAATGTAAAATCCCCCTCCTTACCATGTTGACATTGCCAAATGTCATACAGTTCCTCCATGTGAGCTGTTTGGTACAGACTAGATCGGGGCCTGTGGATGTTTGAGGAGTCAATTGGCGGGTGCATGATATCATTAAAGTCTCCCCCAATCACCAATCTACCTTTTGCCAACTTCTGTGTTTTGCGGAGAATTTTATGAAAAAAATCTAAGTTGATGAGAGTTAGGGAGATACAAATGGACCAAAGTATATGTAATATTATTGATTTCACATACCAATATAAGGAATCTTCCCAGAGGATCAGAGAGGACCCCATGCTTACTGAAAACCTCAGATTCCCTTATTGCTATTAGTACACCCTTAGATTTATGTGAGCTAGATGCATAGAACACATGGGGAACCTAGGATGGGAACATTTTTGGGATTTATGTGCCGAGAAATGTGTCTCGTGTGCAAAGAAAACATCACTATGAAGGGCCATAGCTTCCTTCGACATCAAGTGACGCTTATATGGGCTATTAAGCCCTTTAACATTTAAGGAGAATAAAGGATGAATTGCAAGCAAATGCAAGTGCCTCCAGCTATGCCACATAGTACATACATCAATAAGAAATATTCTAGGTAGATAGAACAAATAATTAAAATTTGTTAAAACTAAAAACAACAACAAAAAAATTGAAAAATACATAGCTCCTACTCGGCGCCACACAGACCTCCCTGGGGGAAGAGGAGAAAAGTTAAGTGGAACAACATGTGGCAAAATGTGTAAGTTAGACAGTCAAGAATATACTCAAGTGTGAGGGTGCCCTTGCTTCATTTCCCATTCAGGGTGAAGTTGTCTTGGAGATTTACTTGCAGAGAAGTTTTCATTATTAAGCACCGGGATGTTCAATTGTCGCAGTAAGGCAATACCGTCAGATGTAGAGGTGATCACGTGTGAAGACCCATTTCTGGAAACGATATTCTTTACCGGGAACCCCCATTTGTATTTAACATTGTTCTCTCTGAGTGCAAGAGTAATCTGCTGGAATTGTCTGCGTAACATCAAGGTGGATGCAGATAAATCCGGGTATACTGAAATATGAGCGTAGGGATCCGGCAGTTTTCCTAATTTACTTGTTTCTTACAAAATCCAATCCTTTACATGATAGTGAGAACATCCCTAGGCGCGTTATCAGGAGCTGAGCAAGGTTTTGGGGAATCCTGTGAAATCTATCCAGAGTCAAATCCAGAGGAACAAATATTGGAACTAGGGCCTTGAACAAAACTTGAAGGTAGTTGGAAAATTCGGAAGGTGCTATAGACTCAGGAATACCACGTATTTTGAGGTTATTCCTTCTTGACCTATCTTCCTGGTCTGTAAATTTATCGTTGAGCCATTTGACATCCTCTTTAAGCTCGTTATGGGCATTAATGAGCTCGTCATGTGCCAACACGTGGTCGCCAATCCTGCATTCTACCTGATAAGTACGATAACCCAAATCATCCACCGACATTTGTATCTGCGTAACCACCTTATTCAGGACTCCTGAAATAGTGTCCTGCAAAGTATGCATCATCCCCTTCTTAATGGTTGTAGTTAACGGAGCGTCGTCAGGGATATCAGAGATGACAGGTAAGTCCAGGGGAAGTGAGGTGATCCACATGTGAGGGTATTGCAGGGAGATGGGCCTTCTTTTGCCCTGGACTTTTGCTATTAGGAGAGGAGGTTAGGGAGCACTCCGCTCCCCTTTTCCCAGATACGGTCCCATCATCAGGGCGTCCGTGCATGTTAATCTCCCCAGTCCCTGACTGACCTGCCTCAGCTAACAATGTCCACGAGGATGCAGAGCAGCCAGCTCAGCCTGTGAGCTGGCGCCATCTTGGCAGCAGCCCGTCCTGGGAAAAAAGTCAGGGAGCTTTTTCAGCTCTGTTTTCTGCTGGCGTCTCCTTGTCATGATCTCGAGTGAAAGTAGACAAGTTCCCGCTCTTAAATCCCTCATATGGGACGCTGTATAACCGCAACTGTCGCTGTGAGCCGCTGTGAAGCTACAGTGTTAGCAGGAGAGATCTCAAAATGCCGCCATCTCAGACCACGGCAAGCTCCGCCCCCGACATATTTCAACTTTAATAAAAATTGCAGTAATGAAGTCAGTGATAATTATAATAATAAAGTATAGATTGAAATCCACAATCTTCTATGGCTTTGGAAATCAATGGCATAATTGATTAACCTATATGAACTCTTTTAAGGGTATTTTTCAAGTATTTTAGGGCATAAACTCGTTGCCAAAGATGTAGTTTGATTAAAAAACAAGAAAGTTTTGGGATTATTTTGGGGTTTATATAAGTTAAAAGCAAACTTTTGGGTAGCATAAAGTAGCGACAGACATTGCTAATTTCAGCGGTCTGACACTTAAAGGAGAATTCTCATCTCTGACATTTACGGCACATCCACAGAATATACCATAAATGTCCGATAGATGTGGATCTCACCTCTCGGACCCACACCTACCTCTAGAACAGGCTGCCCTGATCCCCGTCCTACCTTGTCCCGCTGTTTCTGCTCTCTGGACTCCGAGTTACGAGGTGACCACGAGTATGGAAACAGTAAAGCTTGCTGAACTACACTGCTTAGGTAACTCCCATAGAAGTGAAATGGAGTTACGGAAACCGAGTACTGTAGCACAGTGAGTTACTTTGTTTTCGGAAATTGGGAGCTACGGAAACAAGCGTAGTAAGCTGTGCTTCAGTGCGTTGCTTCCATACCTCTCATTCACTTCTATGGGAGTTAAAGAAACTGCATATCTCAGCATACTCCCGGCTCCCTCGTAACTCAGTGAATGGGGACTAACGATAGCGGAAGAAGCAGGGGCGGACATACCGCATGTGCAGCCGGTGCAGCTGCACAAGGGCCCCGCGTGGGAAGGGGGCCCGTTCCTCTGCTGGCCGACTCAGTTCTCAGCTGCGCGATGCTGAGGACTGAGACAGAGGCCCGTGGACAGTAGCTGCGAGCCCATCAGCGGGCCCCCCGTGGACAGTAGCTGGGCAAAGAAAATGTGGGCAAAGAAAATAAAAAAACTATACTCACCTCCTCCCTCGCCTCCGTTCACCCGCCGCAGCCCCCATCCTCCTGTCTCGGTCTGTGTTACAAGTGTACAAGGCTGCACTGGTGACGCGCTGCCGATGGCACGTGACCGCTGCTGCCAATAACTCCTCATTGGTGTGCTGCTGAGGACAGTAGTTCCACAGCAAATCGCTGTTGAGGGCATTGATTGGCTGCAGCGGTCATGTGCCATCGACCGCGCGTCACCACAGCAGCTTTGTAAACACAGAAAGGGATAGGGGCTGCGGAGGGGGAACGGAGGCGCCGGAGGAGGTGAGTATAGGTTTTTCATTTTCTTTGCCCACATTTAGGGACTTAGTTTAGATAAGAATTTAACCCGGAAAAAAATGTGTTACTTGTGTTCTAAACTGGTAATAAAATGTACAATATAAATCTTCCTTCATAATTTTTATTAGTAAGGTTTATTTTTATATGCATATATATGTTTAGGTAACTTTGTCGGTATTGGGGGGGGGGGGCGGGGGGGCCCTGGCACATTATCTGCACAGGGGCCTTTTGCAGTCTGTGTCCGCCACTGGGAAGAAGGTAGGACAGTGGTTAGGGAGCCCCGTTTTAGAGATAAGTGCGGTCCCTCTGGGATCGGCATCTATTGAACATTAATGGCATATCCTATGGATATGCCATAAATGTCTGGGATGAGAGTACCCCTTTAATCGTTAATGTGCAGTCGTTTTTGAGATCTTCCATTTTATATTTGCAAATAGGGAGAAATATCAATCAGCAGCTGGAGAGCGGAGGTAAATATCATGAATATTACTGGACTACAAGCCTGCAGCGCTGCCCATGTGCCACAAAGCTAAGGCATAAGTACACAAAACGACTGCACATTTATGAATAGGTGACAGACATTAGTGTTTTTGGCACTACTTTATGCTGCCCTCAGACATGGCAACATAAAAACCTGACAGATCCACATTATCTATTTTCTACATTTAAAGTTTTTCTATTTACACTGTTTATTTAATCCTCACTAGGGGACGTTAACTTTTGAACTTTTATTTATAATGTACTGAAATACCTGTATATTCCAATACACTACTGCCTGTGCATTTAAAATGCACATAAATCTGTTTTGGATAACAGGGTTGTAACAAAGGGAGTGCAGCTGTCAATCAGTGCAGTTATGCCTGCGTGATCACCCTAATTTAACTTTACGTCAGGAAGCCTATAGGTAAGGCAAACCGTAACGATCAGTTACATCAGGGAGCACCAAGTGGTTAAAGGGGTTTTCAACAATAGGAAAAGCCCCTAAAGCTTCTGCCAAATTTGAAAGAAATTTAAATATATGTATTTTTGAAATTCTGCACCAGTCATTTCTGTACGCCGTTGCCATTTTTAATTTCTCCCTGTGGCTTCAGTGTTTTATCACTGGCCACTCACTGTATCCTGTTGTTGAAACCCCATTAAATGCAAAGTAAAGCTGAACTCCAGTCTGGGGCCTGAAATTATATTTAAAGAACAAAAAATGGACCCTTTTCGTGTGCTTGACCCTTAGCTTGTCAACTTTTGGAAAAGGAACTTCTCATCTCTGGCTCCAAGACTAGTGGATTGTTGTTATCAACTGTGTACCCTGTTTGTGGCAGAGCATAGGGGAAGCACACATAATTTTTTTAAGTTCACGACCGTAATTTCTGGCAATGAATAGCTTGTGTTTCTGTAGATCGAGATTTTCTTTAGTCTTTTCAATTCTAGAGGTTGCTTTTTAGGATTTAAGATGAAAAGCAGCATTTTTAATCACAAAATTGTGGATGTTATTGCTTTAGAATTAAACCTAATATAGAGTTTGGAGACCTACATATTGAACACAACAAACACAGTGTCAGCTCATAGCAATAATAGAAAAATCTAACACAATGTTCAACTGCATGTAATTTGTCAAAGAGGATGCTGCTGATTACAAGTATTCAGCACATCTCGAAACACTTTCCCGTGCCAACACCTCAGTCATAAGACAACCAAATGACTGTTTACTTGTTGGCTTTTGGAGCTGTTTCTTAGGCCAGGTGCATGCACAAGAGATGCAAGCTAATTTGTCACTGTTTTAGATTACATTTTTGGCAATCTGTATATAATCTACTCCCTTAATAAAAAGCTTTTCTCTCCCACATTCCCATTTTTTTTTAAATTCTTTCTTCTAAACTAAAATTACAGATAATTTCACATGTAGTTCTATGTAATTCTTAGTTATTCTACATTGCTCTTTTTATTTTTACACCTACACACACCGATTGTTCACATCAGAAACTGAACAGACAGGTCACCTAAATTTCTCAGTAAACATGGTAAATGTATACAAATGAATAGCATTACTGGCTTGTTGCATTTAGTGATGAGAGAGAAATATAATAGTTTGATTTGCATATAAAGTAGAATATTATTTAGGATGTGCTAGGAAAATGTATGCTGCATAGATGGAGGAATCCTCAATAAAATGAAATATAATATACAAAAGAAAATCTATGTAAAGAAAAAAACATTGCAACAGCACCTCTCAAACACGAAGACTAGCTAATACACTGTAAATAAATACATTTGCATTATTGCTACGCTTACTTACAAAAGTGAGGTTTTTAGCGCAAATTTTGATCAAATTGTGTGAGCCCACCTGCCACAACAGGGCAACCTCTTTTAAGTGGGTCACTAACCTAAAAATACATCTCTGTTCTGGTTCTAAGCTTGCAGAATATACTCGTTGTTGGTAGGAATCAGCTTTACTCTAATTAAAAGCACTCTTGGGCACAATGGGGGGGGGGGGGAGTGCATGACCAAAAATGGAGGAAGTCACCAACCCCATATGTACAACGTGAAACTCAAAAAAGGTTGGTCAGCACATCCTAGTTTGCAGAGTGCTGTTGCAATGTTTTTGTCTTTACATGTATTGTTTGTGGTCACAGCGTACAAGCGCCTGTACATTTTTTATTTTGTTATGATGTGCTGACCAACCTTTATTGTGTTTTACGTTGTACATGTGGGGGTGGTGACTGCCTCCATTTTAGGTTGTGCACTCCTCCCATTCTGCCCAAGGATGCTTTTAATTAGCGTAAAGCTGGTTCCCATCTGCCCTGAGTATATTCTGCAGGCTTAGACCCAGGACAGAGATGTATTTTTAGGTTAGGGACCCACTTAAAATAGGTCACCTTGTCGTGACAGGTGGACTCACACAATTTGATCAAAAAGTGTGCTAAGAACCTCAGTTTTGTAAGTAGCCCTGCCCATTACCTTTTTTCCTGAGCAATGTTGTGTCTTTCACAGTGTTTGTCTGCAAAGGTTACCTAGCTGTATCATGTATCCCATATCCTGTTTTCCCGTATCCAGTATCTGTGTCTGGTGTCCGAGCCAAGTCAAGTGTTCGAGAAGACTGCACTATCCGTGTTCGGTGTCCGAGCCAAGTCCAGCGTCCAAGATGACTGCACTATCCGTGTCCGGTGTCGTGTCAAGTGAAGTGTCCGATATGACTTCAGTGTTCAAGTCCAGTTATGCAGCACAAGCCTGCTTCCGATAGTCCGGCACAAGCCTGCTTCCGATAGTCAGATTCAAGCCAGCTACCCATGTACTTTCATCCTAGTGTCTGTCATAGACTTTCCGTTTGACCAGCTGCTACTCCGCTACGGCAGACTGGCCCTGTGGGTCCACATACCCCACAGTCATGGCAGTTTGCTCAGGCCATGGATTCAAAAGGCCAGTCCAAACAATACAGGCAGAAATGCAAGATTTCCGAGCACACCAGGATCAGCTTCTGCAAGCGGTCAATGCTATTGCCACACGCTTGAATCTTGCTTCAGTGTCTGCCCCACCTACTCCACTACCCGCCAGTACTCCAATCAGTTCTGGGTCCGGAATTTCGTTGTCACTTCCACCTCGTTACAATAGAGACACAACAACCTGTAGGTTGCTCCTCTCTTGCAAAGTTCTGGCATGGGTGAACCCTATCTGGGAACGTGAGGGGCCAAAATTTTCCAACCTACAGCTATTTTTAGAAAATTTTTGCACAGAGTTTGAAAAACCGGGCCGAACGTCTTCTGCAGCTTCTTCACTTCTAACTCTCCACCAAGAAGAATCGACAGTAGGAGAGTATGCTATCAAGTTCTGTACTGTGGCAGCAGAGCTTGCCTGGAATAATGAGGCCTTTATGGCAACCTTCTGGCAAGGATTAGCTCCTCAAATAAAAGATGAGCTGTGTCCTGTGATCTTCCATCTTCCTTGGATACCCTAATTCTTCTGGCTACGCGTATCGACATGAGGTTCCAGGAACGCACCCAGGAAGTTCATAGGTAAAAAAGGTCCTACAGACTGGCACCTAGGTTCCAGAGACCTCTGCTATATCCTTCGGTTGTCCCTGAAAAGCCGATGCAGGTGGAAAGACTCAGACTGTCTGACCAGGAGTGGCAGCGCAGACGTTCTGCAGGATTATGTTTGTACTGTGGCTTTAGGGTCATTTTGTGCGTCAATGCCCACAGAAGCTGGTAAACTCCAGCACCTAGGGTTGGTAGGAGAGACTACCCTAGATGGATCGATGCCTGCTGCAAAATTCTCTCACAAATTATTGATTCCTGTGACAATCTCCTCTGGTGACGAACTGCACTTCATTTCCACTTATCTGGATTCTGGAGCAGCTGTAAATTTCATCCAACAGACCTTAATAGACCGTCTCCACTTGCCTATGACTCCTCTGGAGAAACTACTAGCAGTCGCTTCGGTGAATGGGCTACCTCTGCCAGACCCAATTCTTTCCATTACTGGACCTCTGAAGTTGCAAGTGGGAGTTCTTCATTTGGGACTAATAGCTTTTTATTGTCTGCCAAAAGCTATTAACCCTGTCCTCTTGGGATTACCTTGTCAACACGTACCTGTCCTCAACTGGAATTCCAGAGAAGTACTCCAGTGGGGACACCGATGTCTTCACCGCTGCCTGCCTCAGGTTCGTCCGGTCCAGTCCCCAATATCTTAGTCACTCCCTTGTCTTCCTCCACACTATGCCTGTTTTGCAGATGTCTTCAGTAAAAAGGGGGATTAGGTCAGGAGGATTCGGTCCTTTATCCCCATCGCCCATATGATTGTCAAATTTAATTGCTCCCTGAAACTTCATTTCTTTGTGGATGGCTGTATCCTCTCTCCTTGCCTAAGACCCAAGCTATGTCGGCATACGTCAAGGAGAACCTCGAGAGGGGGTTTATCAGGAAGTCTACTTCTCCAGCCGAAGCCGGATTCTTCTTCGTAGAAAAGAAAAATGGGTCTCTCCTGCCATGTATCGACTACCGTGGCTTAAGCCAAATCACTGTCAAGAACAAATACCTCTTGCCGCTAATCTCTGAGCTTTACGACAGAATTCATGGAGACAAAATTTTCACAAAGCTTTCAACCGGTACAGTAAATCTACTGGCTCTGCAATTGTTCCCAGCGGTTCTGCTGACTGTGAATGTGGATGCTGCTTCTCTCATCAAAAAATTGCTCTTACGCTATGGACTTAAGGAAAGGGGGCATAAGGGGGGTGGGCACTGTAGTGACGGCAGCCGCTGGTCTCTCTCACCCCAGCAGCCACCAGTCTCTTTGTCCTCTGCGCTGATGTCTCCTTGCTCTGGGACACTGGTGCACTCTGCTCTCTCCACCATTCTTTGCCTGTAGGTTGCGCGCACGCACTCTTCCCTGTTCTTAAAGGGCCAGCACGCGCTTTAAGTTTCTATTTTGTTATCAATGAATGTTGTTGTATCATTATGTATTGTGCATTGCTGTAGAATATGTTAGTGCTTTAGAAATAATTATTCATTTTATTGTGTAATAATTCTGTATAAATTCAAATTTTGTGTAACTACAGTTTGGCATCTACTATACGTGAGAATAGACAGTAGCAGGCAGTGATCTTTGCATTGAACGTCTTGGTATCCTAATACTATCCTCGGGCTTGAAGTGAGAAGGTCATACAGCCACAGAAGAATAGTAAACTGCATTGTAATTTTAACATGGACCAAAAAGCTTTTTGCAAATTGTCTAGTAATTATTTATTATTCAAGAACACTTTTTTAAATATGAAAAATAACGCTATTTTTTTAAATTGTTTTTTTACTTATTTCATAATTGACAATATGCCCTCAATGTGCCAGGTAGATTCTGTGGATAATTGTGCCCATTCATTTTCCACTCTTTAGACGGCACAATAAAATAAACTATTGAACCTTTCTCTAGGGGCCTTCCAATTTTACCTTGTCTACTGATGCACAAATTGGGTCTGCAGATATACATGCAGTTATTATTTATTGGTTTACTATTATACTTATTCTCTCAGAAGTGTTTCTCAGCAACTGCTGAATTATGTCACTTGCAAGAAAATAAAAAAGATATTATCCCATTACTACAGCACAGCTGGGAAAGCTATAAGTCTGTGCATAAGTGATCACATTCCAGCAGTCTATGGAAATGTTTGGAAACACAAATTTCTAATTTCTACAATACTCGCTCTGTCAAGCAGCGATTTCGTAAACGTTAGTAACCAAGTATTTGTTATGTTATATGATTTACCTGATCCCCTGGTCTGTATGAAGAACAAATATATCTTGATCTCCAGAGTAATTGAAACATTGATCAGTTTGAATGTTATCCCATGCATGAAAGGCACAAAAATCAATGCTATCAGTAATACAGACATTGTAGGGTTTGTACAAATTACTCAAATATCAACTTAGAATTCATATGGTCAACCACTGTCACTTCCCAGGTTAATTACATTTGTGAATGTATTTCAAGTCAATGATATTATTAAGCAGCGTTTGGAGAATGCAAACATTTACCTTCTAATTTATTTCAATTTCTTCTTTGGGGAGATTTGGGACCACAGGAAGCTATGGCAACCTTATCTAGTGCTAGCAGTATTTTTGGAATGGCTAATTTATCATGGAAAGTATGTGTCAGATGTTACTGCCTGTCTATTTGTATTGATAAAGGAGAACTTGACATATTTGCTCCACGTGCAAGGATTTATAGCAGAGATTTACTTGTTGATGTATAGGGATGATGCTATCTATTCTTGTAGTCCGTAAAGTCTTATTATTAGAAATAAAACATTGTTGATTGTTAATATGAAACAGATTGGGGATACCAATTTTACAATCATATCATGTGATGTTATTTACAAGTTTGCAGTATTTATAGCATTCCTTTATTTGTTGCTTAATAATAGGTGTGCTAAATTCTATATACACATATATTTAAGGACTGATGCAGTATCATGCATTAGCTTTTGTGTTGGCATTAACACTATTTTATTTAATAACAAATATGTACATTTCATGGCAAGCAACTTCTGAGTAATGCAGTATATTGCCACTATGGGGAAATTCTATCTAGTCTTCAATGTCAGTTTTCTGGCCAAAAAAAAACTTACAAAAGGGCCCAAAAGTCGCAATTTGTGTGGAATTTGTCACTTTTGTGTAAAGGGGTATGGCGTCTAGAAAAGAGTTGTGGCCACAGAGGACCAACACATTTATTATAAATGGCGTAAACTATGGTGGAAATCTACATCACTCCCTAGCTAGCGTAGTTAAACTTTGTGGGGCGTAGCAAGTTAAAGGCCCATGCTGGGCCTTGTGCCTTTCCCATCCCCGATCAGACTACTCCCCGACCCCCCCATTAGACAGTTAAATAAGAAAAATAAATAATGAAGAAAGAATTGTGCTCGCCTTACCGCACCTATTCTCTTCTCCGGGTCCACTCAGCATGATGCAGCTCATACAACATACTGTCGCTGAGCTGTGTCAAGACCTTGTATGAGCCCCACTGGAATGTTGAGAGGACCGGGAAGGGAGAAGAGGAGCAGTAAGGTTAGTATGTGTTTATTTTATTTTATAGCCAATGGGTGGAATGGATGGCGCATGGCCGCGGTCATTTGTCAATTGTGGCGCACAACAGGCCCTAAAGGTGTGACACATTTATTAAGAGGTGTTGTCCTCTGAATACATTTGCCACATCTTAGACCTCATGCCCACTTCTGTTTTTTCCTTCAGGGTGCTATCCATTTTTTCACTGATAGCACCCTGACCCATTCATTTCAATGGGCCCATGCGCACTTCCGTTATTTTCAGGGATCCGTTGTTCCGTTCCATCAAAAGTAGAGTATGTCCTACTTTTGTCAGTGATTCCGTGACCGTGGGGCCCATAGAAGTCAAAGGGTCCGTGTGCCGTCCGTTTTTGACGGATCCGTTGCCCTAGCAATGGCAGGGCGTGCCAAAGTTCACAGACAAGGACATGTGACAAGTTTAAATGAAGTTCAATACTTTCCGTTTTTTTAATGGAAACATGGAAGCCAAACTGAAGCACAACGTCCGTTTGAAACGGAAACACGGAACGGACACGGAGTATACACAGAAACCACAGGGATACCATAACGGACACACGGATCCGTGAGAAACAGCCGTGAAAACGGTGATGGAAGTGTACATGAGGCCTTACTCTAACTTTTCCTTCTATTCAGACTGGCATATAACATGCCAGTCTTAATAAATTCCCCCCTTTGTCCCAAAAACAAGTAACCAAAAACAAACAAACAACAAAGTTTTCGGCTCTGTTCACATCAGTGTTGGCTGCTCATAATAAATTCTGTTTTATTGACAGGAAAAATAACACTGCATGCAGCACTTTTTTTTCCCCATCAAAACAATGGACACCTCGTTGGAACCCTGATGGACCCATTATAAGTCAAGGGGGACTGTCAGGAGCCACTGGTTTCTGTTGTGCAACAGATCTGTCATAGTGTTGTGGCTATCATAAATGAAAGCCATAAAGCAGATGTAAATAGAGCCTAAGTGAAAAAGGATGCTAATGCTTATAATTGCGTCAGGGTTTATTAATATGAGCATATATTGCAAAACATAGATTTTATCATAATATTTGGGAGTATTAATGTGAAAAATGGGTACATGGTTACGCACTATGGGCTCATAGACATGGCAGTATTAGGAATAACCTCTGTACCTCCGTAACATTAGCATTAATAGACTTCAGACAATGACAACATTACAGTCAAAACAATATTGTTTATCGCAAATGTGGTTTTTGACAGGGATACTTGCCGCATGAACCCGGAGCAAATAGGTTATTGGATCAAGTGTCTGTGCAATCCCTGAGTGGGAGAACAAGTAAGGATAAAAGTACAGGGCTACGGTAGACATGTTTGATGAACACTGCAAAGGTAAGTAATGGCCAAATGTTTTCCTTTACAAAAAGGCTACCAATGCATGTTATCTGTATAAGTATTTGTCTCTAGGCAAACTGTCATTGCCGGGCACTGATTTGAGGTAATCATTGAACTAACACAGGACTGATTTTTCCTGCTTCTTGGTCCTAATCACATTATGTATGTGAAAATATAGTTTTGATATCTATTCCTGTTTGGTATATTTATATATTCAATCCTATTGGGAGCATTTGTAATGTGTTTAAGCAGTCGCTACCTCCATTTCTGGTTGCATTATCCCTGGCCAGGGTATTTGGGTATTTTGTACTTTCACATGCATAAACTTACTAATATGGTTCTTTGTGTATAAAAAAAAAAAAAAAGGGCAATTGCCTTTAACACATTGTTTTTTAAAGTAACTAAATAATACATTTATAGATATTTTTCTATCCTTAAAGGGGTTTTCCCACGAGCGACGTTTATGACATATTCACGGGATAAGTCATAAATGTCAGATAGATGCTGGTCCCACGTCTTGTACTCGCACCTATCTCTAGAACGGGGCTCCCTAAACCCTGTTCTATCTTTCTGTGTTCCCACTGACTCCAGGCCACTTCCTGACTTTATGGTCAGGAGTTACGAAAACAGTGTAGCTCGCTGAGCTACGCTATTTCCGTAACTCCCATAGTAGTGAACAGCAGTTATGGAAGCAGCATAACATGCGAGCTACGTTGTCTCCGTAACAACCATTCAGTTCTATGGGGCTTACGAAAACAGCGTAGCTCAGCAAACTACGCTGGTTTCACCTTCCTGGTTGGAAATCAGCCGACACACAAAGAGGTAGAACGGGGTTTAAGGCCCCGTTCTAGAGATAGGTGCGGGTCCCAGAAGTGGGACTCGCATCTATCTGACATTTATGACATATCCTGTGGATATGTCATAAATGTCCCTCGTGGGAAAACCCCTTTAATGAGGGCTGACTAGTTTTTTATTTTTTCATTTTGTACCGGAGAAGCACACAGTTTCAATGTGCTGCACCTGTACAAGTTGCACATTCAAAAACTACATTGCAAAACTGTGGCAATTCGTGGTAAAACTGCATGCTGTTACATGTATGGGCAGGCTTACTCAGTCTTTAAATTTACAATTTTTTTTTTAAATAAATCATTTATTAAATATCAATAGAAAAACAAACATTACCATATCATAATATCCAGTGTTTACAGACATCATGATGCATTAACAGCTTATATAAACAATTTCTTCAAACAACTAATAACTCCCCCTATCCCCCACCTGCTCCAACCCTGACCCCCCCCCCCCCGAAAGACACCATAGGAGTATATTCTTATGAGGTGTCAAGACTAAGAAAGAAGTAGAACCGAGACGCCCTATCCCATTGGAAAGTCTGCTCAATTCCAAGTCCCCCATGTTACCTCCCACTTTTTGTCAGAGTTCTGCTTGAGTGCTCCGATTCGCTCATATTCTCTAACTGTCCTGATCAGTGTCAACCACTCTCCCAAACAAGGGGAATCGGCTGTCATCCACTTTCTTGCGATCATTGGGGTATGTTCACACGGCTTATGTTCAGCCGTTTTTCAGACCGTAAATGCCCCAAATGATGGCTGAAAATACGGGGCTGAACGCCTCCAAACATCTGCCCATTGATTTCAATGGGAAAAACTGTGTTTCATTCCCATGGGGCATTTTTTTACGTTTGTAAAAGTGGCGCGTAAAAAAAGGCCACATAAAAAAGAAGTGCATGTCACTTCTTGAGCCGTTTTTGGAGCTGCTTTTGATTATCTCAATAGAAAAACAGGTCCAAAAAAGTCTGTAAAAAAATGCATCAAAAAACGCCTGATGCATAAAAAACGGCTGAAAACACCTCAGTTTTTTGATAAGCCTGTGAACATACCCTTATTCTTGCCAGTAAAAGACCTTAAAAACCAATATAATTAGTTTTTTTTTTTAGAAAAGTCTTCGCCTATGATTTCAGAGGAGCAGCCAAGCAGAGCCAAAACTGCAGTTCTAGGAATATTCAACTTACATTTGTTTCTTACTTCTTGAAATATATTACTCCAGTGCCAGGGGCTGATGGCATTTAATGCAATTTTAATCTTCTCTAATTTGCATTTTATAAAGCATATCTGGAGTATAATACAGATGTTGGATAATATTAAAATGGATCATTTGATAGTTACCACTAACTGATACTCCCTTAGGCCCCATGCACACAACCGTAATTTTGGTCCACAATTACGGACCGTAATTGCGGATCAAGATACGGTTCAATTAATTTCTATGACCCACGGACACCTTCCCGTATATTTACAGGAAGGTGTCCGGGCCGTAGAAAGCTTCCGTAAAAAATAGGACGTCTATTATTTGATTTTACGGACCATGCTCCCACAATTTAGAATGGATGCACCGCCCGCAAATGCGGATGACTGTCCGCGGCCGGCCCTGCCCATAATCCAGGTCCGTGATCAAAAAGTTGTTTGTAAAAAAAAATGGTATCAATAACAACTACAGATAAAAAAATAAGACCTCACAATGCTCAATCTATTAAAAAATACAAAACTTATGGCTCTCAGAATGTGGTGAAACAAAACAATTTTTTTTTAATGGCTTGTTTTTTGTAAAATTAGTAAAAGACAAGAAACCTATATACATTTGGTATCACCATAATCGTACTGAGCCACAGAATAAAGTTAATTTGTCGTTTTTAATGCACGGTGAAAGTGGTAACAACAAAAGAACATACGAAAAAAATGGAGGAATTGCATTTTTTTTCCAATTTCAGATTGCAAAGAATATTTTTTGCAGTTTCCCAGTATATTAAGTGGCACTTTGAATGGTGAAAAACGAAAATGAAGAATTAAAAAAATCCCTCAGTCCTTACAGGGTTAATAACATTTGTAACCATTAAAACCCTAAAACTATATTTTGCTTGTATACTAAGAGATGCGTGTCTTAATTGATAATATTTGAATAAAGATTTTTTGTTTAATCCAAATGTGTTTTGGAATCCTCAAATGGGATCAATTGCCCAAATTGCCCAAATTGCCCATTCTTAAATATGTGTTCAAACTTAGTGATACCTAATCTGTCCCATATAATTGTGTCTGGGACTGTGAGGAGTTGTTTATAGTTATAATTATTCCACATCGGTGTGAAGGGTAAAGCCCCATTGATTCCCAATTTTTTTTTAGCTCCCTTCCAACTCTCGAAGAGTAATCTAATAGGCCATTTCTTGAATCCTCCATATCCAAATGGACCACTTTCCAGGAGTTCATAAATACTAACTTTAACATTGTTGTCTTAACCAGAAGCCTCCAAGCTGGGGAGTCCTGCCACTTATAATAATGAACTGCATTTGAGCCGCCAAGTAATAACCTTTAAACCATGGAAGTGCTAATCCACCCTCCATTACCGCTTTCCATAACAATTTTTGTTTATTTCTGATCCGTTTTCGTCCCCAGATAAGATCATTTAGGATAACTTCAATTCATTAAAATATTTTGGCATCAATCCAGATTGGACACGCAGTCAGAACATACAATAATTGTGGAAGCACAACCATTTTAATAAGTGCAATTCTGTCTGCTCTTGACAGTGGCATTTTAAGCCACGTGTGTTTTTACCCTTATTTTAGTTAATAGTGGCATAATATTTAGCGCTATATAATTCTCTATTCTCCAGTCTATTTTAATTCCAAGATACTCTGTGTCTTATTAAGGATAGAGAGTTTCCCAATAGGTTCCATATCCATTTCATCCAACTGTAAAAGGGTAGATTTGCTCCAATTTATATCACGACCCGAGAAAGCTCCAAATTGCTCTATCACTTTAATGGCCACGGGAATGGATCTCTCCGACTTATCGAGGCACAATAAAATATCCTCCGCATACAAAGTATTTAGTCCCCCGCCCCATCATTGCTGAATCCACAGATATCTACTCTGTCTCTTATCAAAAGTGCTAAGGGTTCGATAAATAAGGCAATTTACTAAATTTAATTCTATACATTTAGCTGACTGAACACAGCCAATCATATAGTCTTACAAAAAACAACACTGTCTATATGAACTACTAGGGATATAATTCCCATCTGTATGGACCCCCTCTTTGAGCCAGAGCAGAAAGCCACTAACAAACAGTGGATGGTCATTCACGTGGATGGCTGCCATGTAATATTAAATTTTTCCTGCAGCAGCTATTGCAGGGGAAATGTATAGCTACAGCACCTTCTGTCACAACAGCTGCTTATTTCCTATATGCAAAAAAAAAAAAAAAAAAGGGATGAGCCCCAAACCATGTCTGATAATGTTCTATGGACAAATGAGTCTAAAGTAGATCTCTTTGGACAATACAGCATTCTATAGTGTAGCATCCATGGCCGCGGGCCGTCGGGTCTACTCACCTCCTGACGCCTGCAGCCATGGATCTGTGAGCGCTGGTCCCCATCTCCTTTCCAGGAGATGCCAGCGCTCACTTCCGCTCCGGTCCGCTGTGTCCCGTAGGGTGCGTGCACACGCTCGTGCCCGCTCTTAAAGGGCCAGCGCGCGCACATGTAGGAAATCATCATCATCAACACACATGATTTCCCCAGCCCGTCTGATCCTTGCCTGAGCGTTGTTAGTATACCCCAAGTCTGTCTTGCAAATGGTCCTTTAGTGTTTCCCATTCCAGTTGTTACCCGTGCCCTGTTACCCGTTCCTGTATCCCGTACTGTGTTCTTGTTCCTGTGCCTACTAGTTGGAGTCGTGTCTACTGCACCTGTGTTATCCGCCACATCCTGTGTCATCTGCCACGTTCAGAGGGATTCGCCACGTCTGGCGCAACCTGCGGCACCTGTGTCATCCGCTACATCCTGTGTCTTCTACCACGACCTGAGGAATTCGCCACGTCTGGTGCAACCTGCGGCACCTGCTGTCATCCGCCACATCTGGCGTTACCTGCTGCACCCACCTCCATCTGTGCCAGAGCTGCGGCCACTGTCTGGACTATCCAGGTACCCTGTTGTTTGGCCAGCTGCCTCCCTGCTACGGCGGTGCGGCCTAGTGGGTACACTTACCCATAAACCGTGACATATAGCAGTAGTAGCACCATGCTAAAAGTCTCGCATTGAGGTGGTCGTGTGATAAGGTAGGGATACTTTGCTGCCTCAGGAGCTAGCTGCTTGCTATTATTGAAGGAATCATAAATACTGCACTTTACTGCTGGATTATGCATCAAGGCCATGAGCAAAAAAAAACAAAACATAACATAAAAGTGTACATCTGGATGACTGAGAAGAAACAAAATGAATGGCCTTTTCAAAGTCTTGACTTGGATCCAATATAGATGCTGTGGTAGGACCTGAAATAATCAACTGATATTTATGGATTGAAGCCGTCCTGCAAAAGAAGAATGTACTAAACGTACTCAACAGTGCTGTAAAAAAAAAAAAACTAATATTAAGTAATAGGAATCCTATGGTTGCAAGTTTTCTTTGTTCTATGATGCGTAACCTATTATTATGTTTAAGGATGCATCACATGGGTAATACAGATGTTCAACAACTAAATGTTAAATAAATGCAGTAGTGATTTAAAAAATTGTGCTATGTCTCTTCTCAGGTTCCTTAGCCTAAAATTGCATTTTGTGTAAATCTAAAAATCAGTTTAAAGTGGCAACAATGCTAAAACAGGCGAAACATCAAAAGAAGCAAATACATTTTCATATTACTGCGTATATTCATTATATTATTTATAGTTCCTGAAGACAATAACTGACTAAACGTAACTTTTAATAGAGCAGTCTTATCAAACTGTAGGTACTATAATATATATATATTTATAAATATATATATACTTATAAATATAATTTAACATTTACTGGGGGCTGACGAGCATACACAAGTTTTCATTTTGCATATAATGTATTGAAATAAAGTATCTTGAACATAGAATTCTCTAATCCTTTTAAGTACCTGTACAATACAGTAACATCTGGTGCAGGCTCCAGACAGTACATTTAGTGCAGCATGTTGAGACTTGGGCTCTGCCCAGACAATGAGCTGGGTCAGCATCGTGCAAACCTAAGCACCTCTTAGACAGCTGGCATAGTAACAAAATACCAGCCAATCTTGAGTAAAGACACATTTAATAACATTAATTTTCTTTCTGCAGCAGACGGTGAGGTAACAAAAGCCCGGTTGATTGGACAGCAGTGGGACGTTAAGCTAATGATGCCTTGGCAATGCACAGAATATGTTCAAAATGGAAGTGATATTTAAAGTAAACCATCGCTGCTATGGGATTGCTTTAGGATGGGCACATTAGATATACATTATTAGAGAACATTTTGCAGACTAGGATTTGAAGTACATTGTGGTATTACGAGTGTAAGATTATAGTTTATACTGTCAATATGCACTGATAAAGTTTCTTCATGTGGATGGTTTGTTTAGTAAAGGCCCTTTTACATGGGCCAATGATCGGGAAAACGAGTTTTCAAATGAACGCTCGTTCCCAATCATTGCCCTATGTAAACAGGGCAACGATCAGCCGATGAATGAGTAAAGCTCGTTCATCAGCTGATTTTATCGTTTATGCAGCATAACAATTATTATTGTTGTCGGCAGCACATTTCTCTGTGTAAACAGGGAGATTTGCTGCAGACATGATGGAGATACATGAGGATGAGCGATTATAGTAATGATCGGTCGTCCCCATACATTACTTATCATAGCTCCTTGTGAAAGTAGCAAACGAACGCCTATCAATGAGCTGTCTCGTTGATTAGCGCTCGTTTTTACAGCTGATATTGACCGGTGTAAATTGTTATACTGGTCTTCCGCATTCAAAAGTAAAAAACGAAATTAAGTCAGTAAAAAACATGCTTATAAAACATAAAAATACACATTAAACAAAATACAAGTCACTTACTAAAATTATTCAATGAAAGTTCTGAAACATGCAAAATGTTGAGCTACATAACAATGTAGATTGTATGTAATTTTATTTTTGTTAAATATCCAATGGTGTTTTCTGCAACCCAAACTAACCCATGAGGTTAATTTCCAAAATACAGATGGATTAGTAGGTGGAAGCAGAGTTGAGTGATATATCTCCTAATTCTACTACCTTAATGTTTAAGATTTCTAAATGTAATTTTTGTTACCGATTTCTATAAAATAGTGCTTAACTTATCTATCCACTCCTTATTAGAACTCGCAATCTAATTTCTAAACTTCGAGCACAATATACGTACACTTGGGGCAGTAATAGAGTTAGGTCCAGAATTATTTGGACAGTGACACAAGTTTTGGCATTTTAGCTGTTCACCAAAACATATTGAATATACAGTTATATAATCAATATGGGCTTAAAGTGCAGACTCTCAGCTTTAATTTGAGGGTATTCACATCCTAATTTGAGGAAGGGTTTAGGAATTACAGCTCTTTAATATGTAGCTGCCTCTTTTTCAAGGGACCAAAAGTAATTGGACAATTATCTAAAAACTATTTAATTTAATGCATGGGCTATTCCCTCATTAATCCATCATCAATTAAGCAGGTAAAAGGTCTGGAGTTGATTCCAGGTGTGGCATTTGCATTTGGAAGCTGTTGCTGTGAACCCACAACATGAGGTCAAAGGAGCTCTCAATGCAAGTGAAACAGACCATCGTTAGGCTGAAAAAAATGAAAAACCCATTAGAGAGATAGCGCAAATGTTAGGAGTGGCCAAATCAACAGTTTGGTACATTCTTGAAAAAAAAGAGCGCACTGGTGATCTCGTGAACTCCAAAAGGCCTGGACGTCCATGGAAGACAAAAGTGGTGGATGATCGCAGAATCCTTTCCATGGTGAAGAAAAACCCCTTCACAACATCTACCCAAGTGGAGAACACTCCCCAGGAAGTAGGTTTATCAGCATCTAACTCTACCTTAAAGAGAAGACTTTATGAGACAAATACAGAGGTTTCACCACAAGGTGCAAACCATTAATGAGCCTCAAAAATGAAAGGCCAGATTAGACTTTGCCAAACAACATGTAAATAAGCCAGCTCAGTTCTGGAACAGCATTCTTTGGACATATTAAACTAAGATCAACCTGTACCAGAATGATGGGAGGAAGAAAGTATGGAGAAGGCTTGGAACGGCTCATGATACAAAGCACACCACATCCTCTGTAAAACATGGTGGAGGCAATGTGATGACATGGGCATGCATGGCTGCCAAAGGCACTGGGTCACTAGTGTTTATTGATTCAACCACATGCAGCAGTTGATTGGACGTAGCTTCACAATACAGATGGACAATGACTCAAAACATACTGTGAAAGCAACCCAGGAGTTTTTTTAAGGTAAATAAGTGGAATATTCTGCAATGGCCAAGTCAATCTCCAGATCTTAACCCAATCGAGCATGCATTTCACTTGCTTAAGACAAAACTTAAGGCAGCAAGACCCACAAACAAGCAACAACTGAAGACAGCTGCAGTAAAGGCCTGGCAAAGCATCACAAAGGAGGAAACCCAGCGTTGGGTGATGTCCATGGGTTCCAGACTTCAGGCAGTCATTGCCTGCAAAGGATTCTCTACAAAGTTTTAAAAAAAAACACATTTTATTTATGGTAATGTTAATTGGTCCAATTACTTTTGAGCCCCTGAAATGAGGAGGCTGTGTAGAAAAATGGTTGCAATTTCTAAACGTTTCAAAGGTTATTTTTGTTCAACCCCCTTGAATTAAACTTGAAAGTCTACACTTCAATTGCATCTCAGTTGTTTCATTTACAATCCAATGTGGTGACATTCAGAGCCCAAATCATGAAGATTGTGTCACTGTCCAAATAATTCTGGACCTAACTGTATAACCCAAATATGGATTGTGGAGTATGCAAAGAAATCCACACAAACAAATGGAGAATAGACCTGCTATTAACACACTATGTTTTCCGTTTGCAGATTTACAATGTACTTAAAAAAAAAATTTTGTTTTTTTCATGAAATTTTATTTGATCTTCCAGCTATTTTAAAGTGTGAGTTTGCATCCTCTCCTGTTTTCTTGATTACACTCTTCAAACTCACAACATGTGATCAGCTATGACCTTCAGTGAAGGAAACACAACCCAACACAATCAAGGTTGCGTTCCATATCTATTTGCGGTCAGCAGTGGCCAAAATGTTTCAGTATGGAATTTCCTTTTTGTGGAGCCTGAGTAAGACAAACTACTGGTAAACCAGAAAGAGATACATGAGGATTCTACTGAAAATAATTGCATGTCCCTTTTATCAGATGTTTCGGGCCCCCAGAACAGATAGCAACTACAGTTAGTTACTTACGGCACTTGCTCCATATGTAAGCCTTCCAAAATTTCTTCAAACATGACTGTGCTCCATCTCCACTCTACCCTGCTTTGTTCTAGAGTGCATATTAGCTGTCAGGGCACTGATCAAACCTCTCAAATCCCTACATAATTCAACAATAAGCCTTTCATTAGAAAAGGCTGGTGACAGACACCTACACAGACCTTCGAGGGGCAGTTTTTCCACATATACATAGTAGTTAACAGGGAAACAGCTTGTTGGCCTTATATTGAGACATTCTGGTCCCCGCTCTGAAGTCTTCCAATAGAGCACAAAATACCATTTGTCCACTACCACCATATTCTGATATATACCCGAATCTACTGTTTTATGGAGCCTGCCATTTTTATTAAAGAACTTTTCAATAACTGATTTTAATGACATGTCAAACAGATACGGGTGTATGTCATTAGATTTAGACTTATCTAGATAGACAGATCCGCTTTAAAATAGGCCTTCGATCTGTCTGTTCTTAAAATCAGTCATTTTTCTGTATTGCTTGTTAATTGGCTTAGCTTCGGGAGTCCTGTTTCACATAGTTTTACTGCATTCTATTACTTTTTTGTACAACAAAAAGACTATTTTAGAATGTGAATAAAGTCTAAGACAGTTCAGACATTTTGACATCCCATGCTGTTTAATTCCTTGATCTGATTTCATACCTCAGAATTAGCACATCTGACAATTTTCTCACAGTCTCTCGCGGCACCAATCCTTCAAAGGCAGATGCTTTTTTTTTTTTTTTGCATTTTTCGTATGCATTTAATCTGGGTGAATATGAGTTCATTTTAAAACGGAATATGTTCTAAAAACAAAAGTGCCATTTGTGCCATCCAGTAATGTAATAAATGATTGCTCTAAGGAACAAATACATCTCATAGAACTACAGTGGCAGTTTCGCTCATGTCCTGACCAAGCTCCAGGATGAATTCTACAGACATCTTTTTGGCTATGATCCATCCTTGCTACTACACAATTAATGCTGTACACTTTGATTATTTGTTTCCTCTTAGAGCTATTATAGGCAGGAGATGATTACTGATCTTTGAGGGACCAAGTCTTCATGTTGTTGAGATGCTCTTAGAAGTAGCCAATTTGTTAACAATTATCACTCATTAAATTAATTTGTGCTGCATGCATTAAAGAGAAGCAATGTATCCACTGTGAATTCACATTCAAGAAGCCAGTTGTGATTAGCTCCCTCACTGTGGAAAGATATTGATTAGATGTCTATAATGTCTTTTAAAGGCTCCTTATTGTTAAAAATGAATAAGATAAAAGTCATTTAAATATTGTGAATTCATAAAATTGGAAAGAGACTCAAAGCTTTCTGTCCACCTCACTGGAAACTCTATTCTTCAAGACTTTATAAGTGTTTATTTTAAAATAGAAATTCTGCTTCTTAGTTATAGGACACGAATGCACGCCCTCTTACGTACACTGTCCAAGCCCCTGACAATGATAAGGAGTACGGAGATGCTGCCATACAGACTAAGGTGGTTTTGAATCTGAGCGGTGCTGGTAAACAATTCACTACCAGTCGGTGGCTTATTTTCCCTATAACTCCCACAAACTCCTTAAAAAAATAATAAGTGCAATTGAGAGGCTGCTTCAACATTGTTCCTGAACCAAATGCACTCTCTTTTTTTTGAACATGTGTCACACCTGAAACAAATTTGTTTAACCCCTTTGCGCCGCAGGCATATTTTGTTTTTTTCATTTTCGTTTTTTTCTTCCCTGCCCTATAAAAGCCCAACTTTTTTATTATTCTGTCCACATAGCCATATAAGGGCTTGTTTTTTTTCAGAATGAGTTGTTGTTTTTACAACAGGGGCTGTATGTGGCATTATCTACAGGGTGACTGTGTGTGGTAACATACAGGGGGGTTGTGACACTATATAAAGGGGGCACTGTGTGGGGAACTCTCTACATGTTTCTTTGATTAGAGCCTCCAGACATAGCTTTGCTTGGGGCCCCAGAATTCCAAATTTGCCCCGAGGGTAAGTACAATTATACTTACTGCTGGGGCCCTGTATCTAAGCCTATCATGTGTGATACTGTCTTCTGGGGCCATGTATTTAAGCCTATCATGTATGATACTGACTCCTGGGACCCTGTAGCTCCCTGCTCCACCATAGTGTTTAATTATATCTGCGTCCTGAGGATGCAGATACGTACAATCGAATGTGACAGTCCTCCGGGCATTAGGGGCACCGGACCTAAAATCTGTTGCTTGAGTCTCGGATGTCCAGTGCTAATGGTGCCACTGGCCCCAAGACATTTAATTGTTGACTGTAACATACAGCCAACAACGGCTGAGCATGGAGCAGGCTCAGCCTGTGGGCTCCCTCAAACTCCCCATTGGCTGCAGTGACGTACAGTTACATCTCGTGTTGCCAAGGAGTTAAAGTTTCCTAGTGTTCTTTTGAAAATCACTTATGGCATCGAAAAGGGGGACTGAAGTTGTGTGAGGCAGCCCTTCCTCCAAAAAAAAAAACATTATAAGTCCCATGATGAGAAAAATGTTATGGCAGGAAATGAAAGCAGCAGCAATTTGAGTAGTGGCACAGTTGGCTGGAGAGGGTTAAAAATTATCTGTGGCTCTATTACTTGGAGGAAGACCCTAGTAATAGTTGACTGGATCGCTATCTTGGGCACTCACAGGAAATTCTGATTCTGGTATTGATTTCTGCACACGATCTATCGGTGTACTGTGAGGTGCTGTCATGCCATGCCCCCCTCATGAGCTTGGGGAAGGGAGGCCACATAGTGAGGATATTTTTATTATGCATTCAACAGCGAGTTGCTTACTGGCTTTCAACAAAAAAAAAGAAGATAACAAAATTGCAGCATTTTATTTAGAACACATATCATAATACAACGTTTTGGCTCATAATATTATGACCCTTTTTCAGATTTGTTGTAAACCGAGAAGTTGCATTCGGATATGTGGGGCACATAAAGTTCTACTCTGGATGTCATGCTGACATCTTCCATTTACTTTTTTGGATGCACTGTGCAGAGGCCAAATTAGTCACTATTAGATGGACGTTGAAAGCCTCCAGGTGATGCTTACCCTTTTCCTTGTGTGGTGCTGCTCCAAATTACTTGAATTTCCATCATGGGAAAAGCATTATTGCTGCTTTATGTTTAGAAAAATTGACACATGCATCCAACTTTTCTCCCATGCTACACCTGGTGATGAAGACGTTTATAAAGCACAGAAAGTCCTATTAATGTCAGAGTATGCTTCTATTTTCACAGATCCTATCCTGTTAAAAACTCTCTCAAGGCCTTGCTGTGTGACGTTCCGACATGGTGGGACTCCATGCACCACAGCAACAAAGCAGGGAATGCATGTCTGAGGCTCTTTCAGCTCATCATGATTACCTTTCACCTCCTCAGGATACCTGATTTGTAAGTAGGGACAACACCGTCATTCATAATATTCTCCCATTGATATTTATTTTAGACCAAATGCTTTGAATGCCACATTGATTTGACAAAATGCAATGTAATATTCCTTGTTTGAATATGAACTAAATTGCTGTTGGGGAACTAGGTCATGGTGGACCGAAAGAAAATGATAACATGCTTCTTGTACAGGAGGAGTAAGATATGAAAGAAGAAGAGATGATGGCTTCAAATCAATTGCTACAGCTTGGAGAAGAACACCATGCCTCCTACTTCTACAGGTAGAACAGATGACAGATGTGAACTGTATGATAAAGAGGTTGTACTGCAATATTAGATGGTTCCCAACCACCGGCTGTATATAAACATCCTGCTGTCGGGGTCCTTAAAAGCAGCACCATAGTGTATTTGCGACGTGGGTTTTAGCTGGCTGCCCGAGCGATGTGGCCGCTGAGTGTCGGGTGCCCGGCAGTTAGTGACTGCCGGGTGACCCTGAGTGGAAGATAGAAGCTGCTTTCACTGCTTCTATCTTTTCATATTGTTTCTACACAGCGCTCAGTGAGTGGTGCAGACCCAGTTGCAGTGGGAAAACATGGTGTAAAAGAATAAGGCTGGGTTCACACGTGGCGGAATTTCACTTAAATTCCGCTGCGGACACTCCGCAGCGTTAATCCGCAGCGGAGCCGTTTCTGCATTGACTTCCACTTCTATTTAGAAGTGTTCGTTTAGACGATGCGTAACATTCCGCTGCGGAGCATAGGCTGCGGAGCGGAATTTGGTGTCCGCAGCATGCTCTGTCTGTTGCGGAGCAGTGGCGGACTCATGGCGGAATTTCTCCATTGACTTCAATGGAGATTCTAATTTCCGCAATGAAGTCCGCAGCTGTCATGCACATGTTATGTGTGCTGCGGATACATCTTGCTTTTTTGCCATGACATTTCTTCATTCTGGCTGGACCTATGTATTTCTAGGTCTACAGCCAGACTGAGGAAGTCAATGGGGCTCCCGTAATGACGGGAGCGTTGCTAGGAGACGTCTGTAAATAGTCACTGTCCAGGGTGCTGAAAGAGTTAAGCGATCGGCAGTAACTGTTTCTGCACCCTGGATAGTGACTACCGATCCCAATATACAGCAACCTGTCAAAAAATATAAGTTCATACTTACCGAGAACTCCCTGCTTCTGTCTCCAGTCCGGCCTCCCAGGATGACGTTTCAGTCTAAGTGACGGCTGCAGCCAATCACAGGCCAAGCACAGGCTGCAGCGGTCACATGGACTGGCGCGTCATCCAGGGAGGTCGGGCTGGATGCCGAAAGAGGGACGCGTCACCAAGACAACGGCCGGTAAGTATGAAATTCGTTTACTTTCACTAGGGAAAGTGCTGTCCCTTCTCTCTATCCTGCACTGAATAGGGAGAAGGGAAGCACTTTTCCCGCAGTCCGCAGCAGCTAGTCCGCATCAATTTACTGCACATTTTGTGCAGATCCGCAGCAGAATCTGCAACGCAGATTCTGTGCGGCATTGATGCGGACAGTTGCGGAGGAAATCCGCCACGTGTGGTCATACCCTAAAAGATAAAAAATAAAGTCCGGAAAAAGGTATTTTCTGACTTTTGAGGGATAGACCATAAGTATAAAACAATGTAAGTAAAATAAAGTGAAAAAAACCATAATAATACACATAAAATACCCACCCAAAATAAACATTCCCCACCCCAATCATTGTTGTAGCGCTAGCCCTGACCCAATTTCCCTAAAATAGACATGTAATATATAAAAATTTATGGTAGACAACGACGATCACAAATAAAAGGTCTATTTTTAGGGTAAAACAATATTATTACCAGAAAAAAATTAGCTGAAAAGTAAAAAAAAAAATTTTTTTACTATTATTTTCAAACTTTAAGCCTAGAAATTCTAAAATAGTAAAAAGGATGTGTATAGAAATGATACAAAAATAAACCTGCTTTGTCTACAAAAAAAAACCCCACAAAAATCAGGACGCTAGCCTAACAAATAAAAAAGTTATAGCCATTTAAATAACGCGTGCTAAAAATGGCTTAACAGTGTCTGGTTCTGAGGGCTCAAAATAGCCCGGTCATGAACCGCGGTTAGAATGGGAAGAATACAGTGCTATTCTGTCTTCCAGGACTCTATAAAGCATGGTCAGTGGCATGCTTGACTGCTAGCCGTGTAACAAGGGTTTGACTGACTACTTAATAGCCAATCCTTTGGATCCCCCTATAATAACAAAATAGAGAAATGTGTCCCAGTATCTGAGAAGAAAGCCAAACTCGCACAATGTGAAGCCACTCTATGCATCAAACTAATGGAAGCATTTGATCACCACCAGGCTAGCAAACAACATGACAAATGTATGCTCTGGGTTCTCCAACTGCATCATTGCACCATTATTTCGATAACTGCTAGGAGCATGAAAAGCACCATTAATAGCAAAAAGCTCCAACAGTACCTCCAACTGCCAATCAAGTACTATAAATATTTCCAGCTGCCCTGGCATGCTGAGCTATGTAGCCATGACCAGCAAAATCTTGAAAATATGGTCAGTGCCTACCTGGACTACACTCTGACCACAGGAAACCTTATAGGGGGTTGCCAGGATTAGAAAAAAAATAATACTTTCTTTCAAAAATGGTGCCACACCTGTCCACAAGTTGTTTGTGGTTTTGTGGCTCAGCCTCCATTTACTTTAACGGACCTGCACTGAAAAAAACACACATAACCCATGGTCGGATGTAGTGCTGGTTCTGGATCATGAACTAATCATGGACAACCCTTAAATCCTTTTTTGCCTTTCTTTTATTTTTTTAAAAGGTTTCCTTTATTAACTTTTTCTCAAAATACAAATGTACAAAAGTGCAAAATTGCGCACAAAAACATACATAGCATACATAATATACTGACCAACCACACAAGTTGGCAATAACAATCATCATAGATAAAAATACAGTCACATAGCAAAAGCCAGCATGAAAACTTAATGGATCACAGGTGCATATAAGTGTATTGCAAAGAAAACAGGATCAACATTTGACCGTCATTATTGCCAAGACAGTCAACCAGTCACACTCCATACACACCTGTCTATCAGACAGCAGTGTCCGAAATCTCCACCCATCTAGCCCATATCTTCCCGAATTTGTCATGACACCCTCTGCTAATGTATAACTTCTGATATAATGGTATATACTTATTTACCAATTGCAACCAATGCTCTAGACTAGGACACACCGTGGCCTTCCATTCCATAATTATAAGCTTCCGCGCACAGAACAAAACAAATCGGAAAAAGATTTTGTCATAATAGCTTGTACTAAGTCATTCATGATGCCCAAGAGGCACACCTGAGGGGAGAGAACCCGGGGAAACTCAAAGTTATCATGCAGAAACTCTACAACTCTTGACCAGAATAGTGAAATCCTAGGACACGACCATACACAGTGAAGGTACGTGCCAACATCCGACTCACACCTTACACAGCTGTCCGACCCAGAGTCCCCAATTCTCTGAAGTCTAACCGGAGTATAGTAAATTCTGTGTAGAAACCTTGACTGTATTAAAAAATCTCGAGCACTAACTACTGAATCAAAGAAGGAAAGCTCCACCTCCCTCCACTCCTCCTCCGACAAATCAGGGATATCTCTCTTCCACCCCAGGTACGCCTTATCAAAGGGACGTTTTACAGAGGACAGCAACAGGGCATACGTCTAAGTAAGGGTCTTAGGAAGGTCTGGGGTGCCGAGCAGGTCCTCCAATCCGGAAAATCCCAAAGCTGGCATGACAGATCCGAACTGAGCCGAGCAGGCATGTCTCAGCTGGAGATAATGATAAAAAGCTGTCCTCGAGACCCCAAACCTCTCCTCTAGCTCAGAGAAGGAGACAAACCCACTGTCTACAGAGTATATTTGGCCTACAAATCGAACCGCTACCCCAGCCCACATCATCGTTCCCGGCAGGGACACCAGGTGAGGCAACCATGGATTGTTCCATAACGGAGTCCTAGGGGAAACAGAAGAATCCGCAGTATCTTTTAGTAAGAACTGTGCCTTCTTCCAGGCATTCACAATAGTTTTTAACGCCAATGACGCCCAACACAAAGATTTAAACCTATTTAAGAGGTTGGTAAGACTCTCATAGGAAGTCATGAGTGCTCCAGCCAACGCCGTGGCCGCATTACTTAAGTCAATGTCAATCCACCAGTGAGCCAGTACCAGCTGCGAAACCAAATAATATAAGTAAAGGTTGGGCGCCGTCACCCCCCCCACACTCCTTGGGGCCTGCAGAAGACTGAGTCTAAACTGGGGTGTGCCGCCTTGCCAGTAAAACCCACGTAGAATCCCATCCAGGTGGCAAAAGAATTGTTTGGGCAAAATAACCGGACAAATATGTAGGAGGTAAAGAAATTTAGGCAGATATATCATTTTAAAAAGGTTTATCCTACCATATAATAATAGGGGGACGTTCCTCCAAGTGTTTAGCTGCTTTTCAGTAGATGCCACTAAGGGACAGAGATTAAGTTCACGGAAGCGTAACAAATTAAGGGAAATCCGCACCCCAAGATACGTAAATTGAGACACTACCTGCAACGGGACAGGGAGCCCCCGCCGGGAGCGATATTCTGCACATAGAGGAAACATAACCGACTTAGACCAGTTAACCGATAACCCCGAGAACGCCCCAAAGGTGTCGATCAGCTGCAAGAGCGAAGATAACGAAGGACCATCATCCGCCAGGTACACCAAAGTATCATCTGCATACAGGGATATTTTCTCAACTAGTGAACCTCAAGGGATACCAATAATGGAAGAGGAACGCCTAATTGCCAGCGCCAGAGGCTCAATCGCAAGAGAAAACAACAACGGGGAAAGTGGACAACCCTGACACGTACCTCGGCCCAAAGAGAAGGGTTTAGAGACATCCAGATTTTTTCTCACCCTAGCGACAGGCTGTTCATATAACAGGCGGACAAGAGCAAGAAATCTGGGACCAAAATTTAGACAGGAAAGCAGCATCCAGAGATACCTCCATTCAACCGAATCAAAGGCTTTATATGTATCTAGAGAGAGAACAAACCCAGGGGATGTATCATATTGTGCAGCATCAATATTAAGAAACAACCTGTGCACATTAATATCCATACCCTTCCCGGGCATAAAGCCTGTTTGGTCAGGATGAATGAGGGATAGTATAACTTTGTTTAATCTGGTAGCTAATATCTTGGCAAGTATCTTTGCATCTGAGTTAATCAGCGAGATGGGCCTGTAGGAATCTGGAAGAGTCGGATCCTTCCCAGGCTTCAACAGCACCACAATTAGGGCCTCTCTCATAGATGCCATCAAAACCCCCATCTCCAGAGCAGCAGAATAGACTTCCTTAAGCCTGGGCACCACAACCTCACAGCTATCCTTATACCAATCAGCCCCCAGGCCATCAAGTCCGGGGGTCTTACCAGATGGCAACAACTGAATCGCATCAGTAATATTGTCCTCTGTAAGCGGGCTGTCCAGTTCCTTTGCCTGTGCATCAGTCAAACGCCACAGGGGGAGGTCATCTAAAAAGCGTTCTATATCCTCCGGAGGCCCACTGCATCTGGAACTATATAATTCAGCATAAAAATCACCAAACACTTTATTCAAATCTTTAGGGGCAGTACAGAGAGTTCCCTCAGAAGAAAGAATAGATGGAACAGAGGCACACGGGCGTTCCGACCTAGCCAAGTATGCAAGAAGTTTGCAATTTTTGTCACCAAACTCAAACACCCTTCCGTATGTAGCACCTGTTTTTTTAGTTCGTTCGACCTGTATAAGGTATAGTTCCCCCTGGACCCCCGCCCACCTACTCTTCGTACCTGGACAAGGATCTACAATATAGTCTCTCTCAGCTCTCTGACTCTCTTCTATCAGCGACCTCTCCTTCTCTCTGGACACTGCTCTACACCTTGCAACCCCTGCAATGTACGCACCCCTAAGAGTGGCTTTATATGCATCCCACACTACCAAAGGGTCTGGAAATGAGGAATTATGATCCCAATATGAGTCATGAGATGCTGCCACCTCTGACCGAACCTCAGGAGAGGACAGCCAGGCCGGATGCAGTCTCCATATTTTGGAGTCAGCTGGGGGACCAACCGTAAATGACAAAATGAGAGCTGAATGATCTGAGATGCCTCGTGGAGTGATATCTTTAGCGCCCATGGCCGCGGGCCGCCGGGTTTACTCACCTCCCAACGCCCGCAGTCATGGATCTGTGAGAGCTGGCCTCCGTCTCCCTCCTAGGAGATGCCAGCGCTCACTTCCGCTCCGGCAGCCTGGGTCCCGTAGGGTGCGCGCGCACGCTCGCGCCCGGCCTTAAAGGGCCAGCGCGCGCAATTATTAAATCATCATCATCAACTGCCACGATTTCCTGGTCTATAAGAAGGCCCCTGGCCTTCTAATCCTTGCCTGAGCGTTGTTAGTCTTTCCCAGTCTGTCTCGCAAATGGTCCCTTAGTGTCTCCCGTTCCAGCTGTTACCCGTGCCCTGTTACCGTTCCTGTATACCGTATTGTTCCTGTGCCTACCGCGTTCAAGTGTCTTCTGCCACGTCAAGTGCCATCTGCCACGTCAAGTGTCTTCTGCCACGTCTGCATGGATCTGTGAGAGCTGGCCTCCGTCTCCCTCCTAGGAGATGCCAGCGCTCACTTCCGCTCCGGCAGCCTGGGTCCCGTAGGGTGCGCGCGCACGCTCGCGCCCGGCCTTAAAGGGCCAGCGCGCGCAATTATTAAATCATCATCATCAACTGCCACGATTTCCTGGTCTATAAGAATGCCCCTGGCCTTCTAATCCTTGCCTGAGCGTTGTTAGTCTTTCCCAGTCTGTCTCGCAAATGGTCCCTTAGTGTCTCCCGTTCCAGCTGTTACCCGTGCCCTGTTACCGTTCCTGTATACCGTATTGTTCCTGTGCCTACCGCGTTCAAGTGTCTTCTGCCACGTCAAGTGCCATCTGCCACGTCAAGTGTCTTCTGCCACGTCAAGTGCCATCTGCCACGTCAAGTGCCTTCTGCCACGTCAAGTGCCATCTGCCACATCAAGTGCATTCTGCCACGTCAAGTGTCTTCTGCCACGTCAAGTGCCGTCTGCCACGTCAAGTGCCATCTGCCACGTCAAATGTCATCTGCCACGTCAAGTGTCTTCTGCCATGTCAAGTGCCATCTGCCACGTCAAGTGCCATCTACCGCTCATCGGATACTGCCCGCCACGTCTGGCGCCACTTGCCGCACCTGCCTCCATCCGTGCTGAAGCCACAGCCACCGCCCGGACTATTTCAGGTACCCGAGCATTACTGTCTGCCATTTTACTTTTGCATAGACTGTGACCTGGTCAGCTGCCTCCCCGCTACGGCGGAGCGGCCTAGTGGGTCCACAAACCCAGTGTCCGTGACAGTACGCTCAGGCCATAGAACCCGCTGGCCAGCCCAAGACCCCAGTACAGAAGATTCAGACAGAGATGCATGACCTACGCACACGTCAGGATCAACTCCTTGAGGCGGTGAATTCTATTCTGGTCCGACTGGATCTACTCGCGATTCCACCCCCTGTCCTTCCTCCTGAAGCTGTTGCCGTGCCACTGCCTGTTGCTCCCCCTGTTTGTTCCGGATCCTCAGTTCCTCTGCCTCTTCCTCCTCGCTACGATGGTGACCCCAGAGCATGCAGAGGATTTCTCAATCAATGGACGGTGCATTTTAGGCTACGGCCTCATCTCTTCCCCTCCGAGGAGGCCAAAGTAGCGTTCATTATCTCCCTCCTCGCTGGCAAGGCCCTCGCATGGGCGAACCCAATCTTGGAGCAACAAGGACCTGTATCCTCGGACCTAGCCTTGTTCCTGCAGTCCTTTCGAGGAGCCAGGTCGAACATCCTCTGCCGCAGCCACTCTGCTGACCCTCAAGCAAGAAGGCTCCACAGTAGTGGAGTATGTGATCTCCTTCCGTACCCTAGCAGCTGAGCTGGCATGGAACAATGAGGCACTGGTGGCGACCTTCTGGCAGGGACTGTCCTCTCACATCAAGGACGAACTGGCAGCCCGCGACCTTCCTTCTACCTTGGATGCCCTCATCCTGTTAGCCACCCGGATTGATTTGAGAATCCAGGAGCGCTCTCAAGAGGTTCGTCAGGAGAGCCGGGCCCACAGACCAGCACCCTCTGCCCAGAGACCACTATTGCCCACTCCTAGTGCGCTACCTGAGGAACCCATGCAGGTAGACAGAGTCCGGTTATCTGAACAGGAGAAGCAGCGCAGACGCTCCTCTGGACTTTGTATGTATTGCGGCCTCAATGGTCATTTTGTGCGCCAATGCCCACAGAAACCGGGAAACTCCAGTACCTAGAGTTGGTTGGAGAGGCAACTCTAGGTGGAACGTCTCCAAACGTTAAAACCTCTTCCAAATTATCGATACCTGTGGCCATCGTCACCGGACAGGCATCACATCCTTCCTCCGCCTATCTTGACTCTGGAGCGGCTGCTAATTTTATCCACCAAGATCTAGTGGATCGGTTTCAACTACCCACAGTCCGTCTGGAGAGACCCCTGGCAGTTGCCTCTGTGAATGGTCTACCGTTGCCTGGTCCAATCATGCTTATCACTGAGCCGTTGACATTACGGGTTGGAGCTCTTCACTCAGAACAGATCTCCTTCCTGGTACTACCCAAGGCTATCAATCCTATTCTGCTGGGTCTGCCATGGCTCCGTCTACACGCCCCGACACTCGACTGGAGTTCTGGAGAAGTTCTTCAATGGGGTTCCAGATGCCATAGCCATTGCCTGTCACAAGTCCGTCCTGTTGTGCCCCCTCTGCCTCAGTCACTCTCCGATCTACCTCCTCAGTATGCCAGTTTTGCGGATGTCTTCTGCAAACGAGAGGCTAAGACGTTGCCTCCACATCAGAATTATGACTGTCCCATTGAACTGGTTCCCAATGCTTCTCTTCCCCATGGACGAGTATATCCTCTCTCCTTGCCAGAGACTTTATCGATGTCAGCCTATATCAAGGAGAACTTGGAGAGGGGTTTTATTTGAAAATCTTCCTCCCCGGCCGGGGCAGGATTCTTCTTCGTTAAAAAGAGAGATGGATCTCACCGACCCTGCATTGACTACCGTGGTCTCAATCTGATCACGGTCAAGAACAAATACCCGTTGCCACTCATTTCCGAGCTGTTTGATCGCATACGTGGAGCCAAAAAATTTGCCAAGCTAGATCTGCGGGGGGCCTATAATCTAATCCGGATTCGTCGGGGTGACGAATGGAAGACGGCATTTAACACCCGCGATGGGCACTACGAATACCTAGTGATGCCCTTCGGACTGTGTAACGCTCCCGCAGTATTTCAGGAGTTCGTTAATGACATCTTCCGAGATCTCCTCTATACGTGTTGTAGTTTATCTCGATGATATTCTAATTTTCTCCCCAGATCTGATGACCCATCGGAGGCATGTTCGTCAAGTTCTTCTGCGACTAAGAGAGAATCGCTTGTATGCCAAGTTAGAGAAATGCACCTTTGAAAAGAGGTCTTTGCCCTTCCTGGGCTATGTCATCTCGGATCAAGGCCTTAAGATGGACCCTGAGAAGTTAAAGTCTGTCCTGGAATGGCCACGTCCTCAAGGCCTAAGGGCCATACAGCGGTTCCTGGGTTTTGCCAATTTCTACCGCCAGTTTATTCCGAACTTTTCTTCTCTGACGGCCCCCATCTCTACCCTTACCAAGAAGGGTGTGAACGCCAAGGTATGGACTCAAGAGGCAGAGTCCGCATTCATTAGCCTCAAAAAAGCCTTCACTTCAGCTTCGATCCTCCATCACCCTGACGTATCTCAGCAGTTCTCACTGGAAGTGGACGCTTCCTCCGTTGGTGCAGGCGCACTTCTGTTCCAGAGGAGCTCCAAAGGAAAGGCAGTAGTATGTGGCTACTACTCAAGACTGTTTTCCTCTGCTGAGCGCAATTATTCCATTGGAGATCGGGAGCTACTGGCTATCAAATTGGCTCTGGAGGAGTGGAGACATCTTCTGGAGGGCGCTGCTCACCCCATCCTGATCTTCACTGACCACAAGAATCTCACTTACCTTCAGTCCGCTCAAAGACTGAATCCTCGTCAAGCCAGGTGGTCAATGTTCTTCACCCGTTTCCAATTTCTGCTCCACTACCGTCCCGCTGACAAGAACATGAGGGCCGATGCCCTGTCCAGATCATTTGAAACGGAAGACACGGTGGAGTCCCTTCAGACGATCATAGACCTATCCTGCGTTGTCACCGCCAATCCTCTGCAGCTTAGAAATATCCCTCCGGGGAGAACTTTTGTTCGGTTGGCAGACAGAAAAAGAATTCTCCGCTGGGGACACAGTTCTAAACTAGCTGGGCACGCCGGTGTCCGTAAAACCCAAGACCTGATCGCTCGTCACTTCTGGTGGCCCACGCTACCTAAGGATGTTCTGGACTTTGTCTCTGCTTGCACGGTGTGTGCCTCTAACAAAGTGACTCACAGCAAGCCTGCCGGCCTGCTTCAACCTCTGCCTGTACCCAGTGCCCCCTGGCAGCACATAGCTATGGACTTCGTCACGGACCTTCCTCTCTCAGCAGGATGCAACACCATCTGGGTGGTGGTGGACCGGTTCTCTAAGATGGCACATTTTATCCCGCTGACCGGCCTACCCTCTGCTCCTCGACTGGCAAGTTTCTTCATTCAGCACAGAACCTCTGGAGCTGAGCCAGCGACATCACCGCCGGGTGACAGCTGTATGTTACAGCTGGCACCCTGAGGTATCGGCCAGGACCGGAGCTAGCCTCCGATCCGACCGATTAACCCCTCACATGCTGCGTTCAATAGAGATCGCAGCATGTGAGGAGTTTATAGCCACCAGCACCCCAGCAACGTGATCGCTGGGTTGCCGGTGGCTGCAAAGGCGATCGGAGGCCTAATACTTACCTCCCGGTCTGCCAGTAATGGAATCCTCCTATGCCCCATCGGCGGCGGGGCCCAAGAGGCTTCCGGTACCATCGGCAAGGTGGCGCCGGCTCAGCTTCTGGCTCAGAAGCTGAGCTGGCGTCATCAGCAGTGGGTGTCCACTGTATGTTACAGCGGACATCCAACTGTAAAGGCAGGAACCGGAGCTAGCTCCGATTCCTGCCATTAACCCCTTCAATGCAGCGATTCAATGCAATCGCTGCATCAAAGTGGTTTGTATGAAATCGGCAGCCTGCCATGCGATGGCAAGGCTGGCGACTGCTACCATGGTAACAGGAGGCCTAACAATGGCTTCCTATCTGCCATTACGGAAGCCGATTAGGCCCCGTCCGGAGGCGGAGCCTGATCGAGTTGGTGTCAGTGAATAACTGACAGTTCTAATACATTGCACTACATAGGTAGTGCAATGTATTAGAACATCAAACAAACAGTTGGAGCTTCAAGTGTAAAAAAAAGTGTAAACAAAGTAAAAATAAAAGTTGCAAAAAATACAATAAAAGTTTCAAGTAATAAAATAAAACACAAATCGCCCTTTTTCATTTATAAGTCATTTATTATTGAAAAAAATAATAAAACCATACATATTTGGTATCGCTGCGACCGTAACGACCTGAACTATAAAAATATTATGTTATCTATTCCGCACAGTGAACGCCGTAAAAAAAAACTAAAAAATACTGACATAATTGCTATTTTTTGGTCACTTTGTCTTCCAAAAATTTAAATAAAAAGTGATCAAAAAGTTGCATGTACCCAAAAATGGAACCTATAAAAACTATAACTCATCTCGCAAAAAAAAAGCCCTCATACAGCTCCGTCGACGAAAAAATTAAAACCGTTATGGCTCTCATAACTTGGCGACAGAAAAAATCCATTCTCTTTACAAAAGTTATTTTATTGTGCAAAAAGTTGTAAAACATAAGAATGTCCTATAAATTAGGTATCACTGGAATCGGATTGACCCGCAGAATAAAGGTAACATGTAATTTATAACGCGTGGTGAACGCTGTATAAAAATAACTAAAAACATATGCCAGAATTGCTGTTTTTTGGTCACGTTGCCTCCCAAAATAAAGGATAACAAGTGATCAAAAAGTCGTATGTACCCCAAAATGATACCAATAAAAACTACAGCTCGTCCCCCCCCCAAAAAAAAACAGCCTTCATACCACTACGTCTATGAATAAATAAAATTAGTTAAGGCTCCAATAAGTCAGGAAAGAAAAAATATGCAGTTGTGCCGACACGAGGGGAACATTTCTTCTGTTTCAAGTGGCAAATTATCAAGGCCCCTAAAATTAGGGAACCAGGAAGGGGAAGGCCCAAACATATCTGCTGGAAGTGAGGGTGCCCATTTTATACCAGGACAACACTTCCCAGCAAAATTCCTCAAACTGCAAAGATGCCGAGTGTGGACCAAAAGGGGAATAAGTAAGGACCATTTATTAGTGCGACACCGGCCCGTGAAGAAAGGATTGTATCACAGCGTAACAAATATCTATGGATGATTTTATTGGTTTTTTTTACCCCATTATTATACCACCTGACTATGCCCCTTATATATTCCGCCCGGCTTACATGTACCCCCACATTATAAACGGAAACACCAGTAAGACAACTCCAAACAAAACTACTACCAAGCAAAATCCACGCTCCAAAAGCCAAATGGCGCTGCCTCCCTTCTGAACCCTACAGTGTGCCCAAACAGCAGTTTACTTCCACATAAATGGCATTGCCACACCCGGGAGAACCCTTTTAACAATTCTTGGGATGTGTGTCTCCAGTGGCATAAGCTGGGCGTGACATACTTCCCACTAATATGGCATATCTAGGGAAAAATTTACATTTTTACTTTGCACCTTCCGCAGCGCAATCATTCATGGAAAAGGCCCGTGGGGTGAAAATGCTCACTACACCCCTTAATAAATGCCTTGAGGGGTGCAGTTTCCAAAATGGGGTCACTTCTCAGCAGTTTCTTTCATTAATACTTTGTAAATTGCCAAAATAGGCCTTAATTTTACATGGTACACTTTCACTCATGAGCCTGGTCGAATGTCCAGGCAACAGATTAGGGCCACACGTAGGGTGTATCTAAAACTGGGAAACATAGAATAATAATTAGAGAGCTGTCTTTTTATGGTGGCAAAAGCTGGGCACCACATATTGGCATATCTATGGAAAAAAATCCCATTTTCAGGTGAATACCTTGAGGGGTGTAGTTTCCAAAATGGGGTCACTTCTGGGGGGGGATCCACTGTTTTGGTCCCACAGGGACTTTGCAAATGCGACATAGCGCCCAGAAACCAATCCAGCAAAATCTGTACTCCAAAAGCCAAATTGCGCTCCTTCCCTTCTGAGCCCTACTCTGTGCCCAAACAGCAGTTTATGACCACATATGTGGTATTGCCGTACACAGGAGAAGTTGCTTTACAAGTGTTGGAGTGCTTTTTTATCATTTATTTGTTGAGAAAATGAAAAATGTTCAGCTAAATCTACGTCTTATTGAAGAAAAAGGATTTTTTTTATTTTCACTGCCCAATTCTAATAAAATCTATGAAACACCTGTGGGGTCAAAATGCTTACTACACCCCTAGATGAATTCCTCAAGGGGTGTAGTTTCGTGAATCGAGTCACTTTTGGGGAGTTTCCACTGTACTGGTACCTTAGGGGCTTTGCAAAAGTGACATGGTGTCAAGAAACCAATCCAGCAAAATCTGTGCTCCAAATGGCGCTCCTTCTCTTCTGATCCTTGCTGTGTGCCCAAACAGCAGTTTATGACCACAAATGGGGTAGTGCCGTACTCCAGAGAAGTTGCTTTACAAATGTTGGAGTTCTTTTATTCCTTTATTTGTTGAGAAAATGAAAAATGTTGAGCTAAATCTACGTCTTATTGGAAAGAAAAGGATTTTTTTTATCTTCACTGCCCAATTCTAATAAAAGCTATGAAACCCCTGTGGGTTCAATATGCTAACTACACCCCTACATGGATTCTTCAAGGGGTGTAGTTTCCTAAATGGAGTAACTTTTTTGGTGTTTTCACTGTTTTGTCCCTTCGGGGGCTTTGCAAATGTGACCTCCGCAAACCATTCCTGCTAAATTTGAGCTCCAAAAGCCAAATGGCGCTCTTTCCCTTCTAAGCCCTGCCGTGTGTCCAAACAGCCGTTTATTACCACATGTGGGGTATTGTTTTGATCAGGAGAAATTGCTTTACAAATGTAGTGGTGCATTTTCTCCTTTCAGTCCTTGTGGATATTAGAAAAAATTAGCTAAACCTACATTTTCTTTGAAAGAATGTAGATTTTCATTATCACGGCCTACTTCCAATAATTTCTGCAAAAAACCTGTGGTGTCAAAATGCTCACTAGATAATTTCCTCAAGGGGTATAGTTTCCAAAATGGGGTCACTTTTGGGGGATTTCCACTGTTTTAGCACCATAAGAGCCTTTCAAACCTGACATGGTGCCTAAAATATTTTCTAATATAAAAGGAGGCCCCAAAATCCTCTAGGTGCTCCTTTGTTTCTGGGGCCTGTACTTCAGTCAATAAGCACACTAGGGCCACATGTGGGGTATTTCTAAAAACTGCAGAATCTGGGCAATAAATATTGAGTTGCGTTTCTCTGGTAAAACCTTCTGTGTTACAAAAAAAATAGATGAAAAATAAATTTCTGCAAAAAAAAATAAGAAATTTGAAAATTTCACATCTACTTTGCCTTAATTCCTGTGAAACATTTAAAGGGTTAAGAAACTTTCTAAATGCTGTTTTGAATACTTTGAGGGGTAAAAGTTTTTAAAATGTGTGACTTATCGAGTGTTTCTAATATATAAGGCCCTAAAATCCGCTTCACAACTGAACTGGTCCCTGTAAAAATAGCCTTTTGAAATTTTCTTGAAAATGTGAGAAATTGCTGCTAAAGTTCTAAGCCTTGTGATGTCATAGAAAAATAAAAGGATGTTCAAAAAACAATGCCAATCTAAAGTAGACATATGGGTGATGTTAATTAGTAACAATTTTGTGTTGTATTACTATCTGTCTTACAAGCAGATACATATAAATGTAGAAAAATGCTAATTTTTGGCTAAATTTTGGTGTTTTTCACAATTAAATACTGAACGTATCGAGCAAATTTTGACAGTAACATAAAGTCCAATGTGTCACGAGAAAACAATCTCAGAATCGCTTGGATAGGTAAAAACATTCCGGAGTTATTACCACATAAATTGAAACATGTCAGATTTGAAAAAATCGGCTACGTCCTGAAGGCCAAGACAGGCTGCGTCCTGAAGGGGTTAAAACACAATTATGTCCGATTATTAGCAGTAAATAAAAAAATATGGTCCAATTTGATGTATCACCGTAAAAATATCTGTAAAAATTACTCATTATTAGCTAAAATGTTTAACCCCTTCCCTCTTTAGCCACTTTTGACCTTCCTGACAGAGCCTCATTTTTCAAATCTGACATGTTTCAGTTTATGTGGTAATAACTTCGGAATGCTTTAAACCTATCCAAGAGATTCTGAGATTGACTTCTCGTGACACATTGGACTTTATGTTACTGGCAAAATTTGCTCGATACGTTCAGTATTTAATTGTAAAAAACACAAAATTGTAGCGAAAAATTGCAAAAATTAGCATTTTTCTAAATTTAAATGTATCTGCTTGTAAGACAGGCACTTATACCACACAAAATAGTCGCTAATTAACATTCCCCATATATCTACATTCGATTTACATCATTTTTTGAACATCCTTTTATTTTTCTATGACGTTACAAGGCTTAGAACTTTAGCAGCAATTTCTCACATTTTCAAGAAAATTTCAAAAGGCTATTTTTACAGGGGCCAATTCAGTTGTGAAGTGGCTATTAGGGCCTCATATATTAGAAACCCCCAAAAGTCACCCCATTTTAAAAACTTTACCCCTCAAAGTATTCAAAACAGCATTTAGAAAGTTTCTTAACCCTTTAGACGTTTCACAGGAATTAAACCAAAGTAGAGGTGAGATTTACAAATGTAATTTTTTGTTGTTGCAGAAGTTCATTTTTAATCCATTTTTTTTGTAACACAAAGTTTTACCAGAGAAACGCAACTCAATATTTATTGCCCAGGTTCTGCAGTTTTAGGAAATATCCCACATCTGTCCCTAGTGTGCTAATGGACTGAAGTACCAGCCTCAGAAGCAAAGGAGTACCTAGAGGATTTTGGGCCTCCTTTTTATTAGAATATATTTTAGGCACCATGTTGGGTTTGAATGGCTCTTGCGGTGCCAAAACAGTGGAAATCCCCTCAAAAGTGACCCCATTTGGGAAACTACACACCTTAAGGAAATTATCTAGGGGTATAGTGAGCATTTTGACCCTACAGGCTTATTGCAGAAATTATTGGAAGTAGGCCGTGAAAATGGAAATCTAAATTTTTTCAAAGAAAATGTAGGTTTAGCTCATTTTTTCTAATTTCCACAAGGACTAAAGGAGAAAAAGCAGTGCAAAATTTGTAAAGCAATTTCTCCCAAGTAAAACAATACCCATATGTGGTAATAAATGGCTGTTTGGACACACGTTAGGGCTTAGAAGGGAAAGTGGGCCATTTGGCTTTTGGAGCTCAAATTTAGCAGGAATGGTTTTCGAAGGCCATGTCACATCTGCAAAGCCCCTGAGGGACCAAAACAGTGGAAACTCCCCACAAGTGGCCCCATTTTGGAAACTACACCCCTTGAGTAAATTATCTAGGGGTATAGTTAGCATTTTGATACTGCAGGTTTTTTGCAGAAATTATTGGAAATAGGCCGTGAAAATGGAAAATCAACATTCTTTCAAAGAAAATGTAGGTTTAGCTAATTTTTTCTCATTTCCCCAAGGACTAAAGGAGAAAAAATACCGCAAAATTTGTAAAGCAATTTCTCCCGAGTAAAACAGTACCCCATATGTGGTAATAAACGGCTGTTTGGACACACGGAGCGCCATTTGGCTTTTGGAGCTCAAATTTAGCAGGAATGGTTTGTTGAGGCCATGTCACATTTGCAGAGCCCCTGAGGGGACAAAACAATAAAAACGCCAAAAAAGTGACTCCATTTAGGAAACTACACCCTTTGAGGAATCCATCTAGGGGTGTAGTTATAATTTTGACCCCACAGGTGTTTCATAGAATTTATTAGAATTGGGCAGTGATAATAAAAACAATCCTTTTTCCTCAATAAGACGTGGCTTTAGCTCAAAATTTTTCATTTTTTCAACAAATAAAGGAAAAAAGATCCCCAACATTTCCCCAACATTTGTAAAGCAACTTCTCTGGAGTACGGAAATACCCCATATGTGGGCACATGGCAAGGAACAGAAGAGAAGGAGTGGCATTTGGCTTCTGGAGCACAGATTTTGCTGGATTGGTTTCTTGACACCATGTCGCATTTGCAAAGCCCCTAAGGTACCAGTACAGTGGAAACTACCCAAAAGGGACTCTATTTGTGATACTACACCCCTTGAGGCATTAATCTAGGGATGTATTGAGCATTTTGACTCCACAGCTGTTTCATAGATTTTATTTGAATTGGGCAGGGAAAATAAAAAGTACATTTTTTCTCCAATAAAACGTAGCTTTAGCGCAAAATTTTTCATTTTCTCAAAAAAATAAAGCAGAAAAAGAACCCCAACATTTGTTAAGCAATTTCTCCCGAGTATTGCAATACCCCATATGTGGTTATAAACTAAATTGTGGGCACACGGCAGGGCTCAGAAGGGAAGGAGTGCCATTTGGCTTTCAGAGTACAGATTTTGCTGGATGGGTTTCTGGTCGCTAGGTAGCATTTGCAAAACCCATGTGGGACCAAAACAGTAGAAATCCCCGAAAAGTGACCCACATTTTGGAAACTACACCCCTCAAGGTATTCACCTAGGGGTGTAGTGAGCATGTTAACCTTGTAGGTGTTTTGCATAAATTAGTGTGCACTCGATATTGCAGAGTGAAAATGGGATTTTTCAATAGATATGCCAATATGTGGTGCCCAGCTTGTGCCACCATAATAAGACAGCTCTCTATTATGCTGTGTTTCCCGGTTTTAGAATCACCGTACATGGGGCCCTAATCTTTTTCCTGGACATTTGACAGGGTCAGGAGTAAGAGAATATCATGCGAAATTGAGGCCTAATTTGGCGATTTACACAGAATTGGTTCACAATTGCAGAGGCTCAGATGGGAAATAATAAAAGAAACCCCCAGAAGTGACCCCATTTTAGTAACTACACCCCTCAAGGCATTTATTAAGGGGTCTAGTGAGCATTTTCACTCAACAGGTCTTTTCCATAAATAAATGTGCTGCGTATGGTGCAAAGTAAAAATTGAAATTTTTCCTCAGAATTGCCAATTCAGTGTGCAAGTATGTCGTGCCCAGCTTATGCCACTGTAGACACACACTCCAAAAATTGTTAAAAAGGTTCTCCCGGGTATGGCGGTGCCATATACAGTGAAGGAAATAAGTATTTGATCCCTTGCTGATTTTGTAAGTTTGCCCACTGTCAAAGTCATGAACAGTCTAGAATTTTTAGGCTAGGTTAATTTTACCAGTGAAAGATAGATTATATATGATCACTTTTTATCCTATTTTTTCAGAGGCAATGTGACCAAAAAACAGCAATTCTGGCATAGTTTTCTTTAGGGTTTTTTTTATACAGTGTTCACCACGCGTTATAAATTACATGTTGCGTTTATTCTGAGGGTCAGTACGATTCTGGTGATACCTAATTTATAGCACTTTTTTATGTTTTACAACTTTTTGCACAATAAAATTACTTTTGTAAAAAGAATGTATTTTTTCTGTCGCCATGTTGTGAGAACCATAACTTTTTATTTTTTTCGTTGACGGAGCTGTATGAGGGCGGCTTTTTTTTTCGAAACAAGTTATAGTTTTTATAGGCACAAGTTTTGGACACATGCGATATTTTGATCGCTTTTTATTTCAATTTTTGTAGGGCAAAATGACCAAAAAACACAAATTCTGGCATTATTTTTAAAGTTTTTTTTTTATGCCGTTCACCGTGTGGAATAAATAAAACAATATTTTTATAGTTTAGGCCACTATGGTCGTGGGATACCAAATATGTATGGTTTATTTTATTTTTTTCAATAATAAGACTTGATAAGGGAAAAAGGGCGATTCTGTTTTATTTTATTACTTAAAACTTTTATTATATTTTTTACAACTTTTTTTCACTCTTTTTTTTCACTTTTTTTTTACACTTTACTTTAGTCCCACTAGGGGACTTGAAGTCCAACTGTCAGATTTTTTTCTAATACATGTATTAGATCTGTATTATATCTGTCAGTCATTCACTGACAGCAAGCCGATTAGGCTTCGCCTCCGAGTGGGGCCTAATCGGCTTCTGTAATGGCAAACAGGAGGCCATTGTTAAGTCTCCTGGTGTCATAATAGCAGCCGGCAGTCGTGCAATTGCAGGGCACAGCTGGCGATCTGCTAGCAACCACAAAGATGCAGCGATCGCATCCAATCACTGCATCTGAGGGGTTAATGGCAGGGATTGGAGCTAGCTCTGGTTCCTGCCATTAAAAGTGGATGTCAGCTGTAATATACAGCTGATATCCAACTCTGATGACGCCGGCTCATCTCCTGAGGCGGCGCCATCTTGCCGGCCGCTACGGAAGTCTTTCAGGCCCTGCCTCCGGGCGGGGGCTGGAAGTTTTCCATGCTAGGCACACCGGGAGGCCAGTATTAGGCCTCCGGTTGCCATTGCAGCCACCAACACCCCGGCGATTTCATTGCTGGGGTGTCGATGAGCTGCAAACACCTTAAATGTAGCGATCGCTTTTGACGGCTGCATTTAAGGGGTTAATGGCGGGGATTGAAGCTAACTTCGGTCGCCGCCGTTACTGCAGGATGTCAGCTGTCAGATACAGCTGACATCCGGGGATGATGGCACCGACTCAGCTTCTGACAAATGTCGGGAAGAGGTTAAAGGGAACTCGATTTTGGTTGGAGGTGTTTGATTTTATTAGATCCTTGACGCATACGGATGTAGGTAAGTTTATCTTGACTCTGATAACTTGCTGCAGCGTGATATCACGCAAAAAAAGCTATTGAAAAAAATCAAGTTAAAGTTTCTTGCCACTGTGTATTTAATGCGTTAAAAGTCAAGTTAAAGACAGCTACATCTGTACCTCTTTTCCTGTAGATTTGGTCACTACACTACTTAATGGACCATTGACCTCATTATCCAAACATATTAAAAGACTTATCCACTATATCCTGTTAGCTGCTAAATTGGCAATTGCCAAGTCTTGGCGTTGTTTACAATCACAATGGACCTTGTTAAAAAACAACTGTCATGGATCATGGTCAATCACCAACTCATCAGTATGTTGACAGACAAAAAGGATAAATTTGATAAGACTTGGGTACCCTAGAAGACATATCTAGCCATATTACTGGAGTGTCCTAGACACTCGTAAAGGGGGTAAGACGGGGAAGAAGAGGGACTTTGTGGGATTGGGGAACAGTGTCCTATTATTTTAGTCCCTTCTAAATTTCTGAAACCCTTTCCATTCTACCCTTTGTCCCTATGTATGTTGTATGTTGTATCCATGTGTGGACATGTTTACATCCTCAAGAACTATCCCAAATTCCGATGGATGAGATTTGAGGACTTTTGGTTTTAATTCTTTATTATTCACCATCTGATGTCTCCACAATATGGAAGCTATTATTCTGCATGTCACATAACTAATTTGTAGACTCTGCAACTGTGACATCATACTAGTATTATTTTGTTTCTCCAATGAAGTCCGGCGACCATGTTGGTCGTTAATGTGATTGTCATATGCACTATTTTTTTCAATTTTTTATTTTGAAACTCAATAAACATTCAGTGAATACTACATTGTTTAAAGAGATTTTTCCACCATAAACATTCATCATCCACAAGATAGGTCATAAATGTTTGATCACTGGGGGTCTCACCATGGCAATAGTTATTGTCACATTTGTATCATAGAGCTGCACTTTTGGAACAACTGAAACACTGGTGGCAGAACAATCAGGATCTCAGTTGGGTATTAACTGAACAAGCACAGACCCCATTCTGTTCACTGATTCACTAGCTCTCAGAATGCTGTATCCCAACCTATAGAATCACTAATAATTCAGGCTGCGCTTACGGAATGGAGCTTGGTGGGCAGGAAGTGGGTGCAGTTGGATGCATCAGATATCAAATTGGATGTTCTTTTTGCACGCCAAACTTTCTGATTTCTGGGTCGATGGAGGCAGGTATAGCAAACATTGGCTTCCTACTTGAAAGAGGTCAGTTATTATCACTAGATCAGTTGATGTTAAAAAAAAATTCATTTCTCATCCACACACTGTGTAAATAGCCTACCGAAAGAACATTCATAAATTGACCTGCGGTGCGTTTTTTTAATCCGCAGCATGTCAATTTATGTTGTGGAATCGCTGGTTTTCTGTTTCAGGTTTTCTCTATTGAATTCAATGTGAAGGTAAAATCTCCAACAATTAGCACATGTTGTGATTTTTACGGCGGAAAAGCTACGTTATCGGGGGTGTCAGCAATAAAAGTGCCTAGGGCAGCACAAACTCTAAATACGGACCTGGTGATACATATTTGTTCACTTGGATCCTACCATGGCACTATATAGTCATGAGCACATTTGAGATGAAACCCATACTACTATGGTAAATAAAAAATAACTGCATAAATAATTTTGTATCCCTTATATATTATCTATCGTGCCAGGCAACAGCCATTTAAAAGTCTACTACATAATACTAGAAACATAGGAATAATAATGAAAATACTTTCTAGAGTTGTATACATTTTCAATGATAAAATTCTTAAGAAAAGTAACAAGCAAACCCCTAGAAGAAGCCGGAAATGCTGGCGAAATGCGTGTCCTTTTTAATCTTTCACAATAATAAAGTAACAAATTTGAATCTCAATTGGTATATAACCGCACACTGTCCTATCTTTTCCCTTTCTCTTTATAGTTTATTTTATATTGAACAATGGTGCACACCTTGTGTTTTTTTGTAAATTTATCGTATTTACAATTTTTAAGGGCACTTGCCAATCCTTCCCATAAGAAAATGTTAATTTATTGCAATTATTTTGTTATATAATATCATTATATTATTTAGTGCAAGGATTAGTTATATTAATATTATATATTATTAGTTATATTATAACGGTGCAAGGATTAGTAGTGGTCACGAGCAGGAACATTTTATTATAGTTACATTTTATTTAATAAATATGTTCATAATTCTTATAAAGGTTAGGGGTTCCGTTTTTAAAGCTAAAGATCTTCAACTCTCCTGGTTCCTTCACATATCCATAGTATAACATCTTTCTGCAACTGCCACTAGGGGGAGCTCACTGCGTAGGGATTATTACCGCTCCAATTGAACCTATAAAAAATTCATATGCAGTGAACTCCCCCTAGAGGTGGCAGAAAGAATTTCAGCCTTTAACTGTATTTTATTCTTTCATGAACTGATAAGAGGGGGATTTCAAGGCACTTGGAATCCCCTTAAGTGCACCCCTGTGAGAGGAATATGTTTGGCTTTCTCCTTCTCAGCTACTTTTATCAAATGACTGATGAACAGATTTGCATTGTCCCTCCCATGCATTTTACTTTATTTGCTGTATCCTGTGCTTTCTAGTGTTGGACAAATATGGTACAATTTGCACCCCAAACCAAACAACATTCCAAAATATTTCACTATTGATATTTTGGTCAGTAAAAATACACACATTCCATATGGAAATTAATTCTTACTATTGTAGATATTGCTTACGTTTATTGTACTTGGCTGTGTTGTGTAGGATAGGTGTCAGATATGCGAGCACCCACCAGCAGGGAAATATCCTATTACACATGTTGATCTCTGTCAGTATGCTCCCACCTTGTAGAGCAAAACCCCTGCCTGAACATCCTCAGTTACTTAGCACAGTTTGCAGAAATCTATGATCTGCAAACTTAATTTGTTTAAGGTAAAAAGCCAGCCACCTAGCAACAGCCTGGTGGGTTAGTCGGCTACATCCCGAAATGCTGTCAGATCATGTTACCCGAGTCTTGCGATATCGCGGGACTGAAGTTACAAATTGTTCCCGGGAGGTAAGATGACTGACTTTATCTGTTAACCGAACATATAGACTGGAAGGTGCTTGCAATCAACTCCAATAAACACATTTTTATTTTTTTTGTTAACATAAAGAACTAAAATTGTATGTTTTTTGGTCTTCTGGATGGTATAAAAGCTGACCATCTAAGGAGGACATCACTTCTAGGTACTAGGTGAACTAGGTAATTAGATTATTACCCCAGGAAACAACAATAGGAGGGTGGCTGACCGTATGACATAAATGACTTCAGTTTGACGTTCATAGATTTCTGCAAATTGCATTTTGTTTTGCGGGAGGAAGCCACCTATCAACAGCTAATGGGGTACAATATCATGCACCTGGAGGTAGCCCTCATGAATTTAACCAGTTCTGACTCTAAAGATAAAGATGGTAGCTAAGAGAACGCCCCTTGCAACTGAATAAGAATAAGTTGCATTTCTCACTTAATGAGCATTCAATTTGGGAATATCAATACCTGCGACTTTCATGACACCAAAAATGCAAACTCTAAATTGGTTATGTCTAGACACTCTAAAAGGCAGTCTAGAAATAATAAAGACGTTAGTGTTATTCCCTTTTAAAGTAGCTGACTGATCAAGATAAATATTGAGGGTTTGAACCACACACATAGAGGAGTCTACTTTATCGTTGACTAGGTCTTATTCCACCAGGTAAGCATTTAAGTGAGGTGTTTTGGTAATTCCCTTAAGGACAATCTGGAAACTCTTAGGATTGGCTGTCAACAGCTCATTTATATGGATCAAAGAAAGTTCTCCTGTCATGGCCACAAGGACTGGGGAGATAAGGCAAGTTACGCTTAGCGCCATTCTCTTGGTGTGATATATAAATTATTAATTATTATTAATGAAACCTCCTTACCCCCCAAACATTTCTCCCAAAAAATAAGTAGGTTGGCACGATATAAAGGTGAAGTAAATAATTTTTATTTAAATTAATCCATATCATAAATCACACCACTGTGTAGATTCTAGTGACGTTTCGGCGTTGGCCCTTCATCAGGCTGAAACAAATGAAGGAGTGCTTTACCCACACTTTGGTTGCCAATATGATATAAAAAATCCCCCCTCCATTGCCTCTTCTGCCAGAATAAATGACCCTGTACTATTGAATTACGCTGCTTTGGCTTCACAGACTAGAACTGGTCACTGATTAGTAATTCATTCTGTGCATACCTGTTCTCGTTGGCTGATTGCCACTATATGGTTCTGTATGGCATTCAGATATTTTACAGTCTTTTGATTATGTCTACTCTTACTTTTATGCTCCTTTGTCTAAGAAATGTTGATATTATCATTGACCTGTGTATGGTTTCCTGTACTATACTTTCTCGTGCTTTTCATGTACATATTCTGTAAATATTAATTAAAGGGGTTGTCCACTACCGTACAACTGATGACCTATCCACCGGATAGGTCATCAGTGTATAATCGGTGCGGGTCTGACACCCAGACCCTGCACCGTTAAGCAGCTCCAGCTGCCTCCGGTCACCGGATGTTATGGACCTTTATGCGATGTACAGAGCCGGAAGCAGTTGGCTTCCGAACTGCAGCACTGATCCTATTCAACTGCTTCCAGAATGTACGTCCGGTGGTCAGAGGCAGCCGGAGTGGCTTAACGATGCGGGCTCCGGGTGTTTGACACGCACCGATGATATACTGTTGACTTATCCGATGATATACTGATGACAACCGGACCCCACAGATCAACTACTGATGACCTATCCGGTGGATAGGTCATTAGTTGTCCAGTAGTGGACAACCCATTTAATGTATGTATCCTTCTTTTGAGTAGCCTGATGAAAGGTCCACGCCCAAAACATTGCTACAAACTACACTATTTATTTTAATTAATCTATGGATTTATTGAAATAAAAATTATTTACTTCACCTGTATATTGTTGTGTCAACCAACTCGTTTTTTCTAATAGTTTTCTAGGCTGTATTCAATTTCCTGTTTATCTCTTATCTAATCCAGAAATTATTTAATGATCGCTTGTAATGAACCTGTGTGCGTAGGTGAAGTGACAAATTAATCAACTCATTTGCTTGAGAAGACCGGTCTGGGACTAATCAGCCTATCTGGTCTGCAATCCACATTAGTTGAGGTAGTTGCGAAGGAAGGCACACATGTTGCTAAGGCTCTTCAAAAGAAATTAGAAAGCATCTGCCCTCCTAGCCCCGTCTGCCATGTCCTGGTCACAAAATGCTGCAGATGGGCTGAAGTTGCGTAAGCAAAAAGGTCTATGTCTATGTGGCCCACTGATGAAGCTATTCCGTGAAACAGAGATTGTTTCAATAGTAGAGTTGACAAGGACATGTTGTGCCATATATCAAAGGCCTCTACACAGAGATTTCTCAACCTCGTGCCTTCATTCTGTTTATAAATGCTACCACTGTTCTCTTGTCCATCTGAGCTAAAACAGACTAAAGGCACATTTACACTGGCCAATTATTGGGCAAACGAGCATTCACAGAACACTCGTTCCCGATAATTGCCCTGCGTAAACAGGGCAATGATCGGCTGATGAACGAGAAAATGCTCGTTCATTAGCTGATCATATTGTTTTTAAATACTGAAAATATTATCGTTGTCGGCAGCGCATCTCCCTGTGTAAACAGGGAGATGCGCTGCCGACATGATAATAATGTATGGGGACGAGCGATCGGAGTAACGAGCGCTCCTCCCCATACATAGCTCCTTGTGAGAGGAGCAAACGAGCGCAGATCAACGAGCTGTCTCGTTGAACGGTGCTCATTTATATGGCCTACGTCGGTTCATGTAAGAGGACCCTAACAGTGGAGAATTGTTGAAAGCAAGCTCTAGAGAGTAAATTTGACTACTTTCAACCCTAGGAGATTGACATGTAGACATGTTTTGTTCTCTGACCATTTTACCCGTATAGCGAGACAAGCATATGTGGTAATGGTGAGATATGGTATGGGAGGGTGAGATGGAGATGTCAGGAGTTGTGAAAGCATGTGAATTTGGTGTAATTTTGCGACCACTATGTGAGGAAGGGAATTACCATGTTCAACCCTACTGTAGACCCTGTCTTAAAAGATTCCGCAACTAAAGCTACATGTGTCTGCACCTTAACGGAGCTGCTTTAAAACCTGGCTGGAGAGTCACTATCTTCCCTATGAAAGCCGCTAATTTCCTCAAAAACACATTTTGAGCATGAGCAATATGTGAAGCTGATTGCTGATTGTCTTTCCAGTTTTTCTGAAATGCTCATTGAAAAATAAATATGTCTATGAAAATCACCCTGGAAAATTAGTGAGTGTGATGGTTGATGGACTAATTTCTTTATATGTATGATGAAACCTGTCCCCATGAAGGTGGACATCACCTGGACTAAATTCATAAATTCAGTTGAAAATTGGAGATCAATGTCTTTATTAGTCTTGAAAATGTGTATGGTGCGTTGGATAGGCCAAACACCATCACATTCCAATGATTTAACTGGTTGTTCCATGGAAGGCATCTTTGAGTTCTATTTTTATAAGGTAAAATTCCTTCTCTAGTAAATATGTGAGATCAGATATGCCTTCCATGCAAAATCTCTTTGGTTAAAAAATGTGTTTAATGCCTTGACATTCAGAACAGGACTGATAGATACATCAGAATTCTTGATTGGGAAAACATGACTTATCCAGCCAGTCAAGCCTGGAGGAGATAATACATTCTTTCTCTGCTCTAGAACTAACAAGAGAACTCGTGAGCCTGCATGTAAGGAGAGTGCCTTTGAAAGGGAAATTTTTTTCAACGTGAGGGGTGAGGCGTTCTTTATGATATTTTTTGACCCAACGGTCTGATGTCACTTTCTCACAAGCTTCTACAGACACCCAAAATTATATGGAGGAGGAAGTGATTACCCATTGGAAACCTTTTCCCCTGAGCTGACCAGGAACCCCCTGAGCTTATGGTAGGTTTGAAGGGACCTCACTTTGGATGCACATTTTTAGAACTTTTTATGATTATATTCCCGGGTGTGTCCCTGAACTTAAAGGTGACCTTATAAATGAAAGGGTCTCCTAGCAATAACGGATCTCTTTGTATCAGCAAAGGACTTCAAAATCCTATAACGGCCTTTAACCTCCTGTATAAAGTCTGGACCAGAGTGGTTTGAGGTTTCCAGACTAGGAAATTCATGGGACTTTAGCGTTAAATCAACCATCTTGCTCAACGGATGTTTGAACAAAATAAATGCATGTCCTACTAACAAGACAGCTCTTCTAGGAGCCTTTAGAAGGACCATTTCTGAGGATTTTAATGTTTTATTGCACTGTCTAGCAGATATATTGCCTTCTTGTTCAGCTTTTGAGAGCATGAGTACTAATGGACCAGCTTCATCAGCAATCTTGAATTGCACTGTTTTGAAAGTGTGTCCTGGGAGTCTTGGTGGTTAGCAGACCCCCTAATAGATAATATAGCTGGATTAATGTCTGGTGCAATAAGAGCTTGGATATCGAGTATACCAATTGGATGTCTGAGAACTAAGTAATTCTCCTTCACTAAGGTGGAGCGAAATGCTAACTGTGCAAACTGTCTTTCTTCAGAAAAGTTATCCATTGCCCACCTCTGGGAAAACGGTTAAGAAGGGGGCACCAGTCGAAATGCGCCCTATGATGATAATCTTGTTCTGAGGACTGACAGTCTAGTTGTTTAAACATGCTGTGTGCAGTTTTTGTGTGGGGAAATTGACCCTTATAGTGGTGGTCTATTGTGTCACCAACTCTCCTTGCTCCACTTTTCTCATATTCAGAGCCTGAGGGGGGTTCACTTATGGCATGACCCTTTCCAAGCATTTTGTCTTTTCAATAACTCCTCCCTCTTTTGAGTAAGAAAATCAAGGGGATGTATCTCCTATTCCTTCCCACAGAAACCAGCGGAAATTAACTTTTTGTGGGGATATCTTCATATAATCAGAGGTAGCTACACTGCATTCGTCCTCCATGTGAACCGCTGGAAAAAATGTTTTACTCTAGCCCGTGTTGTCACGAGATTGGTGTAACGTGATTGCAGCCACAGCACAATGCCATTCATATTGTACGCTTCTGTTCTAGCTGCTTGTAATCTGTATGATATATACAGTATATTAACTTTTTAATATATTTCCTCCAAAAATCTTAACGTTTCTCTTGTTAATTTCTGTCTTCATTTTCTTTGACAGTTACTGAATTCCAGACAGTTGATCTCTTTTTTTCATGTCTCAGGGTAGGATATATTTCAGATGGAAAGTGGATCCACATGAATGATCTATTTGTAACAGACAGCTCTTTAATGTCAGCATCCTTTCTAGTAAAACGGCATCAGCCCATCCAAAATAAGAATAATATGTCTATGAGAGTTTCTATATTCCAATATACTGTAAAGGCATTTTTTATTTTTTTTTATATATATATATATATATATATATATATATGAAGTGCAATACTGTCTCTTAATACAACATACAAATATTCATTCTTCAATTAGAAAAATCAATTTTGAAATTCTGCAATACCATTCATGAGCCTATTAAATTGCGGATAATTCAAACCCTGCACTCTTGTGTAGAATACTAACATACTGTACAGCAGACATATGCATTGTAATTGATAAAATGGATGGTCTAGTGTATTCGACTCTTCTGTATCAATCCTGCATCCCTATTACATAGCGTATATTGACACACGTGTATTCTGCTTAACCACATTAGATTTGCTAGTTAATTAGTGAATATTCATCTGTCATCAGCCTCGGCTATGACACTCCTCCCTATTAACATGAGCTGTCATAAATAATCCATGAGCCTGTATTAATATTCATGAGCTGAATTCTGTGTAGTCATGTGCAGTGATGCAGGGACTGGGGGAGTGTTGCCATGAGTCGTAACAGTGTGAATGTAAGATACTTAGAGGAAGGCAGGAGCAGCATGGTATACTCACTACCTTGGTCTACGCTTGCAGCTAACAGTGGTGTGTCTGTGTTTATATGCTGGAGTGACTGATGAACAACAGTAGTCAAGCCGGGAGGGAGATTCCCTGTCACAGCTTTTCTTATTCACATAAAGGGGAATTTGAAACCACTCACAGTTTTTGCAAATTACAATGGGCTGCAATCTGTGCACTTTTCAGAAGAGAGAGGAGCACTACAAACTGCTATATGAAGTTTCACAGGTGAGTGCTTATACTATACGCGATCACACAATCCTTAGGCGGTGGGTTTTCATGACCATGTAATGTCATACTTGTGGGACCTTTTTGGTTTTGCTGTCTTTAATGTCTTTGGTGTTATACTAGAGGGTTGTGGTTGGTTTGAGGCAACCTTTAAAATTTCTCGTCATTGATTCTTGAAATATTTGCTGCAAATCTTGAACTTGGCGAATAACTATGCCCATTTTATATAAATGTTCATATCTTTAAAAGTATTCTTGTCCCCTTCTAATATGGATAATAAAGTATTTTTATTTAGAAAGTATATTGATTGGAATGAGTTCATTTCACTGCCAATCTTAAACTTTTTTACCATCTCTAGTTGTAACTTATCGCGTTTCATAGCTAATACCTAATTCTCCTCACTACGTACTGTACATGAGCTTGTTTGGATTTTGAGAATTTGGGATGTCTATTACAATATAAGAAAATATAAAATAAAGCTGACTAGTAAAATGAAGTTCTTGATAAGGAGCCAGCTATCTGTTCTATTTTGTTACTATCTATTTGTACCCACTTGAAAAAAAAATCAACATTGGAAGCAGCAATTGTGTCTTTCTAAGCTTGGTTTGCTCTTGTATTAGATTGTCCTGTACATGACAAATTGTTGCTGACAGCAGCTGAGCTGCAGCCGGTTAAGCAGTATTGGTGATGACACTGCTCAGAGAGGTGTTGGTGGTCCTCCTGGCACAGTGGAGAGGACTGATCTAACTGGCTTCCTTCAATTTCTCCCTGATGCCATTCATTTCACAGCCGGCTAATTAGAAAGTGGACTGTGTACATGGATCTGCCTCCTCTGTTGGAGCCTTAATCTACGTTTTCATGCTAATGTGATCAGAGTCTCATTATCCCATTTCCAATATGAACTTGGACATTAATTCAATAAAAAAAATGACTCTCTTTATCATTGTTGAAAGGAAAAGGCAGACTAACATTGTTAATCACTGCTGGAGACACTACTTCTGGTTCAATTCTTAACATTGACCTTAAAAGCCCAGCTAGTTTACAAACCATGGGTAGTGTCAACTATTCAAGTTGTGAGATGGTAGAATACTTTCGATGAGTTTTATGCCGGTTTTGTCATATTTTATAATGCGTTCCACATGTGAATATATTGGCGCTTGTGCATATGTACATCATCAATCAGTCCATGTAATGCATTGTTGTACTATTGTATGCACAGTCCTATAGTAAGACCATACTGATTTATAAGGTATCATATATTCTGATTGCAAATAAATCATTCTTGGCAAAAGAAATGCAATCACAGAACAGTATATATGATATATTCCTCTTCAACTGTGACTTCTGTAACCATTTATGGATCATGTAGAAAAAGATTGTGCTTCACCTTGCTTCTGCTGCCTTTCTGATAACCTTTAATCCCTTGAAAAATGTAAGCTATTTTCTACTGTAATATGCACTCAGCCTCCAGCCCCGCAGAGTGTATTGTTGGCTTTTTGTCACTGATAAGGGATCAAAGAATGGGGGCAGTAATGTGCATGTGACACCTACTCGTCTCCTGAATCTGCGCACAATATACAAGGGCTTCTTTAGCCTGAGATGTTCCTCACAGTCCCTTATGTCTCAGCAGCAGGCTGCAAGGGGTTAATACTGCCATTAAAGTACCGCTAACCCCAATGTACAAAGCTCTTATGAGGTGTATTTTAACTGAGCTGCTAATATCATTCACACATCTGTATGTAAATGTTTCTGGAGATAAAATAGTGAGATGTGCACCTATTACTGAGCTGACATGATCCCGAAATAACAGTTAGTAACCAAATCTGATGGCTGGAAATGAATTAGTCTGCTCAAACATTACCACTTGACTGGATCAAATCCCTTTAATTTTACGCTCTTGTAATTCCGAGTTCACAACCTTGTTTGATCCATTTCAGTCTTCTTCTTTTAAAGGGCAGAGGATCATCTTATAACAAATCTGCTAACAGCTACTTCTTGCATTTCTCTTAGTTCACTACACAAGGTAGATGACATTTTATTCTGTTTTCATCATATGTCTTTACAACCTATGAATGAAGAAGGAAAGTTAGGAACTCATTTTGTGAAGACATAGAAGGATAGTGAATGACAAGAACAAACGTACAATAAGTGCAGCACATTCTATTTTATAGTGTAGGCTAAATCCCAGGCTGAAGACTGGCAGGTGTTCATTTATGACTTTTTATCTTCCTTTGTGCCCAGCTGTTGGTAAGGTATATGAGAAGTAAACCAGTTAATTGTTTGTCTTTATTGAAGAAATACTGGAAGATATGCAAATAAAATCCAACGTGTTTCCCTTAATTACCGACCAGGAATACATTTATCATTGTGTGTATTTACAGAAAAAAACATTATATTGTGTGTATGACATTACAGTGGTTAGGCTCATTGGAAGATACACTTGTACTGTCTTTACATACAGGTGCACGTTTTCCTTACATCCATCATATTTAGTATACCAAGGGTCAAATATGTAGCATTCCACTTTTTTTTCAAACCTCTGTTGAATCCACGTGAGGCTCCAGGTAATGCCAACGCCGGTGACCCGTGTTTTGTTCCTCCAGGACAGCCTTTCAAATCACACAGTCTCTTTATTTAGCAGTGATGTAATGTTCTATGTAACAATACACAGCCCTGCTACTACTAGCAAAAAGACTCCATAGAATGTAAGCTGTATGCATGGTGTGTACATATAGCAATCGCAGGCTACAAGTCTCATGTAGTGACTCTACCAAATATAAGAAGTAACTGACGTCTATGGCACAGAAATCAGGTTTTTCTTATTGGCATTTAGTAGAGGAACATCTTTACAAAATGTGCTTCTCCATTAATTTTCCAGGCAAATTTTCTGCAAATGGTGAACATGTTAATCTAACCACTTAGAAGTATATAAAAGATCAGCAAATCTTTCAAATTTCTTCTTTTTTCTTTACCCAATCTACAAATAGAGTATTTATCTATCTATCTATCCACCCAACCACCCACTCATCTATCTGTCTGTCTGTCTGTCTGTCTGTCTGTCTGTCTGTCTGTCTGTCTGTCTGTCTATCTATCTATCGCATATCTATCCATCTATCTCATATCCATCTATCTATCTATCTATCTATCTATCTATCTATCTATTTTTCCTTCTTAATACATACAAATACCCGAGCAGTGTATCAACTATTGCTCCGTTTGCATTGGCAAATAAAGAGTTGCTTCTATTGGCATGAAAAAGGGGCTGGCACAGATTACAATGGGCTGGGAATGAAAGAAATGTCACCCAGCCAGGGCTCAGCTAGATCGTAGTTGCCAGAATCTAAACCTGAATGCCAGACCAGGTTTATCATCCAAACCACATACACTGTAATTTCTCTGTCTTGGTAGTATATAAAAAAGTAGCATTGTCTCTGATCCAAGGGAGAACTGAAGGGGGTCATAGATGCGTGATACCCTTAATTGGATACATTAATTAGCAAATGATTACTGATGAGGAAAAATATCTTGGCAGGTAATGTTATGATTAGAAGAGTTCACCTTGGGCATTTAGCAAGGTAATTGCAGAGAGCAATCACCAGTTGGATGTGATTTTTCTTTGAAATATATATATTTTTAATCTTCTGCTGAGAATAATACTGAATAATGAATTTAGGATAAAAAAAAACTGGTGTTTCCAGTTTTGTCTCTGAGATTTAGTGATCTTCATGGTCTACCAGAAGATCCATGAAGCAGGTTACAACTTCATAAAAGACTCAAATCCTTACTCAAATTTCGGCTTATTAAGTTATAATAAATAGAACTAGAACATTAAAAACTATCATACGTAAATTTTAATACTTAGTAAATTGTCCATAAAATGTCAGAAATTCCTCCCTTAAAGTTTACCTAGACTTTGGAAAAACTTTTAACATGTCATAGTGACATGTCAGAAGTTTTGATTGGTGGTGGTCTGAGCAATGAGACCCCCCATCGATCGCTAAAATGAAGCAGCAGAAGTGCTCAGGTGAGCGCTGTACTGCTTCATTTCTGCTTGGCTTTACCTCGGAATGCCAAGAGAGCAGTGTACCCACTCATAAACTTTCTATTGAGCCCATACACCGCTCGCTCAACATGTCAAACGTTTTTGGAATGTATAGGTACACTTTAATATCCATCTTTGACTTTATTCTGTCTCATATTGCAATAAAAAAGCTATGAGAAATATATAAGGAATTCTTCCATATGTTTATCCAGAAATTAGCGATTTCCCCCTCCTCCTTATCCCAAACATGTGTCTGACTGTAAGGTTACTGGCTCCTTCCCTCTCGGTCCCCTTTGTTCCGCAATAAGCAACCAGGAACTCTAAGCCCAGCATCTTGGCCAAGTTCCACCCCATTAACTGTGGGTTAGCCAAACATAGAAGGGCTCAGGAGAATATTAACTAATTTTCTCTGTAAGACTTTTTATTTCTGGGTCATGCAGAATGAATATATCCGTTTTAACTACAGAACTTGTGCATATACAGTATATTCAATGGGTCGGTCACCACAACTTGTAGAATTTTTTTTATGACAATGAATACAACAAATACTCTTTGGCTCTATACCACTAGTTAGTATTGATATTGAATTGAGTGGCTTCAGTTAGCAAATAACTATATAGTTATTCTTCCTACATGAACATCTGATATTCTACTAGACGGTGTAAGACATCCCGAGTGGTAATGCCTGAAAGGGAATATTTTTAGAAGAGTTGATACAAACAAATTTTATACTAGTATAATTCTTTACATCCTAGAGAGATCTTCCAACATGTTACTTTCTGGTAATATTGACTAAAACTTGCCTGCAGCGCTTTACAAGACCAATTGGATTTTCTCAGTCAGCAATTAGGTCACTTACAGAATTCTATTCAAATGGATGTTCTGTCATTGTAAAGGATTAATAACAGATTAATGACAGAAAGGGTTGGGTGGCTTGAAGATAATAAAGTATCTACCTAAGAACTGCATGAGCTATTGGGTCCACGGAATGAGGGATAATTACAGGTTAGAGGTTATAAAAAGGTATACACATTTTCTGATGTAAAAACAATGATAATATATAATCCATGTTTGTTATGTGCTCTTTAAAGCGAACGTATGCCTTTGCAACTAAGTTTTAATTGCTCCAATGCATCTGAAATAAAAAATACAGCAATTGCTCAAAAATGTAAATATAAATATCCTACTGTTTTGTTTCCACAGTTTATATGCTGAATGTATGTTAGCAAAAAAGTAAAATACCTATCTGCAAGATAGATTGCTGGGGGACCCACCTCTGGAACCCCAACTAAACAGATCACTAGTACAGGGGACCCAAGTACCACGTTCCTCCTGCCAAGCATGTCCACAGTAAGGAAGAGTTGTATGGAGGATCAGCCAAGCATGCACCCTGAGACTCAAAAAAACTATGTGGGAGATACGGAAACAGCTGTGTGCCTTCTCTTGACTCTTTCCATATTATCCTGTAGAAGAGAAATGTTGGAAGTGGGAAGATCTCTATAGTGTTAACTATTTTACAGACAAGTGACTGTTTTATATAAAGAGTGAATACCATATACTTTTGTGCACAAATATACAGTAACGTGGAATTATTTGTTAATATGTAAGTTAGGTATGAGATGTAAAGTATAAATAATGTGCCCAATAGGAACTATGGAATACAGCTGGAGCATGGGTGAACAATCTCTTGCCATAAACCCATGGCAAGAGATTAGAAAATTAGTTCTCTAACCATGATATGTTAAAACTCTACATCCCTCTACATAAATGGCGTAGTACATTATAAATTTGGAGATGTGTCCTGCTAACTATCCATACTTTTTTTTTTAACCTTGTCATTGTGCTCAAATATCCGAAATATTTTTATACAAACATTCTCTTTAATGCCAAAAGAACAGTGAGTGCAGTTTTATTCTGGATGTCCCTCAGCAGCTCAAGTGTTGCACTACCTAAAATCCTCATGACCCTCTTCAAGTCTTGGTCATCCAATGATACGGTGCATGCCAGGAAAATTCTCAAGTGTGCCATCTGCACGTGTGCCATGGGTAGCAACCCATGGTCTATAGCTTTGCCATATATTCCAAAGAAAACCCACACAATTCATTAGGACAAAAGGGACACATCAGTAGAGGACAGCACCCTCTTCAGAATTTTACTGCACAGTGCTATTTTTCACTCAATACTGTGCAGGTACTTCAACCCAACCCAATTAACTTAAAAAGGCCTGACTTGCGGTTCTGTGCCCAGTGACTGGTCAGGACTGGCAGTATGCAGGGAAAAAGTATGAGGGTGCTGTGTTTTACTAATGGGTAATGCGTCTTCTTCTTCCTAGTTATCATGGGCTATAGCTATAGGTCATGAAACGAAATGTTAAAAAAAAAGGTATTTTGCCCCTTTGTTCTAGGAATTGGTGGGGATCCCAGGTTATAGGCCACAACTTTAATTTTTAACCCTTTTAAGATGATTACAATAATTTGGATATTTAGGAAATAACCACAAAATATTTCTTACAAACAGAAACATTCATTATGACTAAAAATAGATTTATATCTTATAAATAACTGAACAAATTTAGCACTCCTTCTCTTTTCTCAGAGAAAGGGTATGGATTGAACCTCCAACAGTGGGAGTAAAATCCATGGGCAGATGTCTGTCTGATAATTAGCGTAGATGAGGCATTTAGCCGTCTATGGCACCTTTATAGATTGTTCAGACTAGTGCTCTTTCTGTCTAAAATATAGCCCTTCATGTTGCTTTCTTAATGAAACTTATTGCAATGTTTAGCTTAAAATATCAGGGAAGCTGAACACATTGCTGTTCACACTTTCAAAGTTCGTAGGTGTGAGATTAACTTTTAACATCAAAAATTGTGCATGAGAATGAAGTGATCTGAGGAAGAAGTCAATACCATGTCTCCTAATCACCAACTTACATCTCCTTCATATAACTACTCTTCACACTACTAAAGAAAAACAGATATGTCTCTAGAATTATAGCATTTTTCAAATGGTTATGTCTGTTACGTGCTGCCTCCCCAATCTTATTTCTGACTTATAACTTTCTATTGTGATGCACGTGAGACTTCAATTTCGTTCTCTAGTAAGAACACAGATGTTGTCATTATTTGCTTGAATTGTAAATTAGTTTTGTCACTACATAATGTCTGATTTTGTCTGTACATGTTCCCTCTGAATTAAAAATTGCTACGGAATATGTTGGCGCTATATAAATAAAGATTATTATTATTATTATTTTTATCTTGACTCTTAACGCATTAAATACACAGTGGCAAACAACTTTAACTTGACTTTTTCAATGACTTTTCAATGGCTTTTTTTGTGTGATATCACGCTGCAGCAAGTTAGGGTCAAGATAAACTTGGCTACATCTGTATGATCAAATAGATTGTTGACAAATGTCAATCATTTTAAAGTCAACCTTTATTTTGACTTTTTCAAAGAACTATTCATGTGAAAGAATTTTATAGAGTCATGCTACTGTACATCTGTATATTACACCTTTTCTATTCATGTCCTATACCCAGGCTTTCCTAAATTGGACAACCTCTTTAATATTTTTACACACACAGGTTGCTGCTTTCAGTTTTCTAGAGGGCCTCTATGAATAAAAATGTAAATCTGGTTGTTATGAGCCACTACTAGACTTTTCCTTTGAACAAGTTTTGACAAATCACCCGAATATCTTATAATAGGAGCCCTTTCCTCCGCAATCGCAGGGAGGTCCTCACTCTTCTTCTTGGTGCCCAGGATGCCTACCCTCACCTTTTTCAGCTTACTCTGCATGACACTTTGACTTCAGTGTCCATCAGTTTTTTCCATCTGTCACCCATTAATATCAATGCTAAGAAAAATGATCATGACAATATATGAAGACTAACACAGACCAGGATCAGTCATAATACGTATTCTGTAACAAATAAAATAGTGAAAATAAAAAGACTGAACTTAGGATCTGTTCATATCTGCATAGTGGTTTTTGCTTACAATGGAAACAATGATGCAGTTCTGGATTGATCATACGACGGTTACCAACAGGACCTGACAGATCCCATTGATGTATCGGGTCCATCGGGTTCCATCGTTGTGTCAATAATTTTGACATGAAGAGTAGCGATGCATGCAGTGCTATTCTTACCATCAAATCTAACAGAATCTGCGAAGGAGCTGAAGGTTTATTTAATAATGCAAATTTGTGTTTAGTAAATAATAATTATCTTCTGTAAAATGTTGAAGACTTACATTTTACTTACCTACCTAGCATACATTTATAAGCAGATACAATATACGGCAGAAAACACTGCTACCTTAATGTCATTGTAAGTGAAATAGTATTTAGTTTTAGTGTAAGATCAATATTAAAGGCAAGTAAAAGATCTCCACGTTATCGATAAAAGACACAGACTGCTTCATTCATGTATACTGGCTGAAAAGTAGCTATACAATACTTGACACGCACGTACAGTAAAAGCAGAAGCTTTAAACCATGTACAAAATCTTATAATCAAACAGGTCAAATATTACACCACTAAATTCTAAGTACTGTAAGATGCTTTAAAGTTCTTCCTCCATGTAAGATAAGTGTTTTATTGAACCACCAAGATATGTGCAGAATAATGGATACCTCTGGAAAAAGAAAAAAACATAAAACCCAATGTTACAATAAAAATAGAAAATGCTTTTAAACAAAAATTGATAAAACAATATAAAGCTCTATACAGGATACATTACTGGCAATAGGTGAAATGAATTCCAGCTGGACAGTCATGAGGTTACAATATATTGAAAAAACTATAGAGTAGTGCTGGTGAATGTAAAACCTTTGTGGAATATGCCACATACGTGCTTTTCACTGTACTTGGTTGCTCACACACTCCACCTAGCAAAATTTTTCCTGAAGACAAGATATTGCTGTCTGATAAAGACTGTGGGTCAAGTATAAAAAGTGCAAATATAAAGAATGGTGACCTATAGCACTTTTTGGGTTTTAGAAAAAGGTTTCATTGCTATATGTTTACAAGCCTAGATTTTGGCCACTATTAATCGGAGGTTGTATAACTATTCCATCAATTATTAAGAATTTGTTTATCCTTGCTACCATGTCTACATATATTAATAGAATAGTCAACCAATAGTACAAATATGATTGAATTATTTAGTCAGCTCTTATTCCAGTTTTAAAATACAATTTCGATATGTACAATTACTTGATATGTTCTGAACAAGAGGCTAATGTTTATTTATCCAAAACCAAGAAATGTACGTGACCAAAGTAGTTGCTTACAAGAAATTCGAAAATATCCGTTATGTTAAAGAGGCTCTGTCACCAGATTTTGCAACCCCTATCTGCTATTGCAGCAGATCGGTGCTGCAATGTAGATTACAGTAACGTTTTTATTTTTAAAAAACGAGCATTTTTGGCCAAGTTATGACCATTTTTGTATTTATGCAAATGAGGCTTGCAAAAGTCCAAGTGGGCGTGTTTAAAGTAAAAGTCCAACTGGGCGTGTATTATGTGCATACATCGGGGCGTTTTTACTACTGAAACTAGCTGGGCGTTCTGACGAGAAGTATCATCCACTTCTCTTCAGAACGCCCAGCTTCTGGCAGTGCAGACACACAGCGTGTTCTCCAGAGATCACGCTGTGACGTCACTCACAGGTCTTGCATCGTGTCGGACGAGCGAGGACACATCGGCACCAGAGGCTACAGATGATTCTGCAGCAGCATCAGCGTTTGCAGGTAAGTCGATGTAGCTACTTACCTGCAAACGCTGATGCTGCTGCAGAATCAACTGTAGCCTCTGGTGCCGATGTGGCCGACACGATGCAGGACCTGGGGCAGGAAGTGAGTGACGTCACAGATCTGCACTGCCAGAAGCTGGGCGTTCTGAAGAGAAGTGGATGATACTTCTCGTCAGAACGCCCAGCTAGTAAAAGTAGTAAAAACGCCCCGATGTACGCACATAATACACGCCCAGTTGGACTTTTACTTTAAACACACCCACTTGGACTTTTGCAAGCCTCATTTGCATAAATACACAAATGGTCATAACTTGGCCAAAAATGCTCGTTACTGTAATCTACATTGCAGCGCCTATCTGCTGCAATAGCAGATAGAGGTTGCAAAATCTGGTGACAGAGCCTCTTTAAAGGCTCTTTATGGAATAAAGCATTAACTAATATTGTAGCAATGTTTGAGCGCAATAGAGTATGTTTCCTATACTGGTATACCATTGAGGAATTCTGAATGTGTCCCAATGTTCTTCCTTTTGGGGGAGAGATAGTATGGAGATGGAGCAGTATTTCAGCATACCTGAGATGTGGAAATAGCTCAATGTGATGATGTATAGTAACTGAGGGATGAAAAATAACATTCAACATATAAATCACATTCAGCATACGATGTGTTAATCTAAGTTCGATAAGGGCTGGTAGGTTGTAGTGTGTCCAACTGATGAGGGGAGGAATGGAATCTTGTATCTAGTGGGGAGAGTAGGTAGGTTGCATGGTGTCTAGGATGGAGGTTAGAACAAGTAGGTGGTTGGCAGTAGTGTCCCATGTGGAAGGGGGATAAAAAAGTTAGCCAGTGTCTAGTTGGGGGAGAATAGGTAGGTTAACTGATGTTTGATTGGGAAATTGAAGGGAGAGGATGAGTAGCTTAGCTGGTGCCTGCTTAGAAAGGAGAAGATCATTTTCAAACCTGAAGTGCAATGGATAGTTAAAGTGGATTAGTTGTCATACTATGCTGCCTCCTCTTATCATACTATGCTGAAATATTCTCTGCACTGTTAGCCAAAACGGCACACAACAGCACAACAAAATATTGTGTTATTTGGCTAACAGCAGTGAGAAAAGAATACAGTAGACTCATAGTTATAAGTACGCTGTATTCAAGAGGGGAGCGCTCCCCCACTTCTTATAACCACCCTCACCAGTGACTGCTATTTATCATCTAGCTTTATCCATGGCACTCATCAGTCACTGCTGATTGGAGTGGGAAGAGGTGGGGAGAGCGCTCCCCTTTTAGATGTAGCGGACTCATGACTAAGTCCGCTGTATTCTTTGCTAGCTGCTATTTGTCAAATGGCACTATATACATAGATATACCTGAGTAGTTGCTGAGCTCTGCATGGAAATTTCACTACAGCAATTAATAAGAAATTGTATGACTTCTTTCTCTAGATGGCCAGAACATCAGTGTAAGCCAAATGCATTATTATTCCAGTCAAACACTGTCAGGGCATGCTGGGAATTATAGTTTCACAACAGCTGTAGTGCCGAAGGTTGCTGACCCCTGGTGTAAGGGCTTATGTACTAAATGCTGACTCTAGATATGTTGTGTTTATGTACAGCTTTGATGATCTTTTCTTCCATTTGTTCTCTTTTCCTTATATAGATGGCAATATTTAGAGGAAAAAGACATGGACCGCACAATCCACAATATATACGTTGATCTGAGCCGCTAGGCATAATTTAGAAATATGAACTTGAGGTTCTTTGTAAACATTTTGATCAAACTGTATAAGCCCACTTGCCACTTCACGGCGACCTCTCTAAAGTGGGTCCCTACTCTAGCGGTTGCAGCACCGCATGGCGGCTACCGCCACCGCAGCACCGCTCCTGCAGAGGGAGCAACCCAGGGGCCCAAAAGCACCCATGCCTTTAGACCGTGTCAAGCCTCCTTGGCTCTGGGCCATGTCCCCCCACAAATGCAGCACTACAGCAACAGACACCACCATACAGCACCACAACAAGTGAACATATGGAATAAGTACACCTTACCATGCGCCTACAGTGGCCGACTGAGAGCACAAGCAAGAGCAGAAACACTTATGAGGTCATTCCTGGATTAAAATCAGCTGTTTTTTTTTTCAAATGTGGGGAGTGCTGGTCCAAGTAAAACAAATAAATGGAAAAGGGTAGATTATATATACATGGCAATATTTAGAGGAAAAAGACATGGACCACACAATCCACAATATATACGTTGATCTGAGCCGCTAGGCATAATTTAGAAATATGAACATGAGGTTCTTTGTAAACATTTTGATCAAACTGTATAAGCCCACTTGCCACTTCACGGTGACCTCTCTAAAGTGGGTCCCTACTCTAGCGGTTGCAGCACCGCATGGCGGCTACCGCCACCGCAGCACCGCTCCTGCAGAGGGAGCAACCCAGGGGTCCAAAAGCACCCATTCCTTCAGACCGTCCAAAGCTTCCTTGGCTCTGGGCCACGTTCCTTATATAGCTTTGTCCCATTTGGCGCTGTGAATTCTGCTCCAAGTAAGATATAGCATTTGCTGTGAACACAAGACAAAGTTCATAACACAATATAATTATGTATTAGACATTTCAATACATTTATAAAATTTACCTAAAAAATTTGGTTGAATTTACATGAAACTATACTCACCTTTTTAGTTTTTTTTCTTTTTTTTTTGCTTTATTATCTCTGAATATACATGGACTAAATACAATTGACAGCATGGTTAGAGTTCAAGTTTTCCAGAATGCCATGTGTATACCACTGAAAGGGCTTGGCATTTCAAAGGTTCTCATACTTACCTACTATGTCCCAGCAAAGTTACTATACTGTAATGGACCAGTGATAATAAACCTGCAATATTATTAGGGACTTAAATGTGGTCATTGACTCCATTAGAGGGCTGCACGTCATGTTTATCCAGGGACAGGAGAAGGGGGGGGGGGGTTAAAACATAATAGACTTCTTCACATGATCATATTTGGCCATTTATTTCAGAAAACTTCTCTTATGTCCTCCATGACCTGTCAGAGTTCTCAATATACCCGAGCCCTATTGCTCAATTGTTAACCTGGGATAGAACTTGCATCTTATCCAGATGTTTAGCCAAGGCCGTATAGCACACACGCAGGCATTATGTGGCCCCCAGTCCCACATTAGCTGTTGTAAACCATACCTGTTGCAATAATCATCAATACAGGGGAAAGATCTGATCACATGAATTTAATCTAACTGTCTTTTACATGACACGTGCCTAATATTGGATTAATGGCCATTAATTTATTAATTATTAGTGTACAACCCCAGGACCCTCACCATTCAGCTTAATAAAGGGACCATGGTGCTTATGTTATGTACTGTAGATGTCAATTAGATTTGTAAAAAGCCTGCACATTTCTGTAGGTCTTGTGGCACTTTGTTGTAATTTGTCTGTACAGTTCCCCTATTAAACTGAATGGGGAAAATTGTAGCAAGTAAAAATACATATAAAAAACACAATCTCCGTTTTTGCATGCGGTATTGCAATATTCCCTTATTCCTTTAACCATTTTCATGGCAAAATAGAGATACTGTGCTTTGGGTTTTTTCCTTTTGCAGTTTTTACCCTGTGGTTTTTGTGAAGTTTAGAGCCAAAATGTAAAGTCTGCACCCAGCCTAGCATTGGTATTAATGTTTAATATGAAGCTTTATTTCACAAGTAACCCCTTAGACGATGTCAATGCATCAAAATAAACAAAGGTCAGCAGATTCTTTCAATACCCTTAGATATTTATCAGCAATGCTGGGTTATCCATATAAACCACACATTATAAGTTATAATATAAACCTTATTACAACATAAGTGGAGCATGTGCCATTCATGCTGGGTGATCGGGGAGATGGAACCAGCAAATTTAAAGGTCTAATGTGAATTCCACAGGGGAAGGACAGCCTGACTATGACTATACTATTCATCGGTGGCAAATAACAGTTATGAAGTAATCCTAATAAAAATAATTGGAGTTAAACTATTCCTTTATTACAATCAGGAAGTAGTGTTAATAAAAAAGTTGCAAAAAAACTGAAAACATGAAATATCACTCTGATCAGAAGAAGTTACAGTCTAGTGTGGTACTCATCTTCTGCAACTGAATTTCAGATGGAAACATTCCCCTATATTATATTTTAGGTCATGGTACTGTAGGCTGTGACCCAGTTACCTGATACTTGTATGAAAATTCATACTGTGTTTCTAGTTTATGTTCAGCAGGACCATCTGAAAAGTCTCGGTGAATGTATCGCCAGATATAAGCACCTGTATATACTGTATGTCTGCCATTGACTGCCATTAAATAAATGTTTACAACGTATTTTGATACAGTTGAGGCTGCTGGATTCTGACATTTACTTGATAAATGTATGTTGAAAGGACACTCTTAGCATACATTTGCCTATTTAATTCTTTGGGTACATCAAAGTTGTGGTGTAAATCGGGCCTACCAATATCTGAAAAACAGACCCAATCACTCATAAATAGAAACCCAAATTCCAAGTTCACTCACATATACGCTGTGTCTTTATAAACATTTAGCAGAATTGGTTGCTTAGATGTCTAACACCATAGAAATGTATTTCTTTTTCAAATCCCATACATGTATTCCTCTCCCACGCAGAGAATAGGAAGTTGTCTTTTACCCCATTTTTAACGCTTTCACGGACATTGACTTGAGTCATTGCCTGCACTTGCATCTTCTGTATCTGCAATTACATTGAGGCTTCTATGCACGGCGACTGGCACAGGAAATAAAATATATGAATACTAGTCAATGGCATTTCCACATACCATGTAACACAGATAGAGTTCTGTTTTGTAAATATTATTTGAGTTGTGCCGCTGAGCCCTCCAGTGCTGATATTCACCTCATCAGGATGTTTTCTGTCCCGTGACTGGTACTTTCAAATGTACTCATCCATCTTCTTGTCCCATTACATTTTGTTTGAATGATGCTCTATACCCATTAAAATTGATGGAAAAGAACAAAGAGAAGAAAAATGTGTCCTTCAATTGATTGTGTCTTTCAGGGAGCAAATGAGGCTACTGAGATTTCAAGAAAAAGGGAAATTATTTTGGTTTGCTTATTGCAATTCCGTACAACGTTCACTTGAATTGATTTCAATCTCAAATGCAGAACTGGATACAAATATTATATTATATAATAATGTATGGTATTAAAAATATAAGCATCGCACATCTTTACGCACTATGTGTATATATGCATTTACACCATACTGTTGAGTTATGTATTTTATATCTGTACAAATTGTTGCATTTTACTGTATATATTTTATTTTTATTTTAATGAAATACAAATTTTAACTTTATATATATTTATATTATAATGAAAGTCAAGGACTGGATCTTTGACCTAAATGTTTTTGGAATGGATACACACTGCTGTCTGTGCCTAAATATTTTTTTTATATACTGATGCATAAACAGCTTTTAGGGCATGGCCCCACGTGGCGGTTTTCCTTCGCAGCTGTCCGCATCAATGCCGCACAGAATCTGCGTTGCAGATTCTGCGGCGGATCTGCCCAAAATGTGCAGTAAATTGATGCAGACTAGCTGCTGCGTACTGCGGTAAAAGTGCTTCCCTTCTCTCCATCAGTGCAGGATAGAGAGAAGGGACAGCACTTTCCCTAGTGAAAGTAAAAGAATTTCATACTTACCGGCCGTTGTCTTGGTGATGCGTCCCTCTTTCGGCATCCAGCCTGACCTCCCTAGATGATGCGGCAGTCCATGTGACCGCTGCAGCCTGTGATTGGCTGCAGCCGTCACTTAGACTGAAACGTCATCCTGGGAAGCCGGACTGGAGACAGAAGCAGGGAGTTCTCGGTAAGTATGAACTTCTATTTTTTTGACAGGTTGCTGTATATTGGGATCGGTAGTCACTGTCCAGGGTGCTGAAACAGTTACTGCTGATCGCTTAACTCTTTCAGCACCCTGGACAGTGACTATTTACTGACGTCTCCTAGCAACGCTCCCGTAATTACGGGAGCCCCATTGACTTCCTCAGTCTGGCTGTAGACCTAGAAATACATCGGTCCAGCCAGAATGAAGAAATGTCATGTCAAAAAAGCAAGACGCATCCGCAGCACACATAACATGTGCATGACATCTGCGGACTTCATTGCGGAATTTAGAATCTCCATTGAAGTCAATGGAGAACTTCCGCAATGAGTCCGCAACCAGTCCGCCACTGGTCCGCAACATCCATTGTATGCTGCGGACACCAAATTCCGCACCGCAGCCTATGCTCTGCAGCGGAATTTTCAGCCACGTCTAACCGAAGCCTACTAAAAAGAAGTGGAAGGCAATGGAGAAACGGCTCCGCTGCGGATTAACGCTGCGGAGTGTCCGCAGCGGAATTCAAGAGCAATTCCGCCACGTGGGGCTTTGCCCTTAGGGTGCGTTCACACTAGTGCCTTGAAGCTGAATGCATTATTTTCATCACCTGTCCAATACTTTATTGACCTCAATGTGGAAAAAAGTTAGTGAAAATCATATGTCTTAACAAGAAACACAGGGGCAGATTAACCCCTTAGTGACCAGCCCATTTTAGGCCCTAATGACCAAGCTATTTTATTCGTTTTTCTATAGTCGCATTCAAAGAGCTATAATGTTTTTATTTTTTCGTCTACATAGCTGTATGAGGACTTGTTTTTTGCGGGATTAGTTGTGCTTTTTAATAGCACCATTTTTGGGTACATATAATTTTTATATTAACTTTTATTAACCTTTTTGGGGGGGATTATAAAAAAAACCTGACATTTCGCCATTGTTCTATGCGTTTTTAAATTCACGCCGTTCACTATTCGACGTAAATAACATGTTACCTTTATTCTATGGGTCGGTACGATCACGGCGATACCACATATGTAGAGGTTTTTTTATGTTTTACGACTTTTGCACAATAAAAACACTTTTGAACTAAAATTATTTGCTTTTGCATCGTCGCTTTCCAAGAGCCGTAATTTTTTTATTTTTCCATCAATGTAGTGATTTTTTGGGCTTGTTTTCTGCGGGACAAGACGTAGTTTTGAATGGTACTGTTTTGGGGTGCATGGCACTTATTGATTCATTTTTATTATGACTTTTTTGGGGGGCAATGGGAAAAAATTGCAATTTCGCCATGGTTTTTTGCATTTTTTTTTTACGGTGTTCACTTTGCGGTTTAAATTACATATTAACTTTATTAATGGAGTCATTACTGTCGCGGCGATACCACATATGTGTACTTTTTTTTTTTTTTTTACACTTTTACTAAATAAAACCACTTTTTATGGAAAAAAATGGTTTTATTAATTTTTTTACTGTACTTATTATTAATAATCTTTATTTCACTTTGATGACTTATTTTATTAGTCCCACTAGGGGACTTTACTGTGCGATGTTCCGATCGCTGCTATAATGCTCTGGTATACTTCGTATACCAGAGCATTATTGCCTGTCAGTGTAAATCTGACAGGCAATCTGTTAGGACGTGCCTCCGGCGCGTCCTAACAGGCATATGTCCAGGGCAGACCTAAAAGCCCCCGGCTGCCATGACAGCCCATCGGAGACCCGCGATTGCATTCGCGGGCCGCCGATGGGTGACAGAGGGAGCTCACTCCCTCTGTAAACAAAGTTAAATGCCGCGGTCGCTATTGACGGCGGCATTTAACGGGTTAAACGGCCGCGATCGAAGTAAACTTCGATCGCGGGCGTTGGAGCAGGAGCTCAGCTGTCATCAGACAGCAGAGCCCCGGCTCCTGCCTGCACGGGAGACCCGTGCAGGACTTAGACTAGGCTGACGTGAAAAGGCGTCAGCCTAGCCTAAAGCCCATTCGTGACTCACGTGAAAAGGCGTATTAGTGGTCACTAAGGGGTTAACTACTATGTCTGGGTCTAAAAAGTAACAATAAAATTGGCCAAGCTTTGGCAGAAACTATTTTGATGTTTGCATCTTATTAGACTCTTTTTAAAAGTGTTTCGAAAAGGGGATGTGGCTTAGCATTAAAGGGGCATGGCATGCCTGAAAATGGGCTTGGCTTAAAAGGCACCAATGTGCGCCAAAAGTGCACCAAAATCCTGCCACAAAATAAGCCAAATCAAATGTGGTATAAGGAGGAGAAAAGTTTCAAACAGGTCATGCAAGATGCAGCTAAATTATCATGCAGCATCCACCACTGCGATAACTTTTGAGTATTTGTTCCTGCATGTTCTAAGTTTACACTGTCTAAAACTTACACAGCTAAGGCTATGTTACATCAGCGTCAGGCTTTCGTTCATTGAAAATATATAACCCCAGCACTCAGAGGTACGCAAAAGATCCAGATGCAAACAAATTTAAGTTTTATTGCAACAAAAGATGGTAAAGTTGAGGTGGAAAGCGACTTGGTAAAGACGTTTCGGCCGAACCTCGGCCTTTGTCACGGTCGCTAAAATGATAAAGAATAAAATGCTTTTACAAAGTTGGCAATAAAATTTACAAAAATACAGTATGAACAAATGAAAATAATAATATGAAAATAACATATAGATGAGTTATCTCTGTTTACATGAAATTATATAGCGCTGTCACCTCAGATATACACAGAGAACAATTATTATACATTATAAGGAAAAATAAAAATATTTTAATACTGAACTGTATAAAGAAAATTGCGTGATCAATTAGTGGAACACGTAACACAAGAATTAAGGAAATCATAATCATCTATGAAAGAATAAGTCATAATGATCTATAAAAACAAGACTAGGGGCTGAATAGTCAGAACAAAATTAAGTTAAATATGCTCAAGGAGGATCTAGCAGTATATAACTGTATGTGGCATAAACAATCTGGAAACCTCTGATGGTGATGCAATACCTAGGTTACATATATTGATTTAGTTTTGTTATTGTGGTGGGGAGAGGAAAGAGTCCTCACTGTAGACCATACCATAAAGTACCGGTAGAAAATAAAGGACAGTGTGAAAAGGAACAAACACTAGAGGATAAACTAAAGGGAGAAAGTAAGAGGAAAGACATGTGCTGCTGTACCTGTAAGACGATATCACTGGTATGGGTTGTCCGCCGGATATTCCCTGTGTGTCTGTGCTATGTGAGTTGCGTCTGTGTTTATACCAGACCAACCGGAACTGACGTCAGTGGTACAGCCAGAGCCGTCTAACAGCTGATATGTGAGTGCAGTGAATATTCATGAGGTAATTATAGTAAGGGACCGTGGAGAAAGAGAGCAAAGGGACCTAGCAGCTGATGTGAGTGCAATGAATATTCCTGAGGTTATTATAGTAAGAATGTGTGTTAGTGTGTGTGTGTATATATATATATATATATATATATATATATATATATATATATATATATGTATATATATATATATATATATATATATATATATGTGAGTGGCATGTAATGAAGGAATGCAACTATATAGAGAAGTATGTTGGCAGAAACTGATTGGACGCTATCTAGTTGCCATGACAACGAACCAGAGAAGGAAAGGGACCGTATGTCTGAAGGTATAGATGATCTCAGCCCATGTGTATGGGATGTCAATGTAAGGATAGATGTAGGAACGGTATAGAAGGTGATAGTAGTCATGGCAACATGGAGAGAAGGGAAAATTAGAAAAAAATTTGAAAAAATAAAAAATAAAAAATAAAAATCTGAAAAAATATATATGTATAAAAATGAAGGAATAAAGATGAGATTTGACAGCCGGTTTTATGGTACTTTTACCTGGTCCATGTGGATGTGTTTTTTCTCTAGCGTGTCTAGAAACAGAAAAGACAACAAGTTAGAATATGCAAGTCAAACAAGATATAGGAACTGGCATTAATACATGAACTGCACAGAAGATAATAGGGTTTCGTATCAATTCATTAGGTCAAATTCCCTATTGAGACCCCTGGGACTTAAGGTTTGTAATGTATGTATCCAGTAGGATTCCCGTTCCTTAAGTAAATGTATGTGGTTGCCACCTCTACGTGGTTGAGGAACGTGTTCAATTATCTGGAACTGAAATTGGGAAAGTTGATGATTAGCCTTACTGAAGTGGTCTGGTAATGGTAACCAGTTTTTGTTACAGCGGATAGTAGATTTGTGGCTTGTTATGCGATCCCTAATGTGTTGTGTGGTTTCGCCCACATATATTAGCCCACACGGGCACTTTACCAGGTATACCACAAAATTGGTATCACATGTATAGAAGCCTTTTATGGGAAAAGATTTATTAGTGTGGGGATGCTGGAACCGATCACCCTTGATAACGTTGGAGCAGCATGAGCAATGGAGGCATGGGAAAGTTCCATTATGTCTGGGTCGTAAGAAAGTTTGTCTGGGCAATTTAGTGTTGCTGCCAATGTCTGCTCTAACCAATCTATCCCTGAAATTGGGTGGGCGTTTGAGGCACATCATCGCAGGCGACTTAAATTCTTGAATGGTCGGGTAGGCTGTACTGAGGTGGTGCCAATGTTTTCTAATAATTTGTTGGAATTTTGGAACCAAAGGGTGATATGTATGTACAAACGGAATTCTATTTAGTTTAGTGTCGTTGCGGGTGGTACAAGGTGTGTGATCTTCTTGAATCGTATTATGCAGTTCTTGTTGAAGTATCCGTGAAGGATAACCTCTGTCTTTGAATTTGTCAGTCATTTCTTGTAATCTAGTGTGTCGTGTTGTCTCATCTGTTACAATCCTAGAGATGCGTTTATATTGAGATTTAGGAAGTGAGGTTTTAGTTTTATACGGATGGTTACTCTGGAAATGGAGCAGGCCATTTCTGTCTGTGGGTTTGGTATATAGATCGACAACTAGATGGCCAGTGTTATTTTTCTTAACCAATGTGTCCAGGAAGCTTATCTCCTGTGAACTCAGATTTAATGTAAATTGTAGACCCTCACGTATGGTGTTAATTTCCTGGACAAAATCTATGGCAGATTGTTCAGTACCTTTCCATATGCAAAATATGTCATCTATATATCGATGCCAGCAGATTGCATTATCCCTGAATCTAGGATTGGTGTAAATGTGGGTAGATTCGAATTCTGCCATGTAGGCATTGGCATATGGAGGAGCCATGTTAGAACCCATAGCAGTGCCATTGATCTGTTTATAAAAGTTGTCCCCAAATAAGAAATAATTCTCATTCAGAATTAATTCGAGTAGTTCTAAACATAATGATTTGGAATTCATGGACATATCGGTAGTGTCCAGGAGGCTACTTGTGGCTGCTAGGCCATCTTGATGTGTGATGGATGTGTATAAGCTATTGACATCCAATGTAATTAGGAGGCTAGTAGGCTCAATCTGATGTAGACTTTTAATAATCTGTAAAAAATGGCTGGTGTCCAGGAGAAATGATTTGGTTTTTTTAATGAGGGGAGTCAATATTTTTTCTAAAAAGATGGCTAATGGGGATGAAATAGAGTCGGTGGAGGCAACTATTGGTCGACCAGGGGGATTGATTAAAGACTTGTGAATTTTTGGTAGGACATAAAATACGGGAGTTATTGGAAACGGATTCTGTAAAAATTTGTGTGTTTTGTGATCAATTGTATTAATATCAAGGTGATGATCAATGATGGAGTTGATTTTATGGCGTATATCGGAAATAGGGTCTCTTGGTATTTTGAGGTAGGTGTTACTATCAGTAAGTTGGCGATTGACTTCAGAGACATAATTATTATAATCAAGTATTACAATGGCCCCTCCCTTATCGGCTGGTTTAATTATGATTTCCCGGTTATGTTGTAAATCCCTTAAGGATGTCCTTTCTTCAGTGGACAAGTTTTTTTGATGGGGATAGTAGCCCAAATTGTAATCGTGCAAGACGACATCAATGTCTCTTTGTACAAGTTCAATCACCGATTCTGTAGCGTGGTAGATTTTGGGGGGAGCAAAATTGCTTTTGCTACGGAGGCCCAAATTAGAAATAGAAATTTCTGAGCACACGTCTCTAGGCTGTTGGGAAGTGGATAGATCAGTAAGTCCAAAGTGTGTCTTGAGTCGTAATGATCTGTAAAAGTAGTTCAATTCCTGCTGGAGAATGAACGTATTACAGGGGGCGGTGGGGCAGAAGGACAAGCCTTTCTGTAAGACTGACAGTTCTGTTGGCGTAAGGGAATGAGAGGAGAGATTGATGACCAGGTGGTTCTTCCTACCTGGGACCTCGTCTGTATGTTGGTGTCTCGACCTCGTCCATCTCCTCCCCGCCCGCCTGGTGGTCCGTTTCGGCCTCTCCGATTGCCTAAAAAACGTGGAGGACATCGACCAATAGAGGAGTCGCTGCCAGAACTGGAGAAATTTTCTGTTTGTTGTCGTGGTTGGCGCCATGAATTTGCGTAAGTTGACGACTCGTTCCATCGGTAAACCCTGTTGTTATCGTAATCCGTTGCGTCCCTCTGGAATTTATCGCGTTTTCTTAGTTGTATGGTCTTAGAGAAGTCGTTGATGGCAATGTCGGTACGTGTTTTCAGATTCTCCCATTCACTGGGGCTTAGAGTTGCTGATAGTTGATTTTCCAAAGCCTTGATTTTAATATCGGATTCTGAAATTGTGGTTTGTAGATGAGAAATAGTAAGTAGAATCAAATCCAGTGAGCATTTGTTTAAGATCCTCTGGAATTGTTGACAGTATTCTTCATCGTCAGAAAAGAGGGTTGGTCGAAGGTGACTCCTGAGGCCACGTGGTATTCTCTCCAATCTATGATATTCCGCCAGAGTTGTGCGATGCAGGTCATAGGAGGTATATTTTCGTAGTTCCTTTTCGTAGTCTCGTGTACGTAGTTCCTGCGGAGGAATTCTCAAAAAGTCTCCTGAGTTGGTGACTTGTGCCAAAATATTGGCCGTGGTAGTGGAATCGAAGGCAAAAGTTGATGACGTCATCTATATCAGGGTGCAAGACATCCAAGGTACAGTAGTAATCAAAAATAGATATTGGGATGCACTCCTCAATCAATTGGCGTGGTGCTAGTAAGGTAGGGACGAGAATCCCACAATATTGAAAATATATAACCCCAGCACTCACAGAGGTACGCAAAAGATCCAGATGCAAACAAATTTAAGTTTTATTGCAACAAAAGATGGTAAAGTTGAGGTGGAAAGCGACTTGGTAAAGACGTTTCGGCCGAACCTCGGCCTTTGTCACGGTCGCTAAAATGATAAAGAATAAAATGCTTTTACAAAGTTGGCAATAAAATTTACAAAAATACAGTATGAACAAATGAAAATAATAATATGAAAATAACATATAGATGAGTTATCTCTGTTTACACGTTCATTGGTTCTGTTCGACCTTTCTGTGCTATTGTTTCCACAAAAAAACTGAAACTTTACGGAGCGGAAACAAACGGAAACCATCTGCAGCGGAAACATTACCATTGAAATCAATGGTAATGCAAACGGAAGCTATGGTTTCCATTTGGCTTTCCGTTCATCGGTTAATCTGACGGAAAGTTCAAATGGAACCCATGAACGGAAACCTGACACGGATGTGAACAAGCCCCTAGTAAATGTGGGCCATAGTTTTTACCTTCATTTTTCTAATCTGCAACAAAATAAATAATAAATAAACTAATTTTTCTGTCTGTTGACCTATGTATTTTGATCCGAAAACAAACAACAAAAATTGTTGTAAACTTGTCCAATATGTAATTTACGGTAATATATATTAATTTTGTGTTTTCCATGAAAACTCACACTTATATTTATCAAATGAGTTGCAAAATGACTAGAAAATATAGTCAAGACATTGACAAGGTTAGAAATAATGATTTTTATTTCAAATAATAATTTTCTCCTTCAAACTTTGCTTTCGTCAAATAATGCTCCATTTGCAGTAATTACAGCATTGCAGACCTTTGGCATTCTAGCTGTTAATTTTCTGAGGTAATCGGGAGAAATTTCACCCCATGCTACCAGAACGCCCTCCCACAAGTTGGATTGGCTTGATGGGCACTTCTTGCTTACCATACGGTCAAGCTGCTCCCACAACAGCTCTATGGGGTTGAGATCTGGTGACTGCGCTGGCCACTCCATTACAGATAGAATACCAGCTGCCTGCTTCTTCCCTGAATAGTTCTTGCATAATTTGGAGGTGTGCTTTGGGTCATTGTCCTGTTGTAGGATGAAATTGGCTCCAATCAAGCGCTGTACACAAAGTATGGCATGGCGTTGCAACATGGAGTGATAGCCTTCTTTATTCAAAATCCCTTTTACCTTGTACAAATCTCCCACTTTACCAGCACCAAAGCAACCCCAGACCATCACATTACCTCCACCATGCTTGACAGATGGCATCAGGCACTCTTCCAGCATCTTTTCAATTGTTCTGCGTCTCACAAATGTTCTTCTATGTGATCCAAACACTTCAAACTTCGATTCGTCTGTCCATAACACTTTTTTCCAAACGTTGACACTGGCATTTTGCGGGTACTATTTAATGAAGCTGCCAATTGAGGACCTGTGAGGCGTCTATTTCTCAAACTAGAGACTCTAATGTACTTGTCTTGTTGCTCAGTTGTGCAGCGGGGCCTCCCACTTCTCTTTCTACTCTGGTTAGAGCCTGTTTGTGCTGTCCTCTGAAGGGAGTAGTACACACCATTGTAGGAAATCTTCAGTTTCTTGGCAATGTCTCGCATGGAATAGCCTTAATTTCTAAGAACAAGAATAGACTCTCGAGTTTCACATGAAAGCTCTCTTTTTCTAGCCATTTTGAGGGTTTAATCGAACCCACAAATGTAATGCTCCAGATTCTCAACTAGCTCAAAGGAAGGTCAGTTTTATAGCTCCTCTAAACAGCAAAACTGTTTACAGCGGTGCTAACATAATTGCACAAGGGTTTTCAAGTGTTTTCTAATCATCCATTAGCCTTCTAACACAGTTAGCAAACACAATGTACCATTAGAACACTGGAGTGATGGTTGCTGGAAATGGGCCTCTATACACCTATGTAGATATTGCATTAAAAACCAGACGTTTGCAGCTAGAATAGTCATTTAGCACATTAACAATGTATAGAGTGTATTTCTGATTAATTTAATGTTATCTTCATTAAAAAAAACTGTGCTTTTCTTGCAAAAATAAGGACATTTCTAAGTGACCCTAAACTTTTGAACGGTAGTGTATATATACATGTATATATATATATATATATATTCATAAATAACAGATCTTGCTAAAAATATTTATCTACTGTACAGTACTGTACTTTACCACTTTAGCAGAGGTGTAATATACTTTACATGTACATTCAGTGTTTTTTTTCCTTTTTAGCTCCATATTATAAGTTTAATTTAAGTTTTGAATTCTGCAATAGTTGGCATCCCACTAGCCACAGCTGGACTATTATAATTTGGAAAAGAAGGTTTCTATGTGTAATATCCAATACTTTTACAGAAATGTGATGGTTTCACCCCTAAGTTCTTCCAGTGTGATACCTGTATTGCTTTGTCACTACTGCTGTGAGTTGGATTAGAACACACTGTGCACATCAGAGACCCATGCTTGTTGAATATATTAAAAATGACTAGAATCTCTCATATAATTTCCCTTGTGTAACACACTCCTGTGTAGAGTATCAGCCTTCGACCTCTAGGTCATGATCTGTCTTGAGGCCATAGTGTGGCTGGCAAACCTTTATATTTATTTTCCCATGAGACAAGACCAATAGATGAGAAAAGAAAGAAAAGGCAAAAATAAAATAAAAAATACACTGTTTATACCCTCTTATGTTACCGTCATTCATTTCCTAAGTGCGTATTGAACTGTGCCAGTAAATATTCTTTGGATTGGACAGTGGTTTCTCTTATTACTAAGAGTACTGTGAACTCTTGACCCAGATATTTTCCTGCTCCTAATATACAGATGTAGCAGAGCTTCGTTTGTCATTTGACACAACAGATTGTGATACCACGTTTTAGTCATTTTACCTAGGACTGTAACTAAACCTTCATTTTATTAATTAGATTGTTCCATCTGGAAAACCTTGTTCCATATGGCTTACTATAGAATATGGACATCATAAAATGGTCTACCCCACAGGGGTCCCACCATTATGGAACTTAAAGAGGCTCTGTCACCAGATTTTGCAACCCCTATCTGCTATTGCAGCAGATCGGCGCTGCAATGTAGATTACAGTAACGTTTTTATTTTTAAAAAACGAGCATTTTTGGCCAAGTTATGACCATTTTCGTATTTATGCAAATGAGGCTTGCAAAAGTACAACTGGGCGTGTTGAAAAGTAAAAGTACAACTGGGCGTGTATTATGTGCGTACATCGGGGCGTGTTTACTACTTTTACTAGCTGGGCGTTGTGTATAGAAGTATCATCCACTTCTCAACGCCCAGCTTCTGGCAGTGCAGACACAGCCGTGTTCTCCAGAGATCATGCTGTGACGTCACTCACAGGTCCTGCATCGTGTCAGACGAGCGAGGACACATCGGCACCAGAGGCTACAGATGATTCTGCAGCAGCATCGGCGTTTGCAGGTAAGTCGATGTAGCTACTTACCTGCAAATGCTGATGCTGCTGCAGAATCAACTGTAGCCTCTGGTGCCGACACGATGCAGGACCTGTGAGTGATGTCACCGATCTGCACTGCCAGAAGCTGGGGGTTCTGAAGAGAAGTGGATGATACTTCTCATCAGAACGCCCAGCTAGTAAAAGTAGTAAACACGCCCCGATGTACGCACATAATACACGCCCAGTTGTACTTTTACTTTTCAACACGCCCAGTTGTACTTTTGCAAGCCTCATTTGCATAAATACGAAAATGGTCATAACTTGGCCAAAAATGCTCGTTTTTTAAAAATAAAAACGTTACTGTAATCTACATTGCAGCGCCTATCTGCTGCACTAGCAGATAGGGGTTGCAAAATCTGGTGACAGAGCCTCTTTAAATCCTTGTAGACTTACCGTGACCATGTATTACATGGCCACCAAACTTTTGAATGGGCACCATGTCCTACTACATTTCCCCAGCAGTGTCCTCTACAGGGGAATTGAGTAGCCACGTGAATATAGAGAAGCTAGACCCGTGGCGATTCGTTGACTGGAGCAGCTTTATTATAAGAGAAGGTTGTAAAGATGAAACAATGTTCTACAGTTCAGCCTTGGATTTAGCTGCAAATCTGTGGCAAAATCAGAATGTGAAATCAGCGGTGAAAGTCCTCTGCATATCCGTAGCGAATTTGAAAATTTGCAGCATGCCCTGAAATGTGAATGTGGTTTTGAAAACCCCTTGGCATGCGGTAGTAATTTGTTGCAGATTCTCACCCAAAATCCGCGAAAAATCGATCACATCTGAATGTAGCCTAATTGTGTTACATATTCCTGTCTCTCACCGAACTCACCTTTTGCTCAGATGGCAAATAAATTTACATTTATTTAGCATTTTCCTTATATTACCACTGAAAATATATGTTCACATTGAATTATATGATAGAAATATTTGTTTAAATTGTACATTTTAGCAGCTTTCAATGCCTCTTGGCATTAATTGCCATTAAAACAAGCCTATTATTACAACTTCTAGTTTTGCAATGCTTTTATAATTTAATAAGTACATGTACATATTAAATCTGCTACAATTCCCCTACTGTGTGAAACGGATTAATTCCTAAGCCTGAAAGATGAGTGCTCTTCATCACCTATGTTCTAAATGTGGATGCAATTCCCATTAAATGAACATTAATTTTAGAAAAATGAAACTTACAGTACAATTACAGCTCGCTGCTTGTGCAGAGGCCAAACCCCCCCACCCTCCGTAATTACCTCTGTTCCTCATTAGATGATAGAAACAAGGCTGTTCAGTGTGTGACATCCAGAAGTTGTAGATGACTTGCACTTGAGTGATGGTATGCATGTGATTTTAGTTCTGCTTCATTACCCGCTTATGAATGAGTGGTAATCTGTTCCTCCTTATACCGTCCTTTTCGCGGGATCATACGCACAGGCCAAGCTGGTCATGTTCTATGAAGCAGTTCTCTACATGTTTGTTGTGCTTTGATGAATAGTTTATGCGCTTTTCAGAAAAATATTTTTCACATCTATGAATTTGCATTAGCCCTGGTTAATTATGCATTTAGTGTTATGTATTGAAAGATACAGCAAGATCTCAGTTTCATTCCCTACAGTGTGCGTAGGATGTGTGCTTATCCTTGGAGAGAACGTTTCCAAATTTGTGATACTTTTTTGTTAAAAAAGAAATGAGATGGAAAAGGCTTCAGCAAATGTGTTTTATGTATTGGTAGTGGAAAGTGACAAATTGTAAGGGGCCTGTGCAAATATTAAAATGTGTCAGTTCACAGGACTTGTGTACCGCAATTCGATATAACCGTAGAAGCAGAGAACTGATAACAATGTCTTGTATTGGTGATGAATTATTATCCAAATGATTCATAAAAAAAGGTCTAGGTATGGTGGTCAGGGGTCACAGGGTTCACTAAATGGTTCATTGCTTGTGTGACACATCAATACTAAATATGTTTTTTGAAATCTAATTAGAGTTATGTACCATGGTTAACAGCTAAAGGTCTTATTCACACAATGCAGATTTGCTCTAGATTATGCATGCATTTCTTAAGCCAAAACCAGGATTGGATCCAGGAGAGGAGGCACTTTAAGGTCTTCCTTTATATATTTCTTCTGTTTATGTTCCGTTTCTGGTCTTGGCTTGAAAAATACATGCAATATCTGCAGCAAATCTGCACTGTGTGAACAAGGCTAAAAGGTTTCATTGACATTTGCACAACAGTCCACAGACTTTGATCAGCATTATGTAAAAGTTATAGTAGACAAATTTCATGATTGTAAGGGCACCTTCACACACAGAATTTTTCTGGCAATTTAAACTGCATCAAAACGCTTTTAAAACGGCTAGTGTTATTAAAGCATTTTTTTTTTAGTTTTTTTTGTGGTGTTTTTCATTTGGTATAAAAAATGAGAACTCAGCACTCCAAGGTATTATGCAATAAGTGATATTTTATTTCACATATAGCAAAAAATAGTAATCCAAAAATAGGTTTAACGTTTCAGTCTATACATTCGACCTTCTTCAGACACGGATTACGTCCTCAGTCGCTGTTAGGTAATGGCGCCATTACCTAACAGCGACCAAGCCGAATAGTATTCATGGACAAGGGTTGTCTCAGTGAATCCCCTTCAACCCCTTGCCGCCACAGAAAACAGCAATACCATTTATTTATTTTTTTTGGAGGGGGGGGGGGGGTTGATTTTAAAACATTCACTGTGTGGTAAAATTGGCAAGCTAACTTTATTCTGCGAGTCACTATAATTACATCAATAGAAAAAATGTGGTTTGTGTCACCATTTTCTGAGACCCTTAACTTCTTATATGTCCATCGATGGAGCTGTGTGAGGACTTGTATTTTTTTATTGGTACAATTTTGGGGTACAGAAACTACAAGTCTGGCTTTTTTTTTTTTACAATGGTCAACATGCGAAATAAATAACTTTGTATTTTAATAGTTCGGATTGTTACAGACGCGGTGATACCAATTATATATTTTTATATCGTTTACATTATTTAATGTAAAAAATGGGAAAAGATTTTTATTTACTTTTAATATATTTTTGTATACTGTTGAAAACTTTATGAAACTTATTTGTACATTTTGTTAGTTCTACTAAGGGACTTAAAACATATGATCGATGGATCACTTGAACAGTTCACTAGAATACTTATGTATTGCAGTGTATTGTGCTTTTAAGGGCACATTCAGACGTGGCGGAATTGCTGTGGTATTCCGCTGCGGAAAGTCCGCAGTGGAATTCCCCAGCGGCCGTTTTTTACATTTGTTTCTATAAATTTTTAGGAAACTTAGTTCAGACGTTGCGGAAAACTCTGCTGGGGACCATAGGCTGCGGTGCGGAATTTCACTGCGAATTTCAGCCTTTGCAATGCAAAAACTGAAATCTGTGGCAAGTCTGCTGTGTTTTCTGCAACGTCTGAATTACCTATCAAATATGCAAATGTTGGTGCAGATTCGTTGCGTAAATGCCCCAAATGTGCACCAACATTTGCTGCAGAAAAATTCTGCCACGTCTGAACGTGCCCTATGGGTATGACCAGACGTGGTGGAGTTCTGCATACACTGACCGCATCAATGCCGCACAGAATCTGCGTTGCAGATTCTGTTGCGGCTTTGCCTAAAATGGGCATTAAATTGATGCGGACTAGCCGTTGCGTATTGAGGGGAAGAGGGCTTCCCTTCTCTCTATCAGTGCAGGATAGAGAGCAGGGACAGCCCTTTCCCTAGTAAAAGTAAAAGAAATACATACTTACCCGGCCGTTGTCTTGGTGACGCGTCCCTCTCTTGACATCCAGCCCGACCTCCCTGGATGACGCGGCAGTAAGTATGAACTTCTATTTTTTTACAGGTTGATGTATATTGTGATCGGAAGTCACTGTCCAGGGTGCTAAAACAGTTACTGCCGATCGTTTAACTCTTTCAGCACCCTGGACAGTGACTATTTACTGACGTCGCCTAGCAACGCTCCCGTAATTACGGGTGCACACACGTAGTCACCCGTAATTACGGGAGCCCCATTGACTTCTATGGGCCTGCCCGTGCCGTAATAATGGCCCGTGATTACGGGCGTTTTTATGTTAGTGTGCATGGTGCTTCAGTCTGGCTGTAGACCTAGAAATACATAGGTCCAGCCAGAATGAAGAAATGTCATGTTAGTAAAACCAATACGCTCCGCAGAACACATAACATCTGCGGACTTCATTGTGGAATTTAGACTCTCTATTGAAGTCAATGGAGAAATTCTGCAATGAGTCCGCAACAAGTCCGCTACATGTCCGCAACAGTCAGTGTATGCTACGGACACCAAATTCCGCACCGCAGCCTATGCTCCACAGCGGAATTGTCCGCAACGTGTAAACGAACACAACTAAAAAGCTGTGGAAAGCAATGGAGAAACGTGTACGCTGCGGATTTCCGCTGCGGACTGTCCACAGCGGAATTCCAGAGCAATTCCACGACGTCTGGTCATGCCCTAACAGTATCCTATTAAGAACTGCCTCTTGGCCGATGGAGTGATAAAGGGTCCCCCCTCTGTCTAATGTCTTAATTGCCACAGTCGTAAATGATTGCTGCATCTAAGGCTTCATTCACATCTACGTCAGGACTCCGTTCATGTGTTCTGTTGGAGCTTTCCATCAGGGGAACACATCAACGAAATCCAAACTGAAACAAAAGGACACCACAGGTTTCCGTTTGCATCGCCATTGATTTCAATGGTGACAGATCCAGTGCAAATGCTTTCCGTTTGTCACTGTTGTGTAAGGGTTTCATTGTTTCGACGGAATCAATAGCGCAGTCGACTACGGTATTGATTCCATCAAAACAACGGAACCCTTACACCATGGTGACAAACGGAAACCATTTGCACCAGATCAATGGTAATGCAAACGGAAAACTATGGTTTCCGTTTGTTTCAGTTTGGATACTGTTCATGTGTTCCCCTGACGGAAAGGTCCAATGGAACCCATGAATGGAGTCCTGACGCAAATGTGATCCCGGCCCATAGAGCAGGGTATTGGCTGTAATACATAGCCGACACCCACTGCATATGGAATGGGCTCAGCTCCTGAGCCCGCTCTATACCTTCCTTTAAGACTTCTGCCATACATATACGGCGGATATCAGGAAGTGGTTAGGCATAGTGTAAATAAAAAATTAACAATAAATATATGTAATGCTTGATTTGACTATTAAGTACAATAATACACATATCTCTTCAGTACTCATTACCATGACACAAATATTAATATGTCCAGTTAATGAAAAGATGCAAAGCATATATTTTCCAAATATTTACAATGAGGTTGCCTTCTAAAGAAATGTTTTTCTTTGATTAAATAAAACTGTTAAATTGCATATTATATTGTTAGTTTATTAAATGCTTCTTTTTAACTGACTTGAATTACATCTCTGTTAGCCTCGCTACAGTAAAATGAATCCGTTAGTGCAGTCAACACAACAGCCTGTCTCCTGAGGCCAGAGAATATACAGGATTGTGTTAAGAAGTGTGAGAATGAAGAATCCCTTGTGTCTGTCTGGATTCCAGGCTCTGTTTCTTCTTTTCTACCACTGTCAATATTATTTTCAATCTTTAACGTTCCTCTGTGAGCTGTACTAGAATACTGATACACAAGCATTATTGAGAACATAAAAAACTAAAATAGCTTCCTTAGGGATTTTGACAAACTTGTTTCATATGAGTAAATAGCTGGTGACAAGGAAAGAAGAGTTGCAATGTTCCTGAGAGCATCTCAGTCCTGAGATTACTCCAGTAGATGTAGGAGTCTGCAGGAGCCCGGTGGAGAGAGACAGATCACATAATGAGGACAAAGAATCAGGCTTCCCACAAAAGGATTGTGAAGACGAGAGAGGATGGTTGCGCCTTGGCAGGTCATTCCCACTGCACCCTGCTAGAACTGATAAGCGTGTGCTTGACAGTGTCTCATACTGATGTTAGCACACCTCTCTGCTCGCTGCAAAGGAATGAGGCTTTGGGAATGGATTGATAAGAAACACAATGAATAAATAAATAACAAAGGCCACTCAGTGAATTTAGTCATTTGCATTGCATTACTAAATAACTATGCTCCCAATGGCATACAACTGATTGGGAACAGTACTTTAAGGGGCCAGAATGATTTATTGTATCCATTTTATCAGTGTAAGAGCGCTAAGAGAGTTAAATAGTTTTGTATGTAATATTTTGATGAAATATAAACCCATAAAAAACAAATTATCAACAATTTTATATACAAGTCTATGTACAACAGCCAGTGTTTCGAGGGGATTGGTGTAGTGTAAACAAATATCAATTCCATTACAAAATGAAATATTTCTATGAATGTGGTATTCTTATGTCCTTGTTAAAGTTCTGAACCACAGAAACATTTTGCTCGGAGCAATGAATTATACATGTATTAGTATTTAAAATTACAGAGAATAAAAGTGTTCTTCAGAATAGAATGAATAAAGTTGCTAAGACTGAGCACACATTTTGGAATATATTTATGTAGCTATTTCATCCAGGAGAGCAGATTTTAGGCTTATCGGACAACCTCTTCTAAGTGGCTCTAAAGTAGAGAATCTAGAAGTTAGAAATTAATATTCATTCAGAGATGAAACTGTAAAATGTGTAAACATGTTGTACCACACAAAATCCTCGTCAACATTTAGAATGGAGTCACAAACAAATCATGGGATACCAAAGCTAGGAGTATTGGCGTAAAGCATCAGGTTGCCTACACTGTGGACCCAGAGATCTATGTCCCAAAACTCATAGTCCCAAAACTCAGAATAGACCCAACTCACCACTGAGAGCTCCACCATAATGTACTACACCTCTATTAACATTAAAGGGGTATTTCAGCCACAAACCTTTGTGACCAATCCAGTTCTCAGATGTTTCTAATATAGCTTGAATGGAGTGGCACGATGCTTGCTCAACTGCGGCTCCATGCAAACTGCTCCTCTTCATGGTCATGCAGTTAGGGAGTTCCCGCTTCTGGTGTTTGGTTAAGTCCCAGTGGTTAAACCCTGGCTGATCTTACATTTATCACCTATCCTTATCTACTATTTAGGTCCATAAATCGGTGCTTTTTTATTTGAATAATTTAAGTGTAGAGGGTAGCTCTAATTTCTGAACTAATATTTAAAATAAATTTGACTGCATTAAGATACCACTAAGGAGAGCTAACTGCATTTCGATTTATACAGCAGGTATTTAACTCACCGAGAGCTGTATAAATCTATATGTAGTAAACTCTCCGTAGTGCGGCTTTAGGTGGCCTCTTGTGGCAGTGGCAAGCAGTTCAGTGCTGCTCCTCTCACCAAGGGTCTCAAAGAAGATTTATTACCTTCCTCTTTCATGCCACATGTACCTAAAGTGGCCACAGTCAGTGCATGTGTTTAATGGTGAACAGATTCTAGTCATAAAGTTGTCATTCCACCTAGACAATCCTCCCTTGTGACTGGGTCTTCAGTAGGGGACAATTTGCTGATAAGCGGATTACAAGCTCCACTAGACAATATCTTTATCGCTGAGAATAAAGAATAAATACCTGTTTTGAGTATATTGTACCCAAGTCTAACTTTGGATTTGTCTTTCCCCCAAGTCAGTGGGCGCCCTGTCAACAAATCTGTCCTTGTTTTAGAAAAGTGTTGGAATCTTTTGTATCTGAGATGTATTACTTTAACTATTTGTTACATTACAATCAGTCAATCTGGTCTCACACAGCTTACCATTGAAGTTGGTCATGTTTGCATGTGGGATTTTGATTTGATAGCAGATGCATGATGTCATACTATATGATTTTGTCCCCTTATTAATTTTGTCACTTTTTATATTTTTATTTTGCAATATTGACAGTGTCATGCCACTTTTGATGAGGCTAGTAACTTGGAATTACAGTACAGTGATTAATTTTTTTTTAAAGTCCACACAAATTTACTCTCATCTGTTCGATCCATAATTGTATTAATAGTCACAATACTAACCATGGAATTTCATGGGAATCTGAGCACCATAGTATGATGGCCATAAAATGATTAAGAAGGAGGTTACTGGTTATTCTGGCTGAAAACTCAGATCTAAAAACTATAATTCTATTCTCTGTTAATTCTCCAAAAATTAGAATTACTGTTATTCTGTGTAAAACCTTTAGCCTGACAAGTGTATCTTGCCATCAGTACATGTTCCTTTATGCTTAAATGTTTTATAAAGGCGTAACATGAAGTTCCAGGAGCCTGTGGACTCAAAGGGGCCCAAAACTGGTTGTTATCTATTACATTTGATCCAATAGATAATGGCTAGTATAATTTAAAGAGGCTCTGTCACCACATTATAAGTGCCATATCTCCTACATAATCTGATAGACACTGTAATGTAAATAACAACAGTGGTTTTTATTTTGAAAAACGATAATGTTTGAGCAAGTTATGAGCAATTTTAGATTTATGCTAATGAGTTTCTTAATGACCAACTGGGCGTGTTTTTACTTTTGACCAACTGGGCGTTGTACAGAGGAGTGTATGACGCTGACCAATCAGTGACCAACCACCATCATACACTTCTCATTGTTGCAGCCCATTGTTACAGTGTGATTGTGCAGTGATAGAAGTTGGGCTGGAACAATGAGAAGTGTATGACGCTAATTGGTCACTGATTGGTCAGCGTCATACACTCCTCTGTACAACGCCCACTTGGTCAAAAGTAAAGACACGCCCAGTTGGTCATTAAGAAACTCATTAGCATAAATCTAAAATTGCTCATATCTTGCTAAAAAATGATCATTTTTCAAAATAAAAACCACTGTTGTTATCTACATTACAGCGCCGATCACATTATGTAGGCGATAGGGCACTTATAATGTGGTGACAGAGCCTCTTTAATGTTACTTGCTTCAGGATCCTCTTCAACTACAGCCGCTGCCGTGCAAAGGGTCCTGACCCAGGCCAGAATAAGAACTTCATTGACTATTAGTTTAATATATCGAAAACATACAAAAATTTGAATCCATAAAGCTGTAGAAATATAAAGATGCACGGAACTTGCTTATATACATCCGATGTGAGTGATGACAATCTCTTTACAGCGCTGCAGAATATGTTGATGCTATATGAATTTATAAAATATCTAAATAAATACATCCAGGTCCTAAAGTCACAGGACACACTACAGCTTCAGTCAATTTATTGACTCTCAGTAGTAATTTTACATGTAGATTTCTTTGTTAGAATGAGATCAAAATACAGTATTGTAAATTTAAACTGTTTTAAAAAAATGACCTAATAATTGTTATTATCACTATTATAGGGAAAAGAATGATTTTATTTTGTTTTAACTGAAACATTTTCTTAGCATCCTAGCATTGTACAGTATGTGTAGATGAGCATTAAAGGGGACAATACAAAGTTAGGTGAGACATGATATAGCATTATAAATGTTGCTATCTACCCAGATAATCTGCACTGTTCACTCAAAATATTCAGATTGACAGCCCTGCTTGATTGTGAATTAAAGTTGTGGATATGTATGCATATATTATAGGTGTTAGATAATGCCATTATAGATCAGATATACCCTGCTAAAGAGCCATGCATATATTTAACATTATCTTAAAAGGGTTGTCTCATGAAGACAACCCCATTTAAAAAATAAACTGTTGGGGGTCTGGCTTCTGTCGCCCACAGCGATCAGCTGTCATCCCCTTGGGAAAGCCGTGGCCAGCCACACACTGAGTGCCAGCCATTCAAATTAACTGCTGTCCATATAATGCATGGATGCACAGTGTTCGCCAGAGTTGGAAACCCCAAGAAAAATCTCTCACTGGAAACTATCCACGAGCAGTCTATCTTCTGCTGACAGATCTTATAAATATAATATGACTGTTTATTGTTGTCTAAAAGGCATTTGGAGTTGTACTCATTAATGCCTAAATACCCCCATCATCTCAGCTCACTAATTTATACCTGGGCTCATTACCATATAAGTACCCAAGAACAGCCAACTCTTAATCAACTAATTAACCAAGTATATAATAGCCTGAGTATTATAATATGTTGATGGCTTCCATGCAGCAACAGGATACATTTTTAAAAATGAAAACATTTGTAAGAACAAATAATGTAATGACAAACATCAATATCAGATAGCCGGGTTTCCGACTCTCGGCACACCAACCGATCATCTGAGTAAAGGAGCCGCGGCGCCACTGTCAATACCATGTCCCCTAAGTTGTTTACCAGGCTCATTGCTGTGTTGTTTGTTTGTTTTCCCCAAATTGCTGCATGTTCTAGATGTGGGTTTTGTTTAAGGAATTTTAAAACGACACCAAAAACTGCAACTGCCTGTGCTACCTGTGTTGCAGTTTTTAGAGCACTTTCAGATGTTTTTTTTTATACACACCAAAAATTTCTTGTAAAAGAGGCATAATGGTAGTATTTATTTTATACACTTGTAGGCATCATCTTTTCAGCAGAACAGTAAAGAAAAGAAAAAAAAAAAGGAGCATTTCCATAGACTTCCAAATAAGCTTCTTTATGATTTGGCAACCAAGTCAAACAGATGTTCCCTGTTCACTCACTGATATGGCCACTTATTTCTCTCTCAATATGGAGACTTTACTGTTGCCCCCAGTATAGACATTTGGGATCTTCCAAGTCCATTGTTTAGAACACAAAGCAAAGCATTTGAAAGCTATACAGGTTGTTCTGTTTGAGTGGCTCTTCTTCTACTATGTATTAGATATGTCCTAACATCTGCTGTGATGTTATGGTAAGCTGTCACAGTGTTATGACCATGCTGTACAAAAAGAAATTGACAAATACACCCAATTTAATGGCTTCAAACTACCTGTTAATGATGGTGGCAGAAGTACCTGCCTAGAAGTCTGAGCCTTCAATTAAGCATCTGCCTGAGCTGCAAACAGACCCTCTAATTGGAGAGAAGCAATCTCACAGCAGGTTCCGCAAGATTGATTCACTTATACCCTAATGTTACTTATTTGAGCTATTTTTGTTGTAGTGGTGTTTAAAGTATGTCATGTCTATTACTGTTATTTCAATCCGTTTTCTATTTCCGACTGTCAAAGTGCTGTAAACAAGTATTGCTACTGTACCTAATTATCGTAGTCCTGGCAAGTCCCAGTTTTGCTGTCTTACTGACAAGACTGACCTGCTTCATGTATTTTGGTCATTCTGCAAGACTTAATTTTTGTCTGCTGTACCAACATTTTGTTCCCTGCATGTGATGTGCTGCTGAAAAAGACACATTAGTCCTTGCGATTTTAAACTGTCTGCTACAATCCCCAAAAAGGTTAATGAGCCGTTAAAATTAATCTACATTCTGCTTGATTATATGCGTAATTACCAAAAGATGGTGCTAAGGACATCTGCACTTGCCGGCCCAGCGACAATAAGCAGGCGACATATGGTACCAAATTTCTTCTTCTCTAGCTATTAAAATGTTTCAGACATGAGACGGCATTGAGAATAGACATGACCTTTAATTTCTGACTACACCTTGTATAATACTTGCTTTATAAAACTGCTGCAGCATTTATGAGTGTCTTGTACTAAGCATAAAATTCTTTTTTAACCGTGTAATGTTACCAAGTGATGCATTTAGGCATTTACGTCTCTTTTTTTTTTAAAGTTCAGTATTCTTTGAATACAATGGGGGAAAAAACACGACTTAGGCTGCGTTCACATCTGCGTTGTGGCTTCCGTCCTAGCGTATCCGTCAGAGGACCACAAGAACGGAAGTTTCCGTCAAAGAACCTATTGATTTTAATGGTTTTTATTTTTGAATCAGTTGTGCTCAGTTGGGATAGGTTCCATCAGGTTTCCATTTTTTTTACAGAAGAAATACCGTAGTCTGCTGCGCTATTGTTTCCGACAAAAATAATGGAAACCTGACAGAAAGGAGCTTTCTGTTTATTTTAACATTGAAATTAATGGATGGCGGATATAAACTGA